>NC_066584.1:443175907-443508407 GCF_024323335.1 Lathyrus oleraceus | reverse complement strand
TAGGATAAATGTCTATGGGCCCAATATTGAACTGGACAAGGATGACACGGTCTATGCCTTGTGTTCAATATAGACATAAGGGCAAAAGAGTAATTATACACATAAGTATTATCACAGAAGGTTTTGTCAGATCACATGACATTTTCGTGTCTTGGGTAGCAGTGATGTGTTGCTAGATACCGCTCACTGTTTATTATGTTAAATGCGTGATTTAATATAATTGCCAACGTCACGAAAACCTACAGGGTCACACACAAAGGACGGATTGATGAGAGATAGAGTATCTAAGGAATACCGTAAGGTACGGTGCCCTTAAGTGAATTATAGAACATCGTAAGGTACGATGTACTTGAGTAGAATATGAAATATGGTAAGGTACCATGGGCTTAAGTGATTTTGGGCATATTATAAGATATGGGGCAAAATACACTTAAGTGGGCCTTTTAGCTTGAAGCCCACACAAGTGGTTCTATAAATAGAACCCTTGTGCAGAAGCATTGATTGCGGTTGCATTATTTTCGTTTTTTTCTCTCTCTCTCTCTCTCACTCAAAGCCTTCATTCGTACCAGCTAGCACTGAGATTGAAGGAATCCGTTCGTGTGGACTGAGTAGAGACGTTATCATCGTTCAACGTTCGTGATCGCTCCGTGGATCTGCATCAAAGATTTTGATTGTCACAAGAGATCTGCACCAAAGGTTTCAATCGTCACAAGAGATAAATATTCTATCACTGATCATGACCATTCGTAAGGATCTCTAAAGGAGAAAATTTTATTTCCGTTGCGTTTTGGACCGCAATTCTCTTTCATTTGGAATCATCATAGGATGAGGAATGAGCAGTTCTTCAATAATGATGACCTCAGGATCTTGATAGCACGCCTTCCTGCCCTAAGCTTAGAGGAGAATGCCTTCTAGAAGAAGGTGATTGGGTACTATGCCTTCGGTAACCCCGTGTTCTCTAGTGTTAGGATGAGTCGTCACTATGGTTTGTTCGTTTTGGAGTTCCAATACTGTAGATTGTATATTAACCACCATGAGTAAGTTTCTCAACAAAGTGTTTATTTTTTGTTTGCTATCGTCCCACTCCCCCCGGATAGGAGGTCTTAAGGTGTTTTGTTGTTCCTTTCTTGAGGCAGATATATGTTTGCAATTACCAGCTCCAAAAACTCACCGTCCAAAAAGGGGGATGCAAGCACCTCAATCGTCGGAGGATGTCGCATGTGACTACCTGGGTCAGATGATGAAATAATGAGTTCTTTCTTCTGTGAAGGTCTCTTTCTCATGAATTCGCTCGCTATGGATTATGGGTAGGTTGAAATGAGGATTTCTCTTCTTCCTCGGTTTGCAATTTAGTGATGTATGAGAAAGTTGTTTGAGCGATATTTTTAGTTATCATAGAAGGCGTAAATATTCGTTCTTGCTATGAAGCTTTTCTTGTTGTTGGATATGCAAGGTACTTGCAGTTTCAGGTCTAGGAATCTTGTCATTTTTAGGTTGTATATGATGAATGAAGGAGGGGATGGTACCTACAAACAATTCTACATCCAAGTCAGTGACTGTCGGATATGAGAGGTATAAAGTTTAAGGAATTTTGTGTACCATGATTTGACGTCTACGGCCCCTTAAATATGGGTTTTATTAGGATTTTTGAAGACCTCTAACACTATCTTTAATCGTCTTGGTCCAAGCAGAAAGATGTCGGGATACAATTCATTTTGTCATCTGAAGTCCTATTTTAATTGTCTACTTGGATCATGTGTTTTTTTAGGACAGATTCATGTTTACTCCCAAGGTCCTAGAATATTCAACTGAACAATCAATGAAAAGTGATATTTTATTTTTCTTATGCCATTGATCTGACGTTATACCATTATAAATATATTTACTTTATTAAACTTCATGACTATATTGGTCTCCTTATACTTTGAGTCGAGTTTTAAAGTCGAGACCATATATAAAAATAAAGATTCATTTATATATATATATATATATATATATATATATATATATATATATATATATATATATAATTTAATTGATATACACTGACAGTGTAAATATTTTTACACTGTCAGTTAATCACAATCATTGATTTATTTAAAATGTTTGACTTTTATTTTAATCACTTAAAAAATAATACAAACGGATGATTGTGATGTATTGACTGTGTAAAATTTTATATATATATATATATATATATATATATATATATATATAAACTTCCTCATTACTGGTATTTAATTTGTAACCACCTTGAACCAACTCTGAACATTGTTTTGGATAAATTGTTTCTCTAAGATGTTTGATAGTCTTAAAAATTTGTAACTTTCACTCAACCGTCCCAAGAGACTTAATATCATATTTAAAGTCTTACATCTCTCAAATGAAAAAAATGTCTTTGTTAGTTTTGAAGATGTATCATACTTCATATTCAAAGTTTTAAAATTTACATAAGAATCGTATATTTATGTAGTTTGTAACTAAAGAAAAAATGTTTTGTTAGATGATTTTTCCCAACAAATAAAATAAAGTAATAGAAGGTGCAAGGCAATGGATTTCCCAAAAAAGAAAAAAGAGAGGAGAGAGAAAAATATCTAGTTGACATGGATTTGTCTTCCACTTCACTGTACCTTCCTCATTAGTCACATGATATATAATAATGTTATAAAGAAAAAGTTAAACAAGAACAAAAAAAACAAAGACATCAACATAAACATCTAACTATAATAAATAGAACTAATCTCAACACATGCATCTGCTTCTGGTTCCTTCACATCATTCCATGCCAAACACTTCCAAATTCCAATAACCATAACTTCATAAATCCATCTCTCTCTAACTTCTTGTTTCTATTGAGATTTAAAGTCTACATACAAAGCACATATGATCTGATTTTCCTTTTTAGTTATGTATAAAAATCATGAACAAAATCTTTAGTTTGAGTTCTCATTATTCAAACCTCACTTCCCAAAACAGATTCTTTTCATGAACATGAATCCTCATCATGGTGGAGTGAAGGATGGATTTGTAGGAGGAAGTTCTTCCTTTTGTATGGTTGATGGTCCTCAACCAATGGAAGGACTTCATGAAAATGGTCCTCCACCATTTCTCACAAAAACATATGATATAGTTGATGATCCTTCCACAAATCATATAGTTTCATGGAGCATAGGTAACAACAGCTTTGTTGTGTTGGATCCTCAGGCCTTTTCTGTTAGTCTTCTTCCAAGATTCTTCAAACACAACAATTTCTCTAGTTTTGTCAGGCAACTTAACACATATGTGAGTTCTATATAACTTATGATATGTTTATATACTTTTATATGATATATGTGTGTGTTTTATTTTTATAAATTTGATATTGATATTGTAGGGATTTAAAAAGGTTGATCCAGATAAATGGGAATTTGCCAATGAGATGTTTCTAAGAGGACAAAAAATTCTTTTGAAGAACATTAGAAGGAGAAGAGCAAATAAATCACAAGCAATGCAACAACAAGCTCTAGACCCTTCTTGTGTTGAGGTAGGAAGGTTTGGATTAGACGGAATCGAAGTCGATCGGTTACGGCGTGACAGGCATGTTCTAATGGTTGAGTTGATGAAACTCAAACAACAGCAACAGAATACTAGAACTCACCTTGAAGCAATGGAAGGAAGGGTTAAAAGGAACGAACAGAAACAAAAACAGATGATGCATTTCTTGGCAAGAGCCATGCAAAATCCTAATTTCTTGCAACAGTTAGTTCAGAAGAAGGAATGGAGAAAAGAGTTAGGGGAAATGATTTCTATGAAGAGAAGAAGATCTATTGATCAAGGTGGGCCTAGTGATGTTGGAGTTGGGGATGAGTTAGGATATGATGCTGAAGATTGCTTAACTTGTGTTAAAGTTGAACAACATTTTGAGGAGGATACTAATCTGATTAATCAAGTTGAAATTAGAGATAAAGAGATTGATATTGAAGTGTTTTGGAAAGATTGGTTTAATGAAGGTAATGTTGAAGATAAAGATGTAGTAGATGTTGGAGATGTTGATGTATTGGTTGAGCAACTTGGTTATCTTGCTTCTAGTCATAAATAGGAGGCTGCATTTCTTTTCTTTTTTCTTTCTACTTTGCTTCATTGATTAATGAGTTAGCTTGGTGGCTGTATTTGCTTTGGTTACATTACACATTTAAGAGTTTATTGAAAAAGAAAAAATTTGGTGGAATGTGATATATACTTATTATTGATACATGTCCTTATATCAATGAGATTGGGATAGTTTCTCTAGGATAATTAATTAACATGAAATGAAAAAGTGACTTATTACTCATCCATTATAATCTCTCTCTTTGATACTAAGAAATCACTATTAGAAAATTCGCTTTTAATAATCGATTTAGTGATTAAAAAATTTCGATCATTTTAACAATCAAATTAGCCATCAAATTTTGACATCATATTAATAAAAGTTTTAAAATCGTCAAAATCTATCATCAAATAAAATTAACCATCAAATTAATGACTGAAATTTTATGACCATAATATTCGATCACAAAATATATTTTTATATAAAATTAATTTATTAAAAAAATTCAATGATCAAAATTTCGATCACTAATAATTTTAATGATTTTCTTTTTTAAGTTATTCTTCCTAATTTTCTCTATTTATAAATATTTTATTTTGATCCTAACTTTTAGGGTTTATGCATAGTTTCACATTTTTGTTTTTATAACATATAACACATATATTTATATAAAAATTGATAAATATAAATTTATTAATTTAATAAAAAATGTAATTTAAATAAGATCATAATAATTTTAATATATTCTAACAATATATACTAGTTTAAATATAAAGTTGACAATGGTTATGATGCGTCTTAGTGGTAACGCGGATATTCTACAATTCAAGGTGAGTTTGATTCTTGTATGAGACCATTAGTTTCATTTAACTTTAATTTCTTTAAAACACTAAAAATGGTGGCTAAATCGGTCACTAAATAGCGACTAATTTTTTCGGTCTCTAATTCAGTCACAAAACACAAAGTTTTTAGTAGTGAATTATGTCATGTTGAGACAGAAATGAAATTACATAATTCAACCGATAGTCAGTTGTAAGCTACTATTTTTTTCGGTTTCTAATTCAGTCACTAAACACGAAGTTTTTAGTACTGAGTTATGTCATGTTGAGATAGAAATGAAATTACATAATTCAACCGTTAGTCAGTTTGAGGGGATTCATTAAAAAAAAATCCGTAATAGTGTTAATTTTTTTACAATGAACTCATCAACTTATGATGGGTGAGCACGATTATTTGTCTTCGATTTAGCATGCATGATTATGTGGGTGCTTAGGCAAACAGTGGTACGCTGAGTAGATGGGTGAGCACGATTATTTGTCTTCGATTTAATATGCATGATTATGTATGTGCTTAGGCAGATAGTGGTATGATAAATAGCTTTCTAACTAAATCAATTTCGTTTTGAGTTGTATTGTTGTGTGTCATTGGAAATTGCGAAAGTCAATAGTATCAATGAGACCAATACTTTATGACCATAAAAGAGTGAGACGTTACATCTCCATCCAAAATCTGAAAATATTAGATGTATGAAATTATGGATCACCTCTCATGTAAATTCAATGTTTCATTCATACATTCATACGTGAGGTTGGATTTTAACCACTCATATTTGCATTCTCAAAATAGTATGTCAGATTGTGTTTCTTGAGTACTTTTGGTGATTGTGTTTGTGGTGGTGTTCAAATTATTTTTTTCAGTGTTTCTTTGTATTGTTGTTCAAATGTAATTCAGATATCCTTTTTATAATTAATATATTTTCATTGGTTTGCCTTTAAAAAAATCCAGCGTATCATAGAGGGACACATCTGAGATCATGTAAGCATCACAGTTTTGATGGCACAGTATTAAGAAACCTTGTTTTATTTTATGATGTATTTGTCTCATGATGTGATTTCATTCTTGGAATCTAGTTAACATTTCAAACACAACTTAATCATAGCTATATTACAAGCTTACATCCCCTTTTCTCAAGACTCAAATCCTGTACAGATTAGTTGGTCAAAAAGGGACATATTCTAGAGTAATCTGTAGGGACAGCATCCAAGTCATTTCAACCTGGACCCAACTCCAAGTTTCCTCTACATAGTTCTGGAACTAAATAATTCAACATTATGACAAAATGTTTATATTTGTATATAACTAGTTTATAAGATTTTATTAATCATATTTTATTTTGTAATATATTGTATATATGTATTTGACACAATTTTCTTACCTGTTTGTCATATGAGTATTTATTGAATAGTTAACTTTTATAAGTTTCAAAAAGTTTTTGAATTTGAAACTGTATTGGCAATGTTTTATTTGTATTAATGGAAAAGAGAAGAGAAGGTACTAGTAAAAGGTTAACTCCTTTGAATTAAAGTTGCAGAAATTTTGAGTTGCTGCTTCATCTGTCTGGTTAAGTGATAAGATTGCACATGCTATGCATGAAGCTGACACGGGCACAGACTTGTTTCTTTTTCAGTTCTGGAAAATCCCATTGTAGATAGGTCATTAAAATTCTCTATACATGGGTCAAGATACTTTTTAACTTTTTAAAAAATTAATCCTGCCTTTCAAAAAGATTTAAATAAAATTTATTTTAAAACAATTTTCATTCTCATTTTTAATATAATGATAATTATAATTTTTTTCAATTGTGTCTATTAAGGTTCATTTAATAGAAGTATAAGATATTATGATAACATTACATTCTTTTTTATTCTATACGTGAAAATTTTAAATGATAGAAGTCACTCAATAATTATAGTATTTAAATCATTCAAACATTGTAACAATGGGGAGAAATGGCTTGGATAGTGGTAAACCTTAAAAGAGAAAGTTTGAGAAATAACTTACATTTAAATTGTTTTAATATTTGGTTCTTTTAATCAATTAAGTTGATAGTTGGGTAAGAATGGTAGATATAGGGATACCCATTTATTAAGATATTAGATGTACCGATTGAAGAAGAATCACACAAGTTATCGATTGTTCGTCTCTTAACATTTGTGTTTTAGATTATCTCAACATGAGTTTTATTAATTGTAAATTCTTTAATTTTATACATGAGCGTGTGTAAATTCTTTAATTGGTTTTGTCCATCTGGAGGGATGATTTTAGTCGTTAATATATGGATAATGTTAACTTGTGTCCTAGGACACAAGTTAAGAAACTCATTTATAGAATATTTGTATTAAAAAAATAATTAAAATATTTATTTACGTGCACAATTTCCAATACAACATTACTTTCTTTAGTTCTTAATTTGTGTCTCTATGATACAAGTTAACATTACTCTTGATATATTACTCCCTTCATTTTTATTATAAATAGTTTGAAAAAAAAATTATACCACAATATAAGTCACTTTAGATTATCAATAAATAATTAATGATATTTTTTTCTATTATATCCCTAGAAATTTATTAGTATTATTATTATCTCTCGTTTTAATTATGTAGACTTATCTTCCTCATATTATTAATGAATAATTTCATAAAAATATTTATAATTTTTCATTTTTATATAACAATGATTATTTTTCTTAAGTATGAAAAATTTAAAATAATTTATAATAAAAAAACAGAGATAATATTATTTAATTTGGACGGTTGTAATGAAAGACAGGTCATTTATTAACAATTTTTTATCATATTTTAATTCTTAATTATTTAATATATTTTATTTTATATAATATATTTTATATTTATCGTCAAACCATCATCTTTATCTTCTTCTTCAAACATTCATTTATCTTCATTTAAAAAAAATAGATTTTGAAAAGTAAAAAAGAATAAGAAAAAACTCAAATTAAAAAAAAAACAGATCTAAAGAAGCAAATTGATGATGGTGATGATTGGTAGAAATTTAAATTTCAAGAAGAAGAAAAAACTCAGATTAAAAAAAATAGATCTAAACAAATTCTTCATATTTATCATCTTTTATCTTCTATCATCCACCATTTATCATCTTTATCTTCTTGATCAATTTCCAAATGTTTCTTCTTGTAATTTTTTATGTTAGTGGATGATGATGATTTGGTGTTGTTGAATTTGTTGGTGTTGTTCTACTTCAAGACTTACATATCTGAAATTGAAAGAATTTTTTTTTACAGATTTTCAATTCAATTAAAATACAAGACTTACAAATTTGTTATTGAAAAAGAAATTAATTTACATATTTGAAATTTGAAATTTGAAAATTGAAAATGCATTCATGAATGTTGAAAAGAGAAATCTTAACTTTTGAAAAGTGCATGCATGTAAATTGGAAATAGAAAAAAATCATATTTCAAAGAAAAAAATTCATATTGTGGGATTTTTGTATTCATCAGTGAGTTGAAGATTTCAAATTCTAAAATTTTAATGTTCTTCAATAAAAGAGAAGAAGAATTTTAGTAAAGTTGTGTTCTTAAAATTGGATTCTTTTCTCCTTCTTCTCATATGCTAGTAAAGATGGTGATGATTTGGTGTTGTTGAATTTGTTGGTGTTGTTCTTCTATTATTATTGCTTCTGGTCTGGAAGAAGGAAGCTAAAAAAATGTAGAAAATGAAGATGAAGAAGAATGTGAAGAAATTGAAGCTAAAGATGATTGGACGACAAATCTGAATTTTTAAATACAAATGAAGATGACACTACTAAAAAAAAATGAACATTCTTATCGGTCAAATAATCAACCGAGGTAATATATATTTATTAGATGTCTTTCATCTTTTTATATTTTTAAGTTACATATAATAACGACCACAATTAGCAATTGTTGTGACATATTAAGTGTAACACCCCAATAATTAAATTATTATAATTCTATGTGTGTTTGTGTAATTATTAAGTATTTTATTTAATTAAAAGAAATAGGATGATGGGGTATATATTCTTGAAATGGAAGAATAATTAAGGGGCTGTAGCAATAGGTTTAATCTAGAATAATTTGGAGTTATTTTAGATAATTAAAATAATAATATTTATTTGATCATTTAATTAAATGAGAAAAATAGAGATTTTGGGTCAAAAAAGAAAATTTTAAAGAATAGGAGGGAGCAAGGAGTAAGAGAAAATTAGTGGTGGGGTTAAGTTATCATTTTAGAAAGATGAAAACCTATATATTTAAGTTTAAAATAGTCTAAGTTAGAGTTTTGTCGGATCGTACATACTTGGGAAAAGAGAAATAAGAGGCAAGGGCAAGAGTTGAGACTTGAAGTTTTAGGAGGGAATAATGTATCAATCAAACCAGAATTTTATGCTAAGAATTCAAGTAAGGGGAGATTATTCTAAATAATAGGTATATGTATGAATGGTGGAGCGGTGGGATCCTTAACCTCCTATAAGGTTTATTTTTCCTTTGAATCGATTGGTTGGTTGTGCAATTGATTAGTCCAGCCTAAATTGTGAAAAACATGTTGGCAGTAAGTTGGGATAATAGATTGATCCCTTGTAGCAATCAATTGGTCCCTATTTTGGATGGTTGACTCACTTGTCGATTTTTGTCGTAACTTCTATTTTGTAAGTCTAAATGAGACGCCGTTTGAAGCTTGGAAAGCTAACACAATTGTCTATTTAATGATAATCATTAATGATGTTGTTGTGATGTTGATGTGACGTTGCACAAAATTATTGAGTGGTGATGATTTTGTATTTGTTGTTGAAACATGTTGATGAATGAATATATTATATGATGAGTTTATAAAATGTGTTGGACTAGTTGTGTTGATTAATAAGTGTTATATTGCATATATTGATTCATTGCGAATAAATGTTGTTCATGGTAGTTTCGAAGGGCGAACTACGTTATGGTTTGTGTTCAAGGTGGGAATGTAAACTTGTTGTTGTTGTTGTGTTGTTGCATCAATTATATACCATGCATCAGTGTGTCACTTTCGTTGAAAGAGGCGAGTTACAAGTCTAGAAGGGTGGATGGTAACTTGTCCCGAACCTAGAACGACGAGTTCGTAAATCTAGAAGGGTGCATCTAGGGTCTAGAAGGGTGGACCCGATTCGTATGAAAAACCAAATATTGAATTGGTACCACATGCATATGAGTTGGTGTCATTGTCATGAGTCACATAGCATAAATGAAATGTATGTGTGAAATATGATCATGTGTGATGATGATTTAGGTGTGAGAATATGATGTGATGTTGTTGTGTGATTGTGTAGATGTTTGTAGTATATCTTGCATTTTATACCGTTTTATTATTGGAATGAATTCTCACCCTTTCTATTTTAATGATGTCTATAATGGACATCGTGCAGATACTCAGAAGCAGAATCAGTTGTCATAAGTGAAAGATAACTTCTGGAGCTATGTTTTACCGTTTTTGTCGTTTTTTGTTTAGCTTTGGTTATGCTATGATATGTAACACCGGTGAGCGATTTCTTTGCTTTATGTTGAGATTTCTGAAAGACAATGTATTATCTCGTATTTATTTTTTTGGTGAGATAAGAATTTGGAGAAGACTTACGAGTCGTTGCTTTTTAATTATGATATAAGATTTATTATGAGATTAAAATTAGTGTATTTTAATTTAATATTTCTGCTGCAATGATACTCTAAGTAAAGGTGAGCATGTGATGACAGGTGTTGCATGTTTATTTAAATTAAGCGTTACGTGATAAGCATGTGTGTTTTCAAAATGTGCAACATCCTATGTGTGAATGTTGTGAAAAATCTCTGATTTAATTACAATTATACGTTGGGGAAATATGGTGTTACATTGGTGGTATCAGAGTAGGCCGGTCGGTCCGACCAGGTTTTTAATTGTTATATGTTCTCTGGTAGTCGATTAGTGTGTTAACATTGTCGATGTTTTAATCTTCCTAATGGTTGTTTGTGGATATGCAAAAATATGACTGGAGGAAGAAACAATTGTGTAATTACTGAAGCCTTGGAAGCGATGGCTCAAGTGCTTCAAGTTCAACAAAATCCTCCCGTTAATGAGTTTCACGGATTGGGAAAGTTTCAGCGCAACAACCCGCCAACCTTCAAGGGCAAGTATGATCCGGAGGGTGCGCAGACGTGGCTCGGAGAAATTTAGAAGATTTTCCGAGTGATGGCTTGTTATGAGGTTCAAAAGGTGTTGTTCGACACTCACATGTTATATGAGGAAGTTGAGAATTAGTGGGATAATGCACGTCAAAGGCTGGAAGTTGTTGGTGCTGCGATTACGTGGGATGTGCTTAGGACTGGGTTTCCAGAAAAGTACTTCTCGGTTGATGTGCGTAGAAAAAAGGATATGAAGTTCCTCGAGCTAAAATAGGGTAGTGCGATAGTTATAGAGTACGCCTCCAAGTTTGAAGAATTAGTGAAGTTTTGTCCGCATTATAATACTCTAGTAACTGGAGGATCAAAATGTATCAAGTTTTAAAGTGGGTTACCTCTTGAGATTAAGTATGATATTGGCTATCAGAAGATCCTTTGTTTTTCGATGCTAGTGAATAAGTGCAGAATTTATGATGAGGATAGTAGGGTCCGATCTTTTTATTATAAGAACCTTGGTGAGAAGAAGGGGAAGGACAAGAATCATGGAAAATCGTACAGTACTCCAGCAGACAAAGGGAAACAGAAGGCTTATGATGAGAAGAGAACAAGTGGGGGAGGGACCCCCGCTTCTATAAAATGCTATAAGTGTGGTGTTATGGGTGTTTACTGTTAAATTTGGTAAACAAATACAAATTTCTATTAATACTTAAGGGATTAAACTCGAAAATCTCCCAGACATATTTGGGTGTTTTTATGACTGGTGAAAAACCATAATTGCTGGAAAATGTTTGTTGTGATTGCTTGTAATAAGAAAAACTTTAGGGAATAAAAGGACTACAAGTAGAATGTAAGTAAAGTAAAGGCTTTGAAATCAAAAAGGCATGTGAGGGAAAAGAAAAGTTTGAAATTAAAGTGCAAGTGATGTAAATTGACAGGAAAAGTAAAGGAAATTGAAAGGCAAGTTAATGCATAAAAATGACTTTTAATGTAAAGTTGCTTGAAATGTATAAAATGGTGGAACGCATACATACATCTTTCTTCACTCGTTTCTCAACACGCGGGGTACTTTGAGTTTGCAGAAATGTGTATAATTCCTGTTAATTCCTTGTATTTTTTATTGACAGTAATTTTGGTAAAACTAACTTAGTTGCAACATGTTGAACAAGATGTCCTAACACGTGGTTTTGACATCTTGTCTGAAACATGTTTTACTCTTGGTAACATTTGTGTGTTTAACTGATTACAGAATATTCTAGGAATATTAATTATTCCCATGTGACGTTCTTGATTGAGGAATCATAGATTCTAATTGTTTTTAACAGATTCAATTTTCTAAATGTTGAGACATTTTAGGAAACTTTTGATTGATAACCTAATGTTGTGTAGCTGGTTCACGTTGAGTACAAGGCCCAAATCTAGTTCATTCTATGCTTATATATAGAATGTCTCAAAATCTAATTGAAATACAAAGAAAAGAAGATAGTTGATTGTATTAGGGTTTTAGTGTACGAGTTGTTTGTGAGCCTCTTAAATATCATCTTGATATATGAGTAGGATTGTGTTAACTGGTTGTAAGGATTGTCAAGCACTCATAAGCTTTTAAGCATTGAGTGAATGTGTGCCTGTGAAGTGTGACTTCATAATTTCTTGTAATAGTTTAATGTGTCACTGTTGTGATTGAAAGGGAGGTGAGAAGGGTCTCACACCTAGGAGTGTCTTAGGTGTAAGTTAAGCACGGGTAGTGATTAGGGTGTATTCTGTAAATTGGAGATAGTTTGCAGAAGGTCTACAAACTAATATTATTTAGTGAATTTCGTCCCTGGTTTGGTAGCCCCCATATGTAGGTGTTATTGTACACCGAACTGGGTTAACAACTTTGTGTGTTTTGTTATTTTATTTTCTGATGGAACCAACCATGACTACTGGAAAGCACAAATGGTGGATTTTCTCAAATCTATAGACAGTAGGGCTTGGAAATTTGTGGTCAAGGGATGGGATTCACCAATGATTCGAGATAAAGATGACAAGATTACTGATGTGCTGAAGGCTGAGGAAGATTGGGATGATGAAGATGACAAATTAGCTCAGGGAAACTCCAAAGCATTGAATGATCTATTCAATGGAGTGGACAAGAACATCTTCAGACTAATAAACAACGACATTATTGCTAAATATGCTTAGGAGATCTTGAAGACTGCTCATAAAGGAACCTGTAAGGTAAAGATGTCAAGACTTCAGCTTCTGGCCACTAAGTTTGAGAACTTAAGAATGAAGGAGGATGAGAACATTCATGACTTTCACATGAATATCATTGAGATAGCCAATGCCTCAAGTGCTCTAGGGGAGAAGATGTCATAAGCCAAGTTGGTCAAAAAAATCCTCAAGTCTCTTCCTAAGAGATTTGACATGAAGGTTACTGCCATTGAAAAAGCTCAAGATATCAATAAAATAAAAGTTGATGAATTGATGGGATCTCTTCAAACCTTTGAGTTAGGGTTCAGCGAAAAGTCAGAAAGGAAGAAAAGCATAACCTTTGCTTCTAATATTGAAGACCTCGAAGATGAATGTGACGTAGATACAGATGAAGGGATATCTAATGTTATTGTTTTACTTGAGAGATAATTCAACAAAGTGATGAAGAAGATAGACTGGAAGACAATAGCTAATGTCAAGAACAAGTCATTCAACATCACCAAAAATCAGGATTTTCGCAGAAGACCCAAAACTGAAGAAAAGACTAACCAAAAAAAAGGAATACAATGCCATGGATGTGAAGGGTTTGGTCACATAAGGGATGAGTGTCCCACATTTCTCAAGAAACAGAGGAAGGGTTTGTGTGTCTCTTGGTCAGAAGATGAATCTGAAAGTGATCCTGAAGTGGAACCCACCAAACAGGTTACTGTCTTGACTGGAATTTGTGACTCTGATGAAGACTCTGACTGAGAGTAACTAACCTATGAAGAACTTGTTGAATCTTACAAGGAATTATGCCTCAGAAGTGAAGAAGCCAGTAAACTAGGAGAAGATCAAAAGAAAACTATTGCTCAACTACAGTAAGAGAAAGTGGAGCATCTTTCTATCATCTATGATCTGAAGGAGGAAGTTGTATTGCTCAATTCAAAAATTGACAATATGACTAAATCTGTAAGAATGCTTAACAATAGTTC
Organism: Lathyrus oleraceus; assembly: GCF_024323335.1. Classification (NCBI taxonomy): domain Eukaryota; kingdom Viridiplantae; phylum Streptophyta; class Magnoliopsida; order Fabales; family Fabaceae; genus Lathyrus; species Lathyrus oleraceus. Next base: position 443,494,207 of record NC_066584.1, on the reverse strand, counting down.
TGATGTACTGGATGAAATTCTTCAAACTGATAAGAATGTTGGAAATATTCAAGGTCTAGGTTATGACAATCAAGGAGTAATGAACAAAGGAAAAAGGGTCTATATTGAACTTTGTTCCACCTAAAATACAATAGGAACGCCATATGTCTAATCAAATGTCCCAACATTAGTAAAGGTATCAAGAGATTTACTCATGAAGCAAGACCCAAAGATGGAAGTGTCATCATTGTAGGAAGTTGGGTCATATAAAACCTTATTGTTACAAATTGTATGGCTATCCTAAATCTGTTTCACAACTCAGAAGAAAGCAAACCTGGTGAAGCCAAAGAAAAGATGGATTCCAAAAAATGGTATGTCGGGACTCATAACTCACACCTCCCTCAGAGCATCTGCTAGAGAGCACTGGTATTTTGATAGTGTCTGCTCTATACACATGAGTGGTGTCAAGAAATTCTTGGTGAATATTAAGCCATGTGCCACTAGCTATATCACCTTTGGAGATGGATCAAAAGGAGAAATAAAAGGGATTAGAAAGCTGGACTATCCAGGATTGCCTAGTCTAGATGATGTTCTATTTGTTAAAGGACTGACTACTAATCTTAAAGTATTAGCCAACTCTATGATCAAGGTCTCAAAGTAAACTTCAATAAATTTGAATGTTCGGTAACAAATGAGAAGGATGAAGCTATCATGAAGGGAGCCAGATCAAAAGATAACTACTATTTATGGACTCCTCAAGAAACAAATTGTCCACTTGCCTAATGTCAAAAGAGGATGAAACTAAGCTATGGCATCAAAAGCTTGGTCACTTACATCTGAAAGGTATGAATAAGGTTATATCAAAGGAAGAATTCAGAGGAATTTCCAAACTAAAAATTGATGAAGGAAGAATCTGTGGTGAATGTCAAATCGGGAAGCAAACAAAGATGTCCCACAAGAAGCTTTAACATCTGACCACTTCAAAAATTCTGGAGCTACTTCATACGGACTTGATGGGACCTATGCAAGTTGAAAGTCTAGGAGGAAAGAGGTATGCATATGTTTTTGTTGATGACTTCTCTAGGTTCACATGGGTGAACTTCATTAAAGAAAAGTCATAAGTGTTTGAAGTGTTTAAATAACTATTCCAAAAGATTCAAAGAGAGAAGGATTGTGGCATTGTCAGGATTAGAAGTGACCATGGGAAGGAATTTAAGAACATTAATTTTGAAGAGTTCTGCATTTCTGAAGGAATTAGTCATGAGTTCTCTTCACCCATCACCCCACAACAGAATGGTGTGGTTGAGCGCAAAAATATAAACATTCAAGAATGTGTCAAGGTCATGCTTCATGCTAAGAAACTACCATATCATTTTTGGGATGAAGCCATGAGAATTGTCTACTATATTCTAAATAGAGTGACTATCAGATCTGGAACATCTGCCACATTGTATCAACTATGGAAAGGAAGAAAGCCAACTGTGAAATATTTCCATGTATTTGGAAGTAAATGTTATATTCGAGCAGATTGTGAGCAGAGAAGAAAAATGGATCCTAAAGGTGATGAGTGAATTTTTCTAGGGTACTCTACAAACAGTAGAGCATACAGAGTCTTCAACTCCATAATCAAGGTAATGATGGAATCCATAAACATTGTAGTGGAGGACTCAACTAACGAAGTTGATGTCACAGATGATGTTGAAACATCAATGAATGATGCTCCAGAAGATGTTGCAGACACAAATACTAATACTTAACCTACAGAGAATAACTCAACTAACAGAGGACCTTCAATTAGAATTCAGAAAGATCGTCCTAAGGAGCTTATTATAGGAAATCTAAATGAAGGAATAATCACCAGATCGAGGGAAGTTGTGGCAAGTGCCTGTTTTGTTTCTAAATTTGAACCCAAGGATATCAAGGAATCCTTGACTGATGAGTTCTGGATTAATGCTATGCAAGATGAACTTGGTCAACTCAAAAGAAATGAGGTATGGGATTTGGTTCCAAGACCTGTAGGAACAAATGTTATTGGCACTAGATGGTTGTAAAATAAAAAGTATAATGAATAAGGGGTTGTTACTAGAAACAAAGCCAGACTTGTTGCTCAAGGATACACCCAAATGGAAGGAGTAGACTTTGATGAAACCTTTGCTCCAGTTACTCGCTTAGAGTCTATGAGATTGTTACTTGGAATGGCATGTCTTTTAAATTTTAAATTGTTCCAAATGGATGTTAAAACTGCCTTCTGATAAATTCCCAAAATGCATAAAATTCACTTATAAAAATAACATTTATCGAATTAAGGAAACATTTATTCATGAAATAATACACATTTTGTCAAGAAAATGATACGTTTAACGATGTGTGATTAATTATTACAGGAATAAATCAAAGGAAGGAAAAAGCCAAACAAAAAGCATGTTCTGTTTCGCTATGCGAATTCTAGTTCCCTTAGCGAAACCAAGTCAGAAGTAAAAACTTCCAAGTTCGCCAACAGCGAGTTGCAAGCAAAGAAATAGCAAAGACATGATTCATTAAGCGAGCTCTGTTTCGCTTAGCAAAACCAAGTCAGTAGAAAATCATTCCAGTTCTCTAACAGCGAGGCGCAACAAAGAAGTAGCGAAGGCCCGATTCGCTAAGCGAGATCTGTTCGCTTAGTGAAACCAAGTCAGTAGCAAAATCATCCCAATTCGCTATCAACGAATAGCAGCGAAGGATGCAAGACCTTAAATAGCAGCGAATAGTAGGCGTCTGAGCTATCTTTGACCATTGATTTCATCTGATGCAAGACCTTTGAGTGACTTTAATTCATCTTCCACTCTATCTTTGAGCTTAATTGTTATTTTGTTATTATTATCTATGTCTGATATTTTGTTCTGAGCTGATCAAGGAATATTTCATCTACTACATTGAAAGACACTGAAGACTGCTAGCTATTGGAATGCTTGCTTGGATATTATAGATATCTTTATTTGATGCCTTGATCTTCACATGATGCTTGAATATTGTTCATTGCTTATTGCTTATTGTTATTCAAATTCCAAAGGAAAATGAATTTCTATATGACATTCTTGTCTGTTAGATTTCATCCCATTGGTCAGATCTTTTCAACTCTTAACTTTTAATTTTTGCTTAGGGTAGTCTCTTCATCTCCTCCCACTTATTTAATTTCAAAATCTCTCCCTCTTTTCAAAAACTTTCTTTGCTTGTGATTTCAAACTTAGACATGTTTTAATGATTAGAAACTTTGGTCTTATGCCATTGAATTTTCAAATTTTTCTTAAATCAAACTTGTAAATAAACTTAACCATATTGACTTTAAATTTCAAAAAGAGAAAAAGAACTAACAACCCCATTCAAATGTTTGGCCTTTATGTGCCCTTTTTCTTGTTAGACTTTTATTAAAATCAATTCACCAACCTTCTTTGAAACTTTTACCACGAACTACAAGGCTTTGATCCCTCATTTTTATGTTGGTATATAGGCACAAGATTGAAGGTCTTGTCTAACACAAAAATATAATCAATGAATCCTTTTCTCATCCCCACACTCTATGCTTTATCAAACATCTTTTACACCCAAAAACATATGCACACAAAAAGGACTCTCTAGGAGTACCTAGGACATTTTGAGTGCTAACACCTTCCCTCTGTGTAACCAACCCTCTTACCTGTAATCTCTGGCATTTTATTAGTTTTGATTTGAAAAATTCTTATCTTTGAGTTTTGTTCATACTTTTCCTTTTTCCTTTTGGAAACAATAAAAGCGCAGTGGCGACTCTGGTTTTACTAACGTCAAGTTTATCCATAGCTTGATGGTCACGAATTTACCGCTACAGATGGAAATCAAGCTTCACAATTCAAATCATTAGGGTTTTGCATCCCCTACAACCAGATGAATATCCAAGTTGAGCCTCTAGGGCTTCATCCACTCCAAAACTCTAGATTTGCAATCCAAGAACTTTGAATCCATAATGATCAACCACTAGATATGAATGCACGATTGATGCATATGTATGAAACATGAAGGTATGTAAATGATTATCAATTTAAGTGTTAAATGAAAAGATGAAAAGGGGGATAGCAAATTTGGGGGTATGACACCAATGCCTTAAAGTATTAGTAAAAAATAATTACCTTGTCTGATAGGTCCTCAAATAGCCAGACCTAGCAAGAAGAATCGTGTCTTATGCGGTAGAGTTATCACAATATGACATCAAATATGTTTCAAGAGGAACCATCAAATCCCAAGCCTTTGCATTTTTTTTGCGGAGTTAAGCTCACTAGTAAATGAGGATGTGTCCCATATATGGACGCTATCGATGGATTGTGCCACAAACATTAAAGGGAGCGACATTGGGATAATATTAGAAATACTAGAAAACATATTGGTCGAGCAGTCATTAAAATTTGAATTCATGGCCAGCGACAACTAGGCTGAGTATTAAGCCCTCATAGTCTGTATTATTCTCGACTTAGAAACGAGTGCTTCAAGATTAAAGGCGAAGAACGATTCCCAACTGGTAGTCAATTAAGTCGTCAAGGAGTACCAGGAAAAGGATCCTCAACTCATTAAATATCTCCACAAAGTACATGAACTATTGATGCACTTCAAGTCCTTTAAAGTGAAGCATGTACCCAGGGAACAAAATTCCAGGCGAACCTTCTGTCCAAACTCGCCAACACGAAGACAACCATATATAATCAAACAGTAATACAAAAGATTCTTGCCACCCTCAACATTGAGACAGAAGAGACATATGCCTTGGAAGTGGTCTTAAGTTTAAGCTGAATGTTGCCCATACTTAAAGGTGGCAAAATAGATGGATTTGATGTATTTGGATTGAATTATTAATTGATGAATCAAAACAATCAATTAATCCACTAACAATCCATTAAAATTTCTTTAATAAAATTCAATCCAATTCATCCATTAAACATAAAATCTATCAAATACAATCCATTAAAATATTTTTTTAATGGATGGATGTCCATTCATCCATAAAATTAATTTAGATATTTTAATTAATATTTTATATGTGATTGAAATGCATTTCAATGACATTAAGGTCATTATTGCAAAAACACAACATTGTTGAATTAAAAAAAAGACAATTAACACATAATTAAGTTTCATTATACACACATTAATGGTGATTATCAAATACTACATATAATTAAAAAACCGCACATGTTTGTATTTCTATATTTAAGATATAGTGCGATAATAGTTAATCATTAAGGTAAAGATTTAAATGCACTTTTGGTCCCCCTAGTTTGGTTGTTTTAAATAATTGGTCCTCCTATTACAAAACTTGCGATTTTGGTCCATTAATTTTGATGTTCTTTGGATTTTTATGGTCTCTCCACTTTTGCAGACGTGACATTGATGATTGGGATAAAAAAATATTTTTTTTAATTAGTTGACAAGAGTGACTAGGATAATTATTAATAAATATGTTTTTAAATGAATTAATATTTAATAAATTGAATTAATATATTTCTAAACCAATTAATTAGTTAAAACCTTTAAAATTAAAGTCCATTACATATACCAATAGTCCAACAAACCCATCATCATCCTATTTCACTTAAGCAATAACTTATTTATTGAAGCTTTATAAACTCTTCAAGTATTTGAAACAAAATCAATGTGGGACTTGCTTAAGAGGAAAATTGCATCAACTTTAATAAAATTGCATGTATAATAAAACAACTTCAGGTTTTTCTATGCTTGAAAAATGATTCACTGCCATCAGAATACTCACAGTTTTACGTTGCTATATAAAGGTTTCATTCTCACTGTGCATCTTATATGGAAATTACCTCTCACTCTCTCCTTGATTTGCTTCATGCAGACACTTTATTGTAATGGCTCAATTATCGGATAAAACACCCTTATACACATATCCAATTACAGTCGCTCCAATTACTCTTACATGACACTAGTAACTCCAATTACTCTTACATGACACCGGTAACCTCGTTCTTCAAGAACTAAACACAAACACAAATTGTTCTAGCAATAATATTTTATGGCAAAGCTTCAATTCTCCAACTGATGCACTTCTATCAGACCAAACCCTAAAGAGATTCACCAGCCTCGTTTCATCAAGAAGCAAAAATAATCACTCATCTGGTTTCTACAAACTCTTCTTTGACAATGACAACATTCTTCGTCTTCTTTATGAAGGTCCAAGAGTTTCAAGCGTCTTTTTGTCAGATCCTTGGGCTACAAGCAATGATGCTATTATTGCTGGAAAAGATTCTTGTTTAGGGGTAACAAAGATTATGGGGTGCTTTTTCTTTTTCTGGATATGTTTTTGCCATAAAATATTATTGTTGGAATAATTTGTGTCTGTTTTTAGTTCTTGAAGAACGAGGTTATCGGTGTCATGTAAGAGTAATTGGAGTTACTGGTGTCATGTAAGAGTAATTAGAGTGACTGTAATTGGATTTGTGTATAAGGGTGTTTTATCCGATAATCGAGTCGCTGCAATAAAGCGTCTACATGAAGCAAATCAAGGAGAGAGTGAGAGGTAATTTCCACATAAGGTGCACAATGAGAATGGACCCTTTATATAGCAATGTAAAGCTGTGAGTATTATGATGATTGTGAATCATTTTTTAGGCATAGAAAAACCTGAAGTTATTTTATTATACATGCAATTTTAAAGTTGATGCAATTTCCCTCTTAAGAAAGTCCCACATTGATTTTGTTTCAAATGTTGGAAGAGTTTATGAAGCTTGAACATACATAAGTTATTGCTTAAGTGAAATAGAATGATAATGAGTCTGTTGAATTATTGGTGTATCTAATGAGCTTTAATTTTAAAGGTTTTAACTAATTAATTAGTTTAGAAACATATTAATTTAATTTATTAAATATGAATTAATTAATAATTATCCTAGTCACCATTGCCACCTAATTAAAAAATATTTTTTATCTCAGTCATCAATGTCACGTCTGCAAAAGTGGAGAAGGACCACAAAAATTCATCAAAATTAAGGGACCAAAATCATAGATTTTATAATATGGGGACTAATTGTTTAAAACTCTCAAACTAGGGGGATTAAAAGTGCATTTAAACCTAAGATAAATTATGGGGAAAAAACAAGTTAAGACTCATGTGAATCTAGCATAATTACAAATTTATTTTGATAATATATATATATATATATATATATATATATATATATATATATATATATATATATATATATATATATATATATATATATATATATATATATATATATATATATATATATATATATATATATATATATATATATATTAGGATCAAATGATGCAAAAATGTCAAACTTAGTAACATGATACCTCCGATAACTTTTCACCCTAAATCTGTATAATAAAATTCACTGTTGGATTGAAAGTTATTATCATATAGATCGTGTCTATAAAATTTAATATCAATCAGAAATCATTTGACATGTCAACAAGATATATAAAAACTAACATCTTATAAAACTTCATGAAAATTGTGAGGAAGAGAGTTGTGTTTTGAACTGGTCCTGTAGGCTTGCAAAATCTAGTTAAGCGAGAAATGGCCTACCAAAGCTGGCTAAGCGAGAAATGGATGCAAAAGCTGGCTAAGCAAGGAATGGCCTACCAAAGTTAGCTAAGCAAGGAATCACTACCAAAGTTGGCTAAGCGAAGAATGACTTGTCAAAGTTGGCTAAGCGAGGAGTGGTCTGTCAAAGCTGGCTAAGCGAGGAATGGTCTATCAAGTCCAACTAAGCGAGGGTTAGAAGCTACCGTGACAGGAAAAGTGAGGAATGGCATGTCAAGATTCATTTCCAAAAATTGTGTGAAAATCTTGTCTATTGTGAGTTCCAAACCTTTATAGTGATGCATATGATGAGTATTAGCTTCTATATGGAAAAAAAATGAAAAAGTAGTGACATTCGATACTTTTTGTATAGTAAATTAATGAGTAGATACCATAATAACTAGTAATGTACAACATATAACAGGGAAGGTGAAATAAAGAGAGGTTAAAGTGGGAATTCATGTGATCCAAGGGACATCATTTGACGAGTAGCTCTTAAGTGGTAACTTGATTAATATCGAACGGTAAAACGTATGTTTGTTATACAAACTACATATGTCTTATAAAGTAACGGGAGATAAAAGCTAACTAAACGCATATAGAGAAATATATGTCTCACTGCATAATTTAACTTGACTTGAGTGAATAATAAAAACTATTCCTAAACAACTATTAAGGAATACCACTACAAGGTTATCTCTATTGTGCAGAAGTTTTTATCATCAACATCCTACTACAAGGTTAAATTTTTAAATAATAAAAACTTCTGAAATATTCTTGGCAGCATGAATGAATTATCTCTATAACTATAATCCTTGGCAGCATGAATGAATTATCTCTATAACTATAATCCCTTCTGATGTCCTCTGCAAACCACTTGACTATGGAGTCTTCCATCGAGAAAAATAAGACAAAAACAATTGCAATATTTTTAGCATTATTTCTTGTGTCTCATTATAAATAAATGTGATTTAAACAACTATTAAGGAATACCACGTCATTTGTCTTTCTAAATAACTATTATGTTGAATTGTAATTCTTTATGTCGAAGCAGGTTTTTCGACAGAATAAGGAAGTGTCGAATCACCTAATATGTTAAGTTGTGTTAGTGTGTCGAAGTGTCGAAGCATGTTGTCTCACACAGGATTTCGACTTATGTCTATTTTAGTAGTGTTAGCTATTTTAGGCTTTTATAATTTTGGACTTTGTCTTGAGGTCCAAGTTAACCTAAATCTATAAATAGAGGGAGTGACCCTTATTTTGTAATGAAGTGAATAAAGTATTCACAATATTGTATTCACAGTATTTTGCAGTTGCAAAGTGAATAAGAAGTTTTCCACAGTTTGTGGTCAGAGAAAAACTCTGCAGAATTTTAATTCTTCTTTTCCTTCATTGTTCTTTACACTCTTTCTTTCTCCATTGTTCTTTTCTTTTATTGTCATTGTGTGGGTGATAACAATATTGTTCATAAAGATTGATTGAAATTCTCCATAAGTTTTGGGGGATTTCCAACATGTGGTATCAAGAGTTCCGGTTAATCAATTAGGGGGAAGAAAATCACCATGACAACGAATCATCCAAACAGACATTTTCCAACAAATCTTTCGATTCTCAAGAACAACAATTATGAGAATTGGTGCAAGCAGATAAAGTTTGTGTTCTGTTATCAAGATCTTTGGGATCATGTGAAGGAAGGAGTAGCAACGCTTGCAGAAGCCACGACGGATCAAGAAAAGGCTGCACATAAAGAATTGAAGAAGAAAGATTATAAAGCTCTCTTTATAATCCATCAATGTGTTGATGCAGATAACTTTGAAAATGTTAGTGATGCAGAGTCAGCGAAAGACGCATGGGAAATTATGGAGAAATTGTTTAGAGGCGCGAAGAAGGTGAAAGAGGTGAGATTATAAACTCACAAAAGAATGTATGAATTGCTTCAGATGGAAGATAATGAAAGCATAATTGATCTCTTCACCAAGGTTACGAAACTGGTGAATCAAATCAAGGTATGTGGAGAAGTGTTGACATCAAGATATGTTGTTGGAAAGATCTTGAGGTCGTTGGCTCCAAAGTTCGACCACGGGGTAGTAGCCATAGAAGAGTCGAAAGATTTGTCAAAATTGACAAAGGAAAAGCTTCAAGGGACACTTGAATCTCATGAACAAAAATGGCTGAAAGAGCGGCAGGAAAGTCGAAGAGTGATATGGATTTGCAGGCTCAATCAACAAAAGAAAGAAAAGGCAAAGGAAGCTGGAATGACAACAAAGGCAGAGGAGATTACAATGATTCGACTGGTCGAAATCAGCAAGAAGGAAATTGGTCGAATCAGAGAAAACCCTGGAACCAAGGCAACTAAAGATGTGGTGTTGCAGGTAGAGGAAGAGGTGGTGGTCAAAAGCCAGACAAGAGTCACATTCAATGTTACAATTGTCAGAAGTATGATCACTATTCTAGTGATTGTCTAGAAAAGCATAAGAATCGAGAAACCAATGTAAAGCTGGTGAAACATGAAGAAGAAAAGACGTTGTTGATGGTTACAACAAGAGATGAAGAGAGATTCAAGTACCAGTGGTACTTGAACTCAGGATGCTCATCACATATGTCTGGAAGAAAAGATTGGTTTGTCAACATAAAGCCCTCAATGAAGAACATGGTGAAATTTGCAAATGACAACACTCTAGCAGCTGAAGGTGTTGGTAATGTTCTGATTATGAGGAAAGATGGCAAGAGGTTAGTAATTTCAAATGTGTTGTACATGCTAGGCATGAAGAGTAATTTTCTCAGCATAGGGCAGTTGGTCGAAAAGAACTAAAAGGTGTCGATCAAACACAAAATGATGAGAGTTCTCGACTCAAAGGGAAGGTTGATCTTGAAGGCTTCAATGTCTCAAAATAGAACCTTCAAGATTGAACTAAATATGATGGAGCATAAGTGCCTTGCAACATCAGCCAACAGAGATGAATGGATATGGCATTACAGACTTGGCCATCTCAATTTCAAAGACATCAGAGATTTGAAGAGAAGAAATATGGTTTCAGGATTACCAGAAATTGGCATTCCAAACAAAGTGTGTGAAGAATGCGTGCAGGCGAAGCAACATAAGAACAACTTCAGTAAGGATGCATGAAGCAGGTCGAAGGCAATTCTTGAAGTCATATACTCTAATGTATGTGGCCCTCTCCAGGTGGATTCGATTGGAGGTAACAAACACTTTGTTACATTCATAGATGATTTCAGTCGAAAATTATAGTCTTACCTGATCCAGAAGAAAAGTGAAGTGATCGAGGTATTTTCCAAGTTTAAATTTATGGTCGAAAGACAGAGCGGTCGAAAGATCAAGATTTTAAGAACTGATGGTGGTGAAGAATATGTGTCAAAAGACTTTGATGCATTATGTATGAAAGAAGGGATTGTGAATGACGTGGTGCCATCCTAACTCCACAACAGAATGGAGTAGCAGAAAGGAAGAATATAACCATTATGAATATGGTTAGAAGTATGTTGAAAGGCAAACATCTACCCAAAGAATTATGGGGAGAAGTTGTATCGACTGTGAGATATATCCTGAACAGATATCCGACGAAGAAGTTAGAAGGAATCACGCCAGAAGAATGTTAGTCTAGTGTCAAGCCTAGCTTGAGTCATCTGAGGGTGTTTGGATCTATAGCACATAAACATGTGCCAAATCAGTTGAGAAAAAACTTGATGACAAGTCGAGTCAGATGATCTTGATAGGATATCATTCGACTGGAGGATACAAGTTGTTCAACCTAGTGAATAAGCAGGTGGTGATCATCAGGGACGTGATCATAGATGAGCTTAAGGAGTGGGATTGGACTGAGAATGTAAATAAAGATTCAATGAAAATATTTTATGATGAACCAGCTAGTGAAGTCGAAAGAGAAGTTCGACAGGAAGAAGTCAGAGGTGAAGCATGCCCAAGAAGACCTCAAAGAACAAGACACATGCCTGCAAGGTTGCAAGAATGTGTGATTACATTAGATGATGTGGTCAATTAAGAAGGTGAGCTAGTACATTATGCTTTCTACGCAGATGTCGAACTTGTCAATGCAGTTGAGGCATTGAAAGATTCAAAGTGGATGAAAGTAATGGACGAAGAGCTGAAGTCAATCGAAGTCAACAACACTTGGTCACTTGTCGAATTGCCCCAAGACAAAAAGGCAATCGGTGTGAAATGGGTATACAAATTGAAGTTGAATCCTAGAGGAGAAGTGACTCGACACAAGGCGAGACTTGTGGCGAAAGGATTTCTTCAGAAAGAAGGAATTGACTTCGATGAAGCTTTTGCACATGTTGCTAGGATCGAAACTATCAGGTTGATTGTTGGTCTAGCAAACATGAAAAACTGGCAAATGTGCCATATGGGTGTGAAATATGCATTCCTTAATGGCCCCTTAGAAGAAGAAGTTTATGTTGGACGACCAGCTGGGTTTGTGAAACAAGGCGAAGAAAGAAAGGTGTACAAGCTGCATAAAGCCCTGTACGGACTTAAATAAGCTCCAAGAGCTTGGAACAAGAAGATAGATGGTTTTCTAAGGGAGAAGGAATTTGTGAAGTGAAAATCTGAACATGGAGTATATGTAAGAATAAGCAAGAGTGAATTGCTTATACTATGTCTCTATGTCGATGACCTGTTGATAACAGGTAGTTGCAAGAAGGAGATCGAAGACTTCAAAGGTGATCTCAACAAGGAATTCGAAATGTCAGATCTGGGTGAAATTTCATATTTCCTTGGTGTCATACCCCAAAATTTGCCCGTTGATATTACAAAGCATTTTCCAAGACCCTCTGACTTGATCTGCAAGGCACTGATATCAAATGGACAAAAGCCCAGCTCACAACAGGCCTAATCCAAAGTGGCCCAAAATAGCTTGCTCGCTAGGCGAGCAATTCCTTCGCCTAGCGAATATCTCAGCATGCCACTCGCCCAGCGAAGCACCAGGTCCAGAAAAAGCCCAGACCTAGCTTGCTCGCTAGGCGAGCAATTCCTTCGCCTAGCGAAGCTTGCGAAAATTTGAAGTTTTGGACCTCATTTTAAGCCCATTAGGTCACCACCACTACCACTATAAATACCAGCTCCTCTGCCACGAAAAAGGGGGGAGACGGACGGACGAACACACACACAGACCCAGAGGGAGAAACACTGAAACCCTGCTGATCCAGAGAATTCGGAAGACGGAAACCCTGAAGGCCGCTCACCCGCTCCGAAGCTACCGCCGCCCAACTCAATCCGGCTCGCCAATTCAAGGTTGCAATTCGATTGCAAACAGGTTTGCATCACTATTATCGCTTTATTTTCTTAATTTGCATGTGATATCGCTTTATGTTCTTATTTTGCATGTGGTACCGCTTTAGGTTCTTAATCTGCATGTGATTATCACTTTATGTTCTTATTTTGCATGTGGTACCTCTTTAGGTTCTTAATCTGCATGTGATATCGCTTTGTGTTCTCATTTGGCATGTGGTACCGCTTCATGTTCTTAACTTGTGGATGATATTATAATTGAATTCATAAACATATTTGAAGTTTTGCATGTGAATTTAAGTGTGCCTGAATATTGTGAATGCTGAACCATGTAATTATGTGTTGGATGCCATAAGCCATGCCGCAGGTTGAGGTCATACTGTTCTCAAATTCCAAACCCGTGGTCGCTCGCTAGCTCATCGCTAGGCGAGCCTGCAGCGAGCCTTCGCTGAGCCTTCGCTAGGCGAAGCAGAGGCGAACGGGACAGTGGCTGTTTTGTCTCTTTGTTGTCCATTTTATGTTCATCTAATCATGATTCTGCATTATTTGGCTTAAATTTCTGACTGTTATATTTATTTTATGGGGCAATTTCCAATTGTATTTTGCCTCAATGCTCTAATCCGTGTGTTGCATGATGTAAAGGCTAGCATACTTCCAAAGAAATAACCGGCTAGGCATGCCGCTTTAGGTGTGGACATTCTTGAGGAGATGGCTTTTGGATGACCTAAGTTTAATATGGAGATTCATCTTGAATCACCAAGCTTGATTTTTAATGTATTGATTTCATTGATTTCCTGTGGACCTAATTACCTAACTGATTACGGCTATTTAATTAATTGTTAAAATTCGGACTTTAAATAAATGATATCGGACCTCTCTTTATTACCCCACGATTACGTAATACGGTCATGTCCCGCGAATATGGGGATATCCTTAGCAAAGACCCTTCGGTTAAATCATCATAGTCCCTCGGATGTTGCCTTCGAAAATACGATTTTGTCCCTCGATGACCCTTTGGTGTAGCCTATGGTTAAATGATGATCGTCCCTTCGAATGCTAAGGTATCCTCACTACTGTTGCCTTCAATGACCTATCAATGACCCTACGATGACCCTTCTACATCCCAAGGATAAAACTACTTACTTCTCAATAGTCAGGACAGTTTTACCCTCATAAGGATAGGAAATGCCCGGAAAGACCTCGGACAGGTATAACCTTAATTGCTCATTCATAACAAAAAAATACTTTTCACACCTCACACCTTTCAAACATCTTTTGGAAAATCATCACTTAGCATACATTCGTACTAGGATCATTGCCGAGTTATATTTTTCTAAACTACTTTCAAAAACTATACGAGATAACCACTTTGTATACATTCGTGCAAGAATCATTACAAAGTTAAATTCTCATTTTCAAAACATTTTTCACACATTTCTCAACCACCTTTTTCAAACTAGAAAACATAAATGATTGAGCAATTAAGAGCCCATGGATAACCATGGATACAAAGGGTGCTAATACCTTCCCTTTGTATAAAGTACCTCCCGAACCTAAGAATTTAAAATTAAGGTCTTTCCTGTTCTTTTCCACCTTTCCTTATGGGATAAAAGAAAAGTCGGTGGCGACTCTTGCTAACCGCGACATTGCGATTAAAAATCCAATAAAGTCCAGTTCACCGTATGACACTTGGCATCGAATTCTACAAGAGTGGTTGAGGTTTGATGATGCATCAAAGAAGGTATGCAGGCGAAATTCTCAAGAGATTTGAGATGCAAGATTGCAACCCAACTTCGACTCCAACTGAGCCCAGATTACAACTGTCGAAAGATTCAGATGAAGATGTCGAAGCAACCCAATATAGAAGACTTATTGGGTCATTTCAATACCTTTATCATACAAGGCATGACTTAGCATACAGTGTAGGTATGGTGAGTAGGTTTATGCAGAAGCCAAATGTATCACATCTAGCAGCGGCGAAGAGGATACTAAGGTATCTGAAAGGAACTCTCGACTATGGAATTTTGTGGGATACACCGACTCAAGTTGGTGTAGTGATGTCGAGGATCAAAAATCCACAGCTGGATATGTGCTTATGCTAGGCGGTGCACTCGTTGCTTGGAGTTCGAGAAAGGAGCCAGTAGTGGCATTATCGTCATGCGAAGCAGAATACATAGTTGATTCTCTTTGTGCATGTCAAGCAACGTGGATGGTGAATCTGGTCGAAGAGATAACAACGAAGAGTCATGGAGCAATTACTATGAAGATCGACAACATGTCAGCTATCAATTTGGCGAAGAATCCGATAGCACATGGTCGAAGCAAGCACATCGAGATGAGGTTCCATTATCTTCGAGAGCAGGTAGCAGATGGGAAGATGAATGTGGAACACTGCAAAACTGAGAATCATATTGCAGACATCATGACGAAGGGAGTGCAGGTCGAAGTGTTCAGAAGACTAAGAGTTATGATGAATCTAGATAACTTAGACACAATGAATTAGGTGGTGTGTTGAATTGTAATTCCTTGTGTCGAAGTAGGTTGCTTGACAGAACAAGGAAGTGTCGAACCACATAGTATGTTAAGTTGTGTTAGTGTGTCGAAGTGTCGAAGTGTCATACCCCAAAATTTGCCCGTTAAGTGTTCAAGACATTTTTCAAGACATTCTAATCCATTTTCAAGACATTAATGTTAAAGGAACAAGGGTCCAGCGCACAGGTTACCAAATCCAAAAAATGACCTAAACTGGCATGCTCGCTAGGCGAGCAAACCCTTCGCTAGGTGAATCCTTCACTACCTCACTCGCCTAGCGAGCTCACGAAATACCAGAAAATTTTGGGCTTAATTCTAAGCCCACCAAGACACAACTATTATAAATACCAGAACTTCACACAGAGAAGGGGACAGAGACAGACGGTGGACAGAGAGGGAACAAGTAAACCCTAACAGAGGCAACCGAAAAAACCCTGGAGGCTAACGAAGAGAATTCAGAGTAACCCCCGGATACCCCGAAGAAAACTCATCTGCACAAAGGTTACCTCCGCCCAACTCAATTGCAAACAGGTTTGCCACACCCCCACTATTTTATGCTCCTAATTTGTCATCTTCAAATACATGAGGCATTATGATTGAATTTCTAAATGTATCATTAGGTTTTGCATATGGGTTTAAGAATACATGAACGTGTAACACAATATCTTGAATGTTTAACCATGTAATTTCTGTAATGGATGCCATAGGGTTTGGGGTTCCGGAAATCGCACTGTTATCAAAGGAGAACCCAGAACCCGTAGCCGTTCGCCAGCACTTCGCTGAGCGAACATGTAGCGAGGGTTCGCCAAGCCTTCGCTAGGTGAGGCAGTAGCGAACAGGACAGTATTTGTTTTTTTCGTTTGCATTCTAATCTGTTATGTACTTAACTGACATGTTTTCTATTGCATCTGCACGCTGTTTGCCTGACACTATTATTGCTGTGATTCTTTTGTTTGGTGCAACTCTTGGTTGCACCCTAGCTTGGTATTCTAACCCGTTTGGTAAATTTTTGTGAGGGTTCACATACTCCTGAAGAGACAGTTTGCTAGGTATTCCGCTTTATTTGTGGGATACCCTTGTGAAGATTCATTTTAATTACTTGACTGATTACATTGCCTTCGAACATATGATTTGGGCCCTCTCTTTGTTGCCTTACAATATTACGGCCATGTCCCGCGAATGTAAGGATACCCTTAGCAAAGACCCTTCGGTTAAATCATCATAGTCCCTCGAATGTTGCCTTCGAATACATGACTTTGTCCCTCGATGACCCTTCGTGGTAGCCTACGGTTAAATGATGATCGTCCCTTCGAATGCTAAGGTATCCTTACAAATGTTGCCTTCAATGACCGGTCGACGACCCTACGACGTCCCTTTACATCCAAAGGATAAGACTACTTACTTCTCAATAGTAAGGACAGTTTTACCCTCCTAAGGATAGGAAATACCTATAAAGACCTTTGTCAGGTATAACTCTTAAATGCTTGCTCACATCTTAAAATACTTTTCACACCTCATATATTTCAAAAACATCTTTTGTAGAAAATCACCACTTGGTATACATTCATACCGGAATCATTGCCGAGTTATATTTTTCTAACATCTTTCAAAATCAAACGAGATAAACACTTTGTATACATTCATACAAGAATCATTACAAAGTTAAACTCTCCTTTCAAAACAGTTTCCCAAACACTTTCTCAAACAAGGAAAACATAAGTGAGTTAAGCAATTAAGAGCCCATGGATAACCATGGATACAAAGGATGCTAACACCTTCCCTTTGTATAATGTACCTCCCGAACCCAAAATCTAATCAAGGTCTTTCCTGTTCTTTTCCGCCTTTCCTTATTGGATAAAAGAAAAGTCGGTGGCGACTCTTGCTATCCGCGACATTTGCTTTCCAAAGCAAAAAACACAAAAGTCAGTTCACCGTATAACAGAACTGGCGACTCTGCTGGGGAGCCTTAAAAAGAGAGGTTACCTTAAAAAATAAGGTCATTTATGTTTTCGAATTGTTCCTTCAGCTGATTTACTTTTAAGGGATTGTTTGGGTATTCTATGCTTGAGTGAAAGATCCTACACCCGGATCTAGTGTACTTTAGGTAAGTAGCAAGAGATCATCGCGACTGTCCGGCGTATACTGGAATGGTCAAAATGATGGCTACGGTTAATGTGACACTTTAGATGTCCTGATGTTCCTCATGTTTACTTGAGGAAAAATTTGGCGTCTGCGTGGTGTCATCAAAGCATTAACCAGACCTTTAGAACCCTAATTGACTCATCCTAGCCATTAGAAAGTAGTGAGATAACTGACTTCGGTTCCGACTGGGGTTGGTTGATACTCGATACTACACTCTTTGAGATTGGACTTTAGGGAAATTTTGGTCAACCGCTTGGTGTTGCACTGAAGTGGACTTAAGGAAAGGTCGATGATTTGAGATCCTTCTAGAACCCGGTTACTATTCTAGGACAGGTGAAACCAACCAAACTTCAGTGGGGAGGGTACTTACCTATGGTACTCATGCAAGCCTTGAAACCTAGAAATGATTGCAGTGTGACTTGTTTGTGTTTGTTACTTACATAACATCATAACATCATAACATCATGACATTGTACTAACCATTTCAAGGACTTAGGGGTTTAATTTTGCTCTGTTAAACAGGCTATGGCTTCCAGGAAGACCATCCGGATCAATTTTGTAGCGACCTCTCCTCAACTCAAGGATTTAGTGTCAGAACTTCCCGATCATGCTCAGTTCATCAAGAAACATGGTTCTCTCCTCAATTTAGTTACCACCGGTTTCAAAGAAGATATGGTGAGAGTTCTATTCCAGTTCTTCGATCCTAAACATCATTGCTTCACCTTCCCAGATTACCAGTTGGTACCCACATTAGAAGAATTCTCCAGGCTGCTTGGGATACCTATCCTTGATCAAACACCTTTCAGTAGTTTAGAAAAGATTCCGAAGTCTGAAGAAGTTGTCGCGGCTTTACACATGACAAAGTCCGACATTGAAACTAATTGGGTAACAAGAAGTGGAGTTAAGGGTTTACTTGCCAAATTTCTGATAAATAAGGCCCGAGAATTCCTAAAAGTTATGAATGTCCATGCTTTCGAAGATGTTCTAGCCCTATTAATCTATGGTTTGGTGCTATTTCCTAATCCGGATCAATTCATAGACATGAATGCTGTTAGGATATTTCTCACTCATAACCCTGTGCCTACCGTGCTTGGAGACATTTTGCATTCCCTTCACACTCGTACTATGAAAAGGCAAGGGACTCTCATGTGCTGCGTACCTTTATTATCTAGGTGGTTTATTTCGCACCTTCCTCAATCAGTCTTGAAGAATGAGCAAGATTTAAAATGGTCTCAAAGGATAATGTCACTCTCACATTCAGACATCCATTGGTGTCCTCAACCCAAAGAAAATGTTATCATCATTGACCGTTGCGGAGAATTCTCTAACGTACCACTCCTGGGGATAAGAGGAGGTATTACTTATAACCCAGCTTTAGCCCTACGTCAGTTTGGTTATGCTAGAAGAGACGGTCCACATGAAATAATTATTCAAGGCACTGTGTTTGACTATGACAACGACTCTCAAGGTCTCCGTCAAAGGTTTATACGAGCTTGGGGCATGGTGAAAAGAAGTACTTTAAGACAGAAAAATTCTATTCCTATGGAACCTTATCTCAGATGGGTACGCGCCAGAGCTCGTGAGCTTACCATGCCATATCTTGCAATCGGACCTCTGACTATCGAGCCAAAAGTCGAAGGAGGTGCCCCTTAGATCATTCCTTATCCAGATATGCCTACCAATGTTGAAGAATTGAAGAAATCCTGGATCCAGTTGAGAGAGGAAAGGGATACTTTTGAAACTCAATTCGGTGCAGAAAGGAAGAAAGTATTAGAGCTCACCAGCCAGCTTAATGAGGAACGAAGACTCAATGCATATCTCCGCCCAAAAAGAAGCCGTCCCTGGGAGACTTGAACTTTCATTGTATTTTTATTATTTTTTGTAACGAACATTGATTAAAGAAATTAATAAAAGTCCCCCTTTTTGGTGGTTTACACAAATTTAAATTCCAAAAGTCCTTGAAAACATTTCATACATTGCATAGCATAACATAACATCGCATAACAGGTATTCTATGAAGGAGAATTGCGGTCCAAAACGCAGCGGAAATTAAAATTTTCTCTTTTAGAGATCCTTACGAATGGTCATGATCAGTGATAGAATATTTACCTCTTGTGACGATTGAAACCTTTGGTGCGGATCTCTTGTGACGATCAAAACCTTTGATGCAGATCCACGGAAACGATCACGAACGTTGAACGATGACAACGTCTCTACTCAGTCCACGCGAACGGGTTCCTTCAATCTCAGTGCTAGCTGGTACGAATGAAGGCTTTGAGTGAGTGAGAGAGTGAGAGAAAACGAAAATAATGCAACCGCAATTTAATGCTTCTGCACAAGGGTTCTATTTATAGAACCACTTGTGTGGGCTTCAAGCTAAAAGGCCCACTTAAGTGTATTTTGGCCCATATCTTATAATATGCCCAAAATCACTTAAGCCCATGGTACCTTACCATATTTCGTATTCTAGTCAAGTACACCGTACCTTACGGTATTCCTTAGTTACTCTATCTCTTATCAATCCGTCCTTTGTGTGTGACCCTGTAGGTTTTCGTGACGTTGGTAATTATATTAAATCACGCATTTAACATAATAAACAGTGAGCGGTATCTAGCAACACATCACTGCTACCCAAGACACGAAAATGTCATGTGATCTGACAAAACCTCCTGTGATAATAATTATGTGTATAATTACCCTTTTGCCCTTATGTCTATATTGAACACAAGGCATAGACCGTGTCATCCTTGTCCAGTTCAATATTGGGCCCATAGACATTTATCCTGTTATGCAGGATGGGCAAATTCCATCTAGGTCACTCATGTCCCTCAGCATGCTTCGTGGAGTACCCATCAACTGTCTTTATGGTTATCCAGTTACGGACAACGTTGGGTCAACAATAAAGCACTCGACTCTACATCTAGGATCCATAGTGGTTTCAGGTCGAAGAGTGGAATACACTATTATCACCATGAGAATAACTTATGACACTTTGCATAACTTTCTATATAGTACTCTCATAGCGGGTCAATCCGGTATAAATATTACTCCTAATATTCATACCTATGTTTAAGACTTGATAACTCTTTATCCATGATCCATGAGATGTGATCATCAGTCTACAAACATAATAGTCTTAATGCTTTAATGTTATCCCACTTCACACTAAAGCTCGACTACGGATACTTTAAGAACAGTGTCCTTATGTTTAATGTGTTCTCATGATTAAGTCACACTTAATACACTAAACGGACTATCTATTCCAGGGACTTTATTAATCAACCATAATAAAGAAAAAGCCTTTTATTATTAATAAATAATTCGATACAAGTACCAAAAGTATTGGCCTCTAGGGCTTACACCAACATTCTAAAGGATCAATGTTCTCACGGCCTTCCTTCTAAACAAACAGATGGCTCTCGAACAAACTGTCAAAGATCTCCAGGCTCAGAATGCTCAATTCCAGGAGATGATCTTGAACTTATCCAAGGGGCAGGATGAGCTGAAGGCTCTCTTGCTCGAGAAGAAGAAAGACAAGAAAGATGTGAGTTACATTAACCCGGGAAGAAGGCTTAAAGGACAGGCCGCAGGAGTCAAGATTAGAATTCCGAAGGATCACGAAGATGAGACAGAAAATGATTCGGAAGAGGAGAATGTTGATCCCTTCAACCCTGAGGACGACGATGAAGATTATGAAAATGAACAGTACTCTCCAAAAGATGATAAGTATAAGTTGCTGGAAGAACGCATGCTAGCTATGGAGGGTCAGAAGGCGCCCGGTCTGGACTTCGAAGGCTTAGGTCTGGTCTCTGATGTGGTCATTCCCCGCAAATTCAAAGTCCCCGCTTTCACTAAATATGATGGTGCGTCTTGTCCTCAGATGCATCTGAGAGCTTATGTGAGAAAGATTCAACCGTATACCACTGATAGGAAGCTATGGATCCATTTCTTTCAAGAGAGTCTGTCTGGCACACAGTTAGAGTGGTATTATCAGCTCGAGAGCTCTAACATCCGCACCTGGACTGATTTAGCGACAGCTTTCTACAAGCACTACCAGTATAATTCTGAATTAGCGCCTACTCGGCTACAGCTGCAGAATATGACTATGGGATCTAAAGAAAGCTTCAAAGAATATGCTCAAAAATGGAGAGATTTGGCTGGCAGAGTCAAACCTCCTATGACTGATCGAGAATTAGTGGACATGTTCATGGGTACACTGACTGGCCCATTCTACAGCCATCTATTGGGAAGTTCCTCATCGGGTTTCACTGAACTTATATTGACGGGTGAACGTGTTGAAAGCGGCATTCGAAGTGGAAAGATACAGGCGACTACCTCTGCAAGCACCAAAAAGTCCTATCAGGGGAAGAATGAATCAAATGTTGTGTACGGTCAAATGGGTCATAACAAGAAAAATCGTGACCATACTGTTGGAGCAGTTACGATTGCAGCACCGCCATCTCAAAACTTCCAACACAGACAAGACAGGCCAAGAAGGCAGTTTACCAAGATCAATATGACTTTAGCACAAGCATTGTAGGGTATGCTAAAAGCAAATTTAATTACCCTCAGAGATCCTCCTGCAAATCCCAACACTACTTCTCCTCGTTATAATCCCAATGTCAGGTGTGCATATCACTCCAATAGCCCCGGGCATGATACAAACGATTGTTGGTTGTTGAAGAATAAGATTCAGGATATGATCGACGCCGGAGAAATTGAATTTGACCCTCCGGAGGCTCCTAATGTCATCACTTCTCCTATGCCTAATCATGACAAGACTGTTAATGTTGCGGATGATAATTCTCACATTTCTAATATAGCTGACTTAGCATCTCCTCTCCTGATCATCAAGAAGAATTTATTGCAAGCTGGTTTACTTCCAGGTTGTGCTGAAAATTGCGATCTCTGTATACCCCGACCCAATGGTTGCTTAAAGTTGAGGAATGGTATTCAACAGCTGATGGATGATCGTACAATTCTCTTTGAAAAGATTCCTAAGGTGGAAAACCCTATTGAAGAAATATCTGTGATTGCCAGATCCAAAGTTCCAGTAAAGATTACCGCTACTAGAGTGCCTGTGAAGATTACTGCTGAGCCCAAGGTGGCTCCCCTAATTATTACTGCACCTGGCCCAGTACCGTATTCCTCAAGCAAAGCCATTCCGTGGAATTATGGAGGTGATGTTTACATCCACGACATAAAGCAAGATGATAATTCTGCTAATCCTAATGACATTGACATTGTTGGGACTAGTAAAATTACTCGAAGCGGAAGGATCTTTTCTCCAGAAATCTCACCTCCCGTCCCTGAAACTCGAGAAAAGGAACCAGTAATCAATCCTTCTCAGTCAAGGACACCAGTCGAAGTTACTACCGAAGATGTTGCCAAACAGGAAATGGAAGAAATGCTGAAAATCATCCGCAAGAGTGATTTTGATGTGGTAGAACAGTTGGGGCATACTCCGTCTAAAATTTCGATGTTATCCTTGTTGTTATCTTCTGAATCTCATGCCAATGCATTGATGAAATTCTTGAAGACCGCTCATGTACCTCAGTAGACATCCGTCGATCAGTTCGAAAATTATGTTGCTCACTTGGCTGTTGACAATGGCCTAGGCTTTTCCGATGCTGACCTGACACCAGCAGGAAAGAATCACAATAAAGCTCTGCATATCTCCATTGAGTGTAAGGGGATCACCTTGTCTCATGTGTTGATCGATAATGGCTCTTCTTTGAATGTGCTACCGAAAGTTGTGCTCGATAAACTGGACTGTAAAAGCATTGAACTGAAACCTAGTGACGTTGTGGTGCGTGCTTACGATGGTGCGAAGAGTTTTGTCCATGGTGAAGTGGTTCTCCCTATCAAGATAGGACCTCAAGTCTTCAGCACTACCTTTCACGTAATGAACATTCGTCCTGCCTATTCCTGCTTGTTGGGGCGCCCTTGGATTCATGGGGCAAGTGTTGTAGCTTCATCTCTCCATCAAAAGCTGAGGTATCCAATAGAGGGTAAGATTGTCACTGTGTGTGGAGAAGAAGAGTATATTGTCAGCAGTGTGCATACCTTCAGATACGTCGAGATGGATGGCGAATTCTTTGAGACTCCTTCTCAGTCATTTGAAGTAGTTCCTCCGACCAGTCCTGTTCTTAAGCCAACTTCCCGTGTGCCCAAGGTTATTCGTGCTCCTCCTGCTATGACTTCTCTGAAAGACGCTTAGGCCGTGGTCGAAGATGGTGGTCGTACTGGCTGGGGTCAACTGATCGATGTACCGTACAAGTCTGATAGATCTGGCCTGGGATTTAGCTCTGAAAAGGTAGTCAAAGATCAGATTAATGCTGTAGAAGATGCTGATAGCGATTGCGACTGGGATAGCTGGATTTTCCCAACAATTGGTGACAGACTCAATAATTGGAAGGCTGAAGACACTATCCCGATTTCCTTTAGTCAGGAGTAATTGTTATTGTCTATTTTAGTGTTGCAAATTTTTAATTTTTTACAATTGAACTTCTTAAAGCATTGTGTCTATGCCCGGGGCACAAATAGCTAAATTGTTAAGGGTTTTGTCATTTTCATAAGCATATCCACATTCAATAAATCAATGGACTTTTTGCATTCAAATATTGCGCTCTTTATCTTTCCTGTCATCTTTTAAACAAGCTATGCTTTCTTACACACACTCACGTAACAAATTGCAGATCCATATCCACTCTGGATCCTGTTGATAATAATTCTGCTACTGTTCATTATGACTTTGAAAATCCGATCTACCAAGCCGAGGATGGAAGTGAGGAAGATTGTGAAGTACCTAGAGAGCTTGCCAGACTGTTACTACAAGAGGAAAAGACTATACAGCTGCATGAGGAATCAATTGAAATTGTAAATCTGGGTACTGAAGTAGACAAGAAAGAAGTCAAAATAGGAGCAGGCTTGGGAAACAGTGTCAAAGAAAGATTAATTCGGATGTTACATGACTATATAGAGATTTTTGCTTGGTCTTATGAAGACATGCCAGGACTGGATACTGATATAGTAGTGCATCGTTTGCCAATGAAGGAAGATTGTCGTCCTGTTAAGCAAAAGGTTCGTCGCATGCGTCCTGAAATGTCTGAGAAAATCAAAGTCGAGGTTATGAAACAATTCGATGCAGGTTTTCTGGCTGTTACTTCTTATCCTCAATGGGTTGCTAATGTGGTACCAGTGCCAAAGAAGGATGGTAAGGTGCGAATGTGTGTAGATTACAGAGATTTGAATAAAGCGAGTCCCATAGATGACTTTCCACTTCCGCACATTGATGTTCTGGTAGATAACACCGCTCAACACAAGGTATTCTCATTCATGGATGGATTCTCAGGTTATAACCAGATTAAGATGGCGCCTGAAGACATGGAGAAAACTACGTTTCTGACGCAATGGGGCACTTTCTGTTACAAAGTAATGCCATTCGGTTTAAAGAATGCAGGGGCAACATACCAGCGTGCCATGGTGGTTTTGTTCCATGATATGATCCATCATGAAATAGAGGTATATGTGGATGACATGATAGCCAGATCTCATACTGAAGAAGAACATCTCAATCATTTATGAAAACTGTTTGAGAGGTTGAAGAAATACAAGTTGAGATTGAACCCGAACAAATGCACCTTTGGAGTAAGATCCGGTAAACTCTTGGGCTTTATTGTCAGTGGTAAAGGAATTGAGGTTGACCCGGCTAAGGTGAGAGCTATTCAAGAAATGCCAGTTCCCCGTACAGATAAGGAAGTCAGAGGTTTCTCGAGACGCTTGAATTACATTGCCTGATTTATCTCTCATTTGACTGCTACTTGCAAACCCATCTTCAAATTACTGAGGAAAAATCAAGAGATGATCTGGAATGATGAATGTCAAGAAGCTTTTGACAAAATCAAGAAGTATCTCCAAGAACCTCCAATTCTGATGCCACCAGTTGAAGGAAGACCTCTAATCATGTATTTGGTCGTGTTAGAAAATTAAATGGGGTGTGTGTTGGGGCAACATGACGAGTCTGGTCGAAAAGAGCATGCCATATACTACCTTAGCAAAAAGTTTACCGACTGTGAAACAAGATACTCATTGCTCGAGAAAACTTGTTGTGCTTTGGCTTGGGCTGCTCGCCGACTAAGACAATATATGTTGAATCATACCACTTTATTGATTTCTAAGATGGATCCTATCAAATATATATTTGAGAAACCTGCCCTCTCCGGAAGAATAGCAAGATGGCAGATGATTTTAACAGAGCATGATATCCAATATACTACTCAGAAAGCCATCAAAGGAAGCGTGTTAGCTGATCATTTGGCTCATCAAGCAGTTGATGATTACCAATCTATGAATTTTGAGTTCCCATATGAGGATGTCGTGCTTGTTACTGATTATGAAGAACCTGGACCAGATGAAGGACCCGAACTGGGATCCCGATGGACTATGGTTTTTGACGGATCTTCTAATGCGTTGGGCAATGGTGTTGGTGTTGTAATTATTTCTCCCAGGGGTTGCCATACGCCTTTCACTGCTAGACTATGTTTTGACTGTACCAAAAATATGGCTGAGTATGAAGCATGTATTTTGGGACTCAAGGCTGCTATAGACCTGAAAATCAAGTTTTTGAGTGTGTATGGAGACTCAGCCTTAGTAATCAGTCAGATCAAAGGAGAATGGGACACTAAACATCCGAATCTCATCCCTTATCGAGAGCGGGTGTTGACATTAATCCCATACTTTGAAGAGATTACATTCGAACATATTCCACGAGAAGAGAATCAGTTGGCAGACGCATTAGCTACCATGTCATCTATGTTCAGAGTAAGATGGGACAATGAAGCTCCCATGATCACCATTGCACGATTAGATGAACCAGCATATTGTTATGAACTGAATACTGACGAAGTAGAAGAGAAACCTTGGTTCTACGAAGTAAAAAGATATCTAGAAACTCAAGAATACCCTGAAGGGGCATCCATCAACGACAAAAAGTTTCTGAGGAAGTTCTCCGCTAAATTCTTTTTGAGTAATGGAGTATTATACAAACGTAATCATGATTCGACTTTGCTTCGCTGTGTGGATAAAAGGGAAGCATAAAAGATTATGGAAGACATACACGACGGTACTTTTGGGACTCATTCTAGTGGACATACGATGGCCAAGAAGATTCTGAGATCAAGGTATTATTGGTCTACCATGGAAGCTGATTGCCACCATCACTCCAGAACTTGCCACAAGTGCCAGATCTATGCGGACAAAGTACATGTACCTCCTACTCCATTGAACGTGTTGACAGCGCCTTGGCCCTTTGCAATGCGGGGCATTGATATGATTGGAGAGATTAAACCTACTGCTTCTAATGGACATCGTTTCATTCTTGTTGCTATTGATTATTTTACGAAGTGGGTAGAGGCAGCCTCATTTGCTTTTGTCACCAAGAATGTGGTGGCACGGTTCATCAAGAATAGTCTTATTTGTCGGTATGGCATCCCTGAAAGAGTTATCACTGACAATGGTACTAATTTGAACAACAAGATGATTACTGAACTCTGCACGCAGTTCAAAATAAAACACCATAATTCTTCTCCATACCGGCCAAAGATGAATGGCGCCGTAGAAGCTGCCAATAAGAATATTAAGAAGATCATACAAAAGATGACAGTAACATACAAAGACTGGCATGAGATGTTACCCTTTGCCCTTCATGGTTATCGCACTTCAGTACGCACTTCGACAGGGGCAACGCCTTTCTCTTTAGTCTACGGAATGGAAGCTATTTTACCAGTGGAAGTTCAGATTCCCTCTCTAAGAATTATGAAAGATGCAGGCTTAGATGAAGATGACTGGATTCAGACTCGACTCGATCAGATAAATTTGATTGATGAAAAGAGACTCGCGGCTGTTTGTCATGGACAAATATATCAGAAGCGCATGACCCAGGCGTTTAATAAGAAAGTCAAGAGACAGGTATATCAAATTGGCGACTTGGTAATAAAGCGTATCATTCTACCACAAGGTGATTCTAGAGGTAAATGGACTCCCACATACGAAGGGTCGTTTGTAGTTAAGAAGGTATTCTCTGGTGGAGCCATGATGCTTGCTACAATGGATGGCGAAGACTTCCCACATCCCGTGAACGCAGACATAGTTAAAAAATACTACGCATAAAAGAGACCCGCTAGGTCGACGTATCTAGACAAAAATAAGGGCATCCCGGCGAACCAAAAGGGTTCCGGCAAAAACTAGGGATAAACATATAAAAATGTACACCCGGCAAGTCGAAAACCTGAAAAGGCGGCTTGGGCAAGAAAGGGTATCCTGGTGGACTGAAAACCTGAAAAGGCGGTCCAGGAAAAAATTAGGGATTAAAGCGTATGACTATGTCCCGTTCTAGGTCAGCTTCACCCAAGTCAAAGGGACTGAACAAGCCAATCACTCCTATCCGACAACAGGAGATGAGAGGCTTGAAGACATAATGACAGTAGTGAAATTAAAATCAATAGGACTTTTTCTTCATAGATTTTTCTTTGTTTTCTTGACAATTTCCTCTTACTAGGATCTCTGTCTCCTTGTACTCAAATTGCCTGTTTATAGGCCCTCTTTCAAAATCGATACAATTTTATTTCCAAAAAGACGCTGTTGTTTTACTTTCTCTGTTTTGTTTGCATAAACGTCCATTGATTTAATTCGAATTAATATATGTGTTTGAACGTGATTGATGTTTTCCGAAAATACATGCCTAAAATAGGAATAGCAATTACTAAAAGACTTTAGGGTCGAGGATAAAGTCTAACCATGCTTTCCGATGGATCCAGTTGCTAATCCTATTCCCCAGCAAAACCAGTTATTTCCCAGAAGAAATTGACATTACTAGACATACTGGTCATCTCTTTTATCCCCCAGCCAGGTCTTGGTGAATATTTCTACCATCAGACAAGAAATCAAATACCCCCAACTAAGAAAGGGTCATCAATGCAAATATCTCCAACCAGAATATGGGGATTTATTTTCCCCTGACAAAAATTTTCAGACGCATAATTCATTCATGCATCATTTCGCATCATATACATGCATGCAATGTTCACATTTATTTTCACAAGCATAAAACATCTCATGCATCATGACATGGCATGAGGCTAACCTTTTTTTCAGGTTAATTATCCTCCCGATACAGTCAAAATAAAGGTTCATTCAGACGGACACCCTCATCGGTTACATTTTAGATTCAGATGCATCTTTCAGATATAATCCATATGGATGTTCATTCTGATGAGCATTCTGACATCCTCCTAATGATGGCATCTTTAAGCCCATCCTAGACATTTATTGCAAATACAACATATACAAATATTATCAGATATAGCCTAACGTACGGTTCATTCTGATTCAGCCTAACGTATGGTTCCTTCAACTGTTCCAATACGGTCTAGCGTACGACCCATTTGGATGTTCATCCCCTCAGATACTACCTAGCGTATGGTACATTATGAAGTGTAGTCTAGTGTATGACTACCCCCTTTTATCATCAGATACAGCCTAACGGACGACTCATTCTGCTACTCAGATACGATCTAGCGTATGATCCATTCTGATCTTTATTCCTCAGATACTACCTAGCGTACGGTACATTCTGAAGTGTAGTCTAGCGTACTACTACCTTTTATCATCAGATACAGCCAAACGAACGGCTCATTCTGCTACTCAGATACGGTCTAGCGTACGATCCATTTTGACCTTTATTTCTCCAGATACAGCCTAACGGACGGTTCATTCTGCTACTCAGATACGATCTAGCGTATGATCCGGTCTGATCTTCCATCCCCAGTGAAGTCACCCGCCTAATGGACGACTCATTCTGCTACTCAGATACGATCTAGCGTACGATCCATTTTGATCTTTACCTCTCCAGATGCAGCCTAACGGACGGTTCATTCTGCAATTCAGATACGATCTAGCGTATGATCCATTCTGATCCTTTATCCCCAGCAGTGTATGACCCATTCGAATCCTTATCTCATCAGGTTCAGCTCACCCTAATATCACCTAATGGATGACTCATTATACGGTCTAGCGTAAGACCCAGTATGGCATCCATGTCTTCAGATATGGTCTAATGTACGACGCACTCTGAAGTCTCCATCCTTATACTTTCTGGATGGCATCTTTAAGCCCATCTCCATCAAGACTAACTTTTAATTAACAAGCGCAAACTTTTGGGGCATTCTAAGTGTTCAATAATCTTCCACCTCCAGATCACGAATGGCATACATATCATTCTAACTCTCTCGGTTTATGAATATTGAACAGGGGCAGCTGTCATACCCCAAAATTTGCCCGTTAAGTGTTCAAGACATTTTTCAAGACATTTTAATCCATTTTCAAGACATTAATGTTAAAGGAACAAGGGTCCAGCGCACAGGTTACCAAATCCAGAAGATGACCTAAACTGGCATGCTCGCTAGGCGAGCAAACCCTTCGCTAGGCGAATCCTTCGCTACCTCACTCGCCTAGCGAGCTCACGAAATACCAGAAAATTTTGGGCTTAATTCTGAGCCCACCAAGACACAACTATTATAAATACCAGAACTTCACACAGAGAAGGGGACAGAGACGGACGGTGGACAGAGAGAGAACAAGTAAACCCTAACAGAGGCAACCGAAAAAACCCTGGAGGCTAACGAAGAGAATTCAGAGTAACCCCTGGATACCCCGAAGGAAACTCATCTGCACAAAGGTTACCTCCGCCCAACTCAATTGCAAACAGGTTTGCCACACCCCCACTATTTTATGCTCCTACTTTGTCATCTTCAAATACATGAGGCATTATGATTGAATTTCTAAATGTATCATTAGGTTTTGCATATGGGTTTAAGAATACATGAACGTGTAACACAATATCTTGAATGTTTAACCATGTAATTTCTGTAATGGATGCCATAGGGTTTGGGGTTCCGGAAATCGCACTGTTATCAAAGGAGAACCCAGAATCCGCAGCCGTTCGCCAGCACTTCGCTGAGCGAACATGTAGCGAGGGTTCGCCAAGCCTTCGCTAGGCGAGGCAGTAGCGAACATGACGGTATTTGTTTTTTTCGTTTGCATTCTAATCTGTTATGTACTTGATTGACATGTTTTCTATTGCATTTGCACGATGTTTGCCTGACACTATTATTGCTGTGATTCTTTTGTTTGGTGCAACTCTTGGTTGCACCCTAGCTTGGTATTCTAACCCGTTTGGTGAATTTTTGTGAGAGTTCACATACTCCTGAAGAGACAGTTTGCTAGGTATTCCACTTTATTTGTGGGATACCCTTGTGAAGATTCATTTTAATTACTTGACTGATTACATTGCCTTCGAACATATGATTTGGGCCCTCTCTTTGTTGCCTTACAATATTACGGCCATGTCCCGCGAATGTAAGGATACCCTTAGCAAAGACCCTTCGGTTAAATCATCATAGTCCCTCGAATGTTGCCTTCGAATACATGACTTTGTCCCTCGATGACCCTTCGTGGTAGCCTACGGTTAAATGATGATCGTCCCTTCGAATGCTAAGGTATCCTTACAAATGTTGCCTTCAATGACCGATCGACGACCCTACGACGTCCCTTTACATCCAAAGGATAAGACTACTTACTTCTCAATAGTAAGGACAGTTTTACCCTCCTAAGGATAGGAAATACCTATAAAGACATTTGTCAGGTATAACTCTTAAATGCTTGCTCACATCTTAAAATACTTTTCACACCTCATATATTTCAAAAACATCTTTTGTAGAAAATCACCACTTGGTATACATTCATACCGGAATCATTGCCGAGTTATATTTTTCTAACATCTTTCAAAATCAAACGAGATAAACACTTTGTATACATTCATACAAGAATCATTACAAAGTTAAACTCTCATTTCAAAACAGTTTCCCAAACACTTTCTCAAACAAGGAAAACATAAGTGAGTTAAGCAATTAAGAGCCCAATGGATAACCATGGATACAAAGGGTGCTAACACCTTCCCTTTGTATAATGTACCTCTCGAACCCAA
Source organism: Lathyrus oleraceus (assembly GCF_024323335.1). Lineage (NCBI taxonomy): Eukaryota > Viridiplantae > Streptophyta > Magnoliopsida > Fabales > Fabaceae > Lathyrus > Lathyrus oleraceus. The sequence goes on along the minus strand of NC_066584.1, from coordinate 443,462,668 downwards.
AATCTAATCAAGGTCTTTCCTATTCTTTTCCGCCTTTCCTTATTGGATAAAAGAAAAGTCGGTGGCGACTCTTGCTATCCGCGACATTTGCTTTCCAAAGCAAAAAACACAAAAGTCAGTTCACCGTATAACACGAAGCATGTTGCCTCACATTGGATTTTGACTTATGCATATTTTAGTAGTGTTAGCTATTTTGGACTTTGCCTTGAGGTCCAAGTTAACCTAAATCTATAAATAGATGGGGTAACTCTTATTTTATAATGAAGTGAATAAAGTATTCATAACATTGTATTCATAGTATTTTGCAGTTGCAAAGTGAATAAGAAGTTTTCCACAGTTTGTGGTCAGAGAGAAACTCTGCAGAATTTTAATTCTTCTTCTCCTTCATCGTTCTTTACACTATTTCTTTCTCCATTATTCTTTTCTTTTATTGTCATTGTGTGGATGATAACAATCTTGTTCATCAAAATTGATTAAAATTTTTCATAAATTTGAGGAGATTTCCAACATATTCCACCCTCATAAAGTTTCAAAGCCCTAAAATTAGAATATAAAAGTAGGAATATAGAAAGATAAGGTGCACATTTTCTTCAACCTAAAACACCTTTGATCATCTCTAATAGTCACAAACTTGAGTATATGCATGCACCCCTCAACGCTAGACAAAGTATTGAATATCAGCTACAAATCTAAACATATCTTCAACCCTAAATAAACAAGTCTAGTATCAATCACTTTCATATAACAAATTACATACAATCTGTTAAAGTTTATAGTTAGTTATACAAATTTTATTATAAGATAATGTTGCTTTTCACATATTATTATTATTATTATTATTATTATTATTATTATTATTATTATTATTATTATTATTATTTTACAAACATCAATAAATTTTATTATTTATAATACTATTATTGTTATTATTATATTTGAATTCTTTATTTTTTGTTTTATTTTATTTATTTATTTCTCTTCAATAAATAATTAAAAATATCATTGAAAAATATATAATTAATGTTACAATAAAATTAAAAATAAGGAATAATTTTTTTTATAAATATGATAAGTAATAATAACCATAAATAGTAATATCTTACAAATAAAATATTCATATTAATTAAAATAATTTTTAATAGTTAATAGCTGCACATAAAATAGTGGTAGTAAATTAGGTCAAACTATTTATCTAAATGATAATATAATTTTTGATCCGTAAAAAAAGAATATTCTTTCAAATTAATAAATAAAAGTATATTGATATTTTAAAGACAAATACTTCAAAAAAAAATCTTTCAATAAAACAAATAAGAGTACTATTTATTTTCTTTTTTGTCGGTGGAGTGGAATTGTCAATGTACATTCTATATATTTATTATACGTGGCCAATTTCCACTGAAGTGGAGAATGATCTCTACTAATGGGAACAACCTTACCCACAAGTTGATTCAAAGACTTTCTGTTTTCATCAATTTTTTTAAATATATTATTATTATAATTATAATTATGATTTTTTTTATTGAAACAAGCTTAGGACCTAATAAGTTATTTGGTATAATACTAAACAGTCTTGATATTCTTTTTTATTACGTATGCTAATTAGTGATTTATTTTGATTAACTTAAAATAAAAAAAATATAGGGTAGTTCTTTTCATCTAATTAATAACGTAAAAATTTAAAAATTGATCATTAAATTCATCATTAATTAGATGAAAATATTAACATAATAATATGTTTTGAAGAGTTAAGAAATCAATATAATTTTTTTTTAAATGATCTCCAAATTTAATATATAAACCTAAAAAGAGTATTAAATCTAATAAATATTACTTCGTCATTCTTAAATTATAAGACGTTTTGAATATTTAACACATTAAAAAAAGATAACTAATTTTATATAGAAAAGAGAAATTATATATATTTTTACAATCCAGTCTTTCATTAATTACATGAGAAAGAGAAATTAAGAGAATTAGAATAATAAAGGGTAATAAATAGCATATAATATATTAACAAATATTAATATTGTTTCGAAATTGTAAAGTGACTTATAATTTAAGACAAATATTTTACAAAGTGACTTATAATTTAGGAGAGTGGGAGTCCGAACTTTGTTTTATATATAAGAAAATAAAATCAATAAAAATCAATGTATTTAATCTAAATTTTGACTTATTCTTTTAAATATTTTCATACGAGAAAAATTGTAGTTTTTAGACTATTAAACTCTTGACTTCTCAGTCTGTCAATTTGAGGGCCCGATGATTTTTCTTAACTCGAACCTTAATGATATCCATATATTCTTCTTGTCTTTCAATAAAATGTCTGGCAAGATTTGAATGAAGATTGTTAGGCTTTAGAAAATATTCATCTAGGGAAGGGTTCACGGAGCAACTAAGATTACATGAGTTAAGTGGGACAATACTTGTGAGCCTAAGCATATAGGGGATTTGAGAATTCAGGATCTCAATTGGTTAATCTGACCATGTTGACTAAGTGGAGATAAATGTTGATTTAAGGCGTTTCTGGCCTATCCTTTCTGCCAGTTATGATGTTCATATATCCCTTTCACCTTTAGATGGTAGGGCAATAGGTTTACATTATTCTTCATCCTGTTGGAAAGAGGTGTCTCTTAGAGGCTTCAAAGTTGAGGACACGTCTGATTGGTTTGTAGTCCATTTTAATAGGAGAATGAGATGTATAAAACATACCTCTTTTTGGAAGGATTCATGCATTTGATCCATTCCTTATATTATAGGTTCCCTAGGCTTTTTAGGCTTTTTATTATGTATGATTAGTAAGATTGAGTTGTTGACACTTTGGTTATGTGGGACTATTAGTGGATGAGATTTTGTCTTAGAATTTAAAGTGAAAAATATCATTCTTCGTATATGATTAGATTATGATCTCTAACCTTTTTTTTACATTCATGATGTTACCTTTTCCCCGAAATTTGATAGGTGGCAGTGGTCATATGCTAAGGGTGGAGTTTTTTTTGTCGCCTCTGCCTATTTATAACTCCTTGAACGTGATTTCCTTATTCCTCTTCTGGTTAATCCATAAACTTGGTTAATCCATAAACTTTGGTTTTTCCCATTCTTTGGGATAGCTGAACCTCATCTATAGTAGTTGTGTTCTCTTAGCAACTTCTTCAAGAGAAGATTCCTATTAGTGAAAACCCTTTTAAGCGGATGATGTTAGTGGATCGGAAAGGTGTTATGTGCCCGTTGTGTAGAAGGAATGTTGAGTTGATTACCCATCTGTTTGTGATTTATGATATGATTGTGTGTGTTTGGTACAAATTTTTTAGATCGTTCAAACAATGTTTTGTTCTTCCTATAAAACTTAGTAATATTTTATTTTCTCTTTAGATCGTTGAGAGGTAGGTCCCGAGAGAAAGGTGACTTATTTATGATTAAACATATAATTTGGTCGATTTGAAAATTCCAAAATGACATTGTTTTCTCAGGTGCCTCTGTTAGCGTGAAGAATGTGAAAGATAAGAGCATATTCCTAAATGATATATTGGTAGACAAGTGGAGAACTATTGCGCTTTCTCTGTCTAACTTGTGAATCCAACTCTTTGTTGGAATCAATAGAAGAATGAGTATTTTTGCCTTTATGTTGGAGAGTTCTTGACGATGTTCTCGATGATTCTCTTTTGTAGTTGGTGGTTTCTTTCGGTCGAGTTCTACCTTATCCTATTAAAGGGCGGTTCCTCTTTTTATTTTAGTTATTTCATTTACTTAGTTATTGTTTGTGTGGATTGACTATAACGTCTTTTTTCTATGTTTTCAATTATATTTTTATTGATTTTTGTTCATAATATTTTTTGTCTAATTGTATCTTCAATTATACTCTTCCAAACTTTATTTATCTCTATTAGTAGATAAATTTTACAATTCTCAAACTTTTTTCTAAAAAATAAATTCAAATAGATGTCAACCTACAACAAATCTATTCAATTTTTTAATGAAAGATTCAAAATATATATATATATATATATATATATATATATATATATATATATATATATATATATATATATATATATATATATATATATATATATGAAATGTATCTTGAAGACTTTATTATATACATTATTATAATTCTACTTATTTATGATAATTGTCATTATTTTTGAAAATATATAGTATTGCTTTGAGAATTATGTTAGTCAAGCGTTCGGCTAAATGCACAATTATGTTAGGTCATTAAAATTATGTACATAAGTTATTCTCCCATAATTACAACTACTTTATCCACAATTTGTGTAGTTAATTATCCATTTGCAATGCAATAGATCTATCATCTATCACATTTTTTATTCATATATTCAAATATCAAAAAGTCCGAAAGCTAGGCTATACCAACTAATTTCAACAAAATATAAAATTATTGAATATAAGACGTTTTATTTTATTATATTATTATTGTCTTATTATTGACGAATCACAATAGTTATAGACTATATAGTTTAGTTATACTTATCATACACTGTGTTTATTAATTAAATAAATATTACAAATTAAAAAAAAATCGGTTTCGAGGAAATTCAATTAAGACTTGTTTGGATTGCAGCATTTTATCCCTATCGGTGACGTCGAAACCTTATTACTATTAACAGATAATAACCGCTCATCCAAACAAGTCCTTATAGTTAATTCATTTTTCTCTGCAAAACCTTCGTTTCGAAGAAGCTCCTTTTGTCATTCTTCTTCTTCTCTTCTTCTTTCACACTCTCTCTGTTCCCTTCTTCTGCTTCACGAACCATCGAGAATTTCAAAACGCGTCTTCATTTCCGCGTTTGGATCAAACACTTTTGATCTCTCTGCGAGTTTTCACACAATGCCGCTTCTTTGAATCTTCACCGAATCAGAGCAAACGAGATTTGAACACTATCGCCGATAATAATCGTTTTTTTCAACGAATGGGGTCGATACCGTCAACGCCGCGTAGAGGCAGTGAATTCTCGCCGGAGACGGTGGAGTATCTGATCGGGACTTTTGTTGGCGATGAGTCCTTTCCTTTCTCGTCGGAGTTTTGGCAGAAATTGTTGGAGCTTCCTCTCAATGTTCAGTGGCCTGCTGAACGTGTTCAACAAGCTTGTGAGCTATTAGGTTAGTCGTCTTCTGATTACAATTTGTTTTTAGGCTTAGAATGGATAATGGATTCAAGGTGAAACTTCAATTGATCCATTTGTGGACAATAACAATAGCCAATAGCTAGGTATTATCAAATTCAGTTGCTAGAATCTTAGAATATGGTTTTCTTTTATCCAAAAATGATGATAATAGGAAGGAGTTCAGCATGCTATTTGTGATGTCTCAAAATATTGGATTCTAATAGAAATATAGAATTAGTTTAATTTGTTTGGTAGATTGTTGAAGTGTGATTTACCTTTCACAAAAGTTTAATAGCATCAAGGAGTTTTGAATGCTATTTATGCTCTCTCAGAATATTTGGTTTTAAAGAGAAGTGATTCTGGATGATTTTTAGTTTTAATCTCTTCAATTGCATTGGAAATAATGTGCTCATTATGCTGATTTTAAGGTGAGTAAATTTACTTATCGTGGGAAATTCTTATGTGAATATTTGCAGCCAAAAACAATTGTCACACCAGGCATCTTGCAAAGCTTTTGTTCCATCTAGCGTGCTACTTGCAAGAATTCATGTCTACTTCTGGTGTGCCACCCTTGGTTTATGAAAAAGCTGCTAATGCAGTGTATATCAGTTCCATGTTTTTGAAGCACCTGATTGAAAATGGCTTCCAGTTATACCTTTCTTTCGATGGTGATGAAGCTGTACTGAAGGGTGTTTTGGGAGGTATGTATAAGTTCATGTTTGATTCTACTCTTGAGATCTGTAGATTAGAACCATGATTTTGGAAGGTTTCCAATGCAAAACGAAACACGCTATAACTATTGTTATTTCATATTTAGAATTTAGATCTGCAAACATGCCTACATAGTACATACATATCAATGTCATTGAACTGTTACTTACAAGACTCATGTAAAAGGCTTGAGCTGGATTTTGGCATCTACTTTGGTTAACATGTTGCAAAGTATTGCATTTGATGTGATGTGATTTATGTAGTGTGGTTAAATGGTGGCCATGGCGTGGCGTATTGTTTGAAAACCTCCATAGGCAATTTGTAAAGAGACGCCCGCCATGGTGGCACAATAGCCAATAGGCCTCAACAGCGGGTTTACATGGCAGATTTTTGGCCACCTGCCATCGATAACACTGGATATATCATCATATATGCATGATTTTTACTTTTGTTTGATTTGGAAATTCTTAATGTTTCATGTGGTTCATAATTTATTTTTCATTTTCTCCTTTCAAGTCTCTCTTTGTTTCTATGTGTGCATTTCCAGGGTGATAAGATTATCCGAATTTCTTTTAACATTTTTTATAAAAAATTTATACAGATCAAACCATTGAAAATCTCCTAATGCGGAATGTGCTGAACTTTATAGTATCAGTAGAAGTGAGGTATATCTCGACTCATAAGTATTTGAAAGGCCAATTCTTGTTGAGTTATTGTGTGAACTACCTGTCCTGACACTTTTTTAACATTATTATTGTAGTCCCAACACATTTCTTCTACATCTAGAGCTGCTTAATTTCATGATTATTGCAATGTCAACTCAGCTTCTCTGTGGACCATCTCCTGGACCAAATGATGTGAACCCATTTCTTGATGCCGCAATGGCTCAGGTTAGAAGTTGAGATTTTAACATCAACTGTTGTTCATTGAGTTATTATTTATTTGCTGATAAATAACAGGTTAGCACATTGTTGTTTTTGCAGGACAGCTCTCTGGTTGGGTTAGTTGTCCGCAAATTACTTCTAAGTTTCATTATCCGCCCTAAGGTTCCATTCAATAGGGCACCTTATCCCATCTTTTATGACGAAAGTCAGAGTAGTGTTCTGCAGAGAGTTGGTTCTGCAGCTGGTACGAACTGGTGACTGGATATACTTTTCTATGTAATATTTATGGATTTTTTGAAGTCAAATATGCCTTTTTGATATTATTATTATTATTATTATTATTATTATTATTACTATTATTATTATTATTATTATTATTATTGTTATTATTATCATTTTCTAATTGCTTCAAGATTCTTGTATGGAAAGTTGGGACTTATTTGATAGATGTTTTATATTTTGATTTATTGCCTTGCAGCAAATATTGTTTTATTGCCATTCAGTTATTTGGTCAGTTCAAGCGGCGGAGGGTCAAGAAATCCTATAGCGGATAGCAGTCTTGATGTGCTTCTTGTTCTCATTCATTATCATAAATGTGCTGTGAGTGAAGACTACTCTTCCATTGAGAATAAAAAGTCTTCAGCTTCAGATTTATTACTCAAAGAAAATCCTCATTTTTCCGACAACCCTTACTGCAAAGCCTTAGAGCATGCAATTGACTGTGAATGTAATACATTTTTCATATCTATATATACCATTTTAATTGATTAGGAAAGCTAGCCGTTTTTAATCAGTCTTTAAATGCAGTGGATCGTGTAGACGTTGAAGGCAATGCGCACAGTGGTCAACACATAAAGTTACCTTTTGCTTCTTTGTTTGATACACTTGGCACGTGAGTATCTTGGTGCCTGTATATGTGTTTGACAATTAATATACTATTATTACGTCCATATGATGCCCATATATACTTATATTAATCGAGTCAAACTCTGTAAAATTTAATTCACATGTTTGTAATTGTATATTATTATCATGGTGGTAACTTGTGATGATCAGAATATCTGCCAGTTGTAGATCAATCTTATTATGATATTGCGAAAATTTATTGACCAATTGATTTTCTGTTCACCAATCAATACTTAGAAGTTGTAGATCAGTCTTATATTTTTCTGTTCACCAATCAATACTTATATCAAAGAGAAGGAAGGGAAAGTAAAAGAAAAGTAAGAAATCACAATTTATTCCATTTTCCCCCATTTCATATTTGCTCTTCAGTCAGGCAGTATGGATTTCATCTTATATATGTTAGCACAGAATTGTTGTTTACAGTTGTGTATCTGTTACCTCATTTTCTTGGTTTGAAGCTCAATTATCCTGTGGCCTATGGTTTCAGTTTTTTACTAAGTGTCCTCCATTTTCCCTGCTCATAGATACCGCTAGAATTCATGAATTTCTTGCCACTTTGGATATTTTTTGTATATGTATTCATAAGTTGTCATTTACTGTCAGACACTCATACTAGTTGCAATTGATTATTTTGGATTTTTCACATTTGTTTTTTAAAAACCTGGCATCTTTTATTCCTCTACAGGTGCTTAACTGATGAGACAGCGGTCCTACTGCTTTACTCGTTGTTGCAAGGAAATTCTTCCTTTTTGGAGTATGTCTTGGTGCGGACTGATATGGATACTTTGGTACGACACAACAAACTTGAATTTCTCTAATGAAAGAAAATGGAATGAATTTATTACTATAATTTATGGGAGAAACTGCACTTACCTCCTTTGAGATATCTTTAAATGACATGCAACAACACCCCTTTTATTTTTTAAACAAACACTTGCCAGTTGCCACCCTTGTTTTTTTGTAGAAGTAGCACTTATTTTCCCGTAGGTCAGTTAAATGACACACACACCCTCCATTTACAAGATAGAAAGGAGGTCAGTGTAATTGAGGGGAGTTCTGATTCTTTAACAAAAAAGAAGGGGTATATATCATCGGGATATATATTAGAGAAGGTGAGTGCAATTTCCCTTAATTTATATCTTTAAAAAGAAAAATACGAATTTTAAGATCAATTTCGTTAAGACTTATTACTTTGCAAAACAGGTATTCACTTTATTATCATGTGATGTGATATTTATAACCACTTGCTTTAAGTCATTGTAAATAATATGGGTCCGACTGATAACACATAGAATGACTAAAGATTGAGTCTTACTCCGGTTCTTGTTTATGACATTAACAGTTAATGCCGATTCTGGAAGCTCTATATAATGCTCCAACAAGAACAGCTAATCAAATATATATGCTGCTGATTGTATGTCTTATACTTAGTCAAGACTCTTCTTTCAATGCAAGCATTCATAAGTTGGTAAGAGTTGTATTTCTCCATTAGAATATTCCTGGCACTGCAACAATCTTGCTAAATGTTAATTTGGTATGTAAATGGGCAGATATTGACAGGTGTTCCATGGTACAAAGAACGTCTTCTCCACCAGACCTCTCTTGGTTCTCTTATGGTCGTAATTCTTATCAGAACTGTACAGTATAATTTGTCTAAACTACGGGTATGATTCTTAAGCCTGGTTAGATTATTAATTTATTCTCTTGTAAGTTGTATCTAGTTTATAAAATGCCCTTTTCTACTTGGTGATTATTTAATTAAGATGTTACGTCTATATTAAAAGCAATTCCTAATACACTGGCCAATTAATATGGTTACTACTGAGGTGTGACACTGTTACCAGTATCTATTGGTGTTGACTGCTATGTTTTTCTTTTATGGAAATTAATTTTCCCTGTTCTAGTTCACTTATGATATTTAATCCAAAAATGACGTATATTGAATTTTCTTCTGATGCTAAATTGCACCTGGCATGGTTTACTGTTATAACCCGATTTGCCTTGAAATTCTAAGAAGGCATTTAGATTTGTTTTATGTACTCCTCTACTAAAAGCAGTGATTATTACATACTACTCCGGCCTTAATTATAAGAAAAAAAAACTTTCACATTTTTTAAGAATGATAGATAAGTGTATTTAATTTTCTTGATTTCATATAAAAGAATGAATACAATTACTAATCTACCCTTAGTTACATTCTCATCCACACATTATTAAGTAATTAATGCAAGGATAGTTTTGGATAAAGGCATTAATATGCTTAAATTTGTTGACATTTGCTTATATTTAAGGCCAAAAAATTTAGAAGACTTTTGATTATAAATAATGTCAGAGGGAGTATATTATATGCCAATAGATACATGTAGAATTGGCATATTTCAATTTTAGAAATGTTTCCGATCCATGTTTACACAAGTAGTTTACGTGGATTGAACCATTAAACTGCTCTTATTTTGTATCAATTTTTTCTTCTGACAATCAGTTATTATGCATTAAATTAATGATAGGATGTATATCTCCACACAACATGTCTGGCAACTTTGGCTAACATGGCACCTCATATCCATCGATTGAGTGCATATGCATCTCAAAGACTAGTTAGCCTTTTTGATATGCTTTCACGCAAGTATGTTTTCCTTCTTTTTTTACCTTCATAATGTACCATTTCCATTTAAAGTGCATACCTTTTAGAGCTGATTATCTCTGGTATAAAAATTTGACAATATCCTTCCTTCTCATTAGGTATAACAAATTAGCTGATCGCAGAGATAATAAGCTTCACATTGCAAAAGGCAGTTCAATTGAAGGAAACAGCTTTGTAGAAGATGTGGTATATATATAATATATGTATATTGTCTAGTGCTTTTGAGGCTCTTATTGATTACAACCGTTAGACCACTCTTTTTTCTAAATTATTATATATTCCTTTAATGCAGTCAACTGAATTGCAAATTTATACTGACTTCTTGAGGCTTGTACTAGAAATAATAAATGCAATCCTGACTTATGCACTGCCTCGGAATCCAGAGGTTTGATTTGGTTTTCTACTTGATTAATTGAAGATTTATCACATCTATTTTATCTAGTTCAAAATAATCCAAATTTACGTTACTGTATTGCTTTATTTGACTGGAGCAGGTAGTGTATGCAGTAATGCACAGACAGGAAGTCTTTCAGCCATACAAGAGTCACCCACGCTTCCATGAACTGCTTGAAAACATTTACACCGTATGTTTTATATATTATATTTGTGTGAGTTACATTAGATGCTTTGAGACCTTGCAAATTCTAAAGGAGCGTGTTTTGTGCTGTTTTTACATCAATTTGTTGTGTCATTGAAAAATGTATCTATTGAATATCTGCAGGTATTAGATTTTTTCAATACTCGTATGGATGCTCAAAGAGTGGATGGTGACTGGTCAGTCGATGAAGTGCTCCAAGTGATAATTGTCAATTGTCGTTCTTGGAGGGGTGATGGGATGAAGGTAAGATAAGAAAAGAATTGTGAGTTGTGGTTTGTTTCCAGTTGGGAGTATATGATTAAGAATTTAAGACGATTACTTGTCCTGTTTTTATGAGGCTGTGTTTATTTTTGGCAGATGTTTACTCAACTGCGCTTCATGTATGAACAAGAGAGCCATCCAGAGGAGTTTTTTATCCCATATGTGTGGCAGCTTGTACTATCCCATTGGTATGGTTCTTTAATCTCAGCTACTTGTAAATGTTTTACACTTGACAGTTTCAAAATTGTGGTCTTATTTCATTTCATTCTTCCTGTAAACTCCATATGCTTGCTCATTAAGTACCAACCATGGATAATCAAGAGTACTGAGGCTTGAGATACACTAGGTCTAGGGGACTTAGTTCTACTATCTCATTATTTATTTCAACTTTTGTTAATTCTGTTCCACCAATATCTTTCTTTCCTTTCAATTTTTTCATTCTGTGCATGTCACTAATGCAAAAATCGTGTCATCTCCAGTGGATTTACATTCAACACAGAAGCCATCAATTTGTTTCCAGTTGATCTACACTCAGGAGTACGTATCTGACTATCCTTTTTCTGTTTGAGTATGTGTATGTTTATGCAAGCAATGCAATTTCTAATCAAGTTGTATAACTGCACTCCCTTTTTTTTTTCTTTGGTGATAACTATCTATTTATGAATGAATTGCAGAAACTTGAAAATGGGGTGGTGGAAAGCACACTCCTAAATGGTGATTTTGACAAGGCTGAGTATCAGCTTGATCCATAGATGCTTGTATTATTAGTACAAACGTGGCTGCCAAATATAATAGCTATTTGTACATATGAAGTAGCTGATAAGATTTCTGACATTCTTTAAAAAAATAGATGCTATGATGTGTATTGTTCTGTCATTCTTTCTGTTCATATAATATGTGAGTGTAGAGATTCATTCCTTTAGATGAAAATGAGATATCCATGTATTGAATAAGTGTTGACATTAGTGTTCATGCTAATACCAATTACATGGGTTTTGTAGATCTAAGAATTCCACGTTCTCTATTACGTGTCTACTTATGTCTCAGCATTCTTGTTAAATTTACATGACAATTGTTTTTCTTCAAATTATACAACGCGTAGTGTTATATCTAAGTTACATGTTTATCATTATTCATCGAATTGTGAGTGTTAGACAAAGAGAAAAGTGTAAGACATGAGAAGGGGTTATATGTAATTGAATACAATGGATTGTCTTTATAATTGATTTTCATTTAAATCTATAAATTGGAGTGTTTGTTGTAAAGTCGATTTTTACATATAAATTTATTTATCAACTAATATTTAGCAAATAGATGTATCAAATTATTAATTTTTTAAACTCATCTTACTTTTAGCTGAAATTAAAACTCAATTCTTGTCACCGGATCTAAATATGAACTTAGTTATTCTCATTGTTTGAGCATAAGTTTCCTGATATGAACTTAGTTATTCTCATTGCAAGGGTGCAAGATTCCTACTATTTCCCTATTAGACTTAGCTTGGCATCTCTATCTGCATTTGTTATGCTTTTTTACAATAATTATTTTAAGTCTAAATATATTTAAGTTAGAACCTTTATTAATTTCTTTTTTATGAATAAAATTTTATTAATCAATACACTTGATTTTGTAAAAAAATTTTAAAGACAATTAACTAAAATTATTAACGTGTGATTTGATCATATAATTTTTATTAATTTAAATTATTATTTATATTTAAAATACTATTTAAATTTATAAGTTAAATTTAGATAGTAAATTTTACTTACAAATATTTTTTAAAAGATAATAATAAAATCATAAACTACTATTGAAATTCTTGCACTACTACCACCGTCTACTCAATCTATTCACTTCTCCACCTCAATTTTATCAAATTAATAATTACATGGTATGGTTTTATTTGAAAATAAAACGAGGGCCATAGAATGAAATAATGGAACAGTCTTTCTTCGCAGAATTGCGAAGAAGTTGAAAATCATGGGACTCACATCTCAGCTCTTCTCTCTTATGTCGCTCTATCTTTTCTATGTTTCTCGAGAAACAATCAAACCACAACCAAATAGACTTCAATTTTAATTGACAAGAGCTTTAGACTGCACTTCAGTATCAAGAAAATAGCTTAAGATTAATGTTACTATTCTTTATGACATTATTTTTCTAACCACATATTCTGTGACCTAAATATCTTAATTGTGTCCCTGAAGAAATCTATTACACAAGGGATGTACCCTTAACAAATTCTGTGAAAGCTAAAGCAACTAAACCTAACATTGCAATTCTTCCATTCCAAAGCTCTGCATCTGAGGACATAATACTCTTAGATTTAGACTCCACACTAACCCCTTGAGAAAATGGAATCAATGAAGCAAGTGATAACAACACACTTGTCCCCAAGAACCATGCAACTCCACCACCAGATAATTGTTCTGACAAACCCTGCCCTTTTGCTATCTCCACCCCCATTGCTGCTACAAAACCAATCATAGCCAATCTTCCATTGATCCTTTCGGGTGCTGGCCCACTAAATGCCATCAAATCTGAAAACTTTGTGCTCATCTGCCATTTCATCATAATTTATATATGTTAAAAAAGTCATTTTAATATAGACCAAAATTATGCTTCATATTAATAAGCTAACAGAAAAAACAATAGCACTTTATGTTACTATGGTCACCTTTGGTGGACGAGTATAGGCTGGTTGTGGTGTTGGTGTTGATGCAATTGGTGTAGTTGGGTCTACAGGCACCTTTGATTGCTCTTTCGGCTCTCCCTGAATAATTTAATAAGTAATTAGCAACTAATCATTCTTAAATCATAAACATGTCACATATACATAAGCAAATACTACAGGTTAAAATATGTTTGAAAAAAGCATAATTACCTCAGCCATAGATCGAACTTTGAGGCTGACATTCCTTCTCAAGGTTGGAATGTAGACAGAAGGGATGTTGGTAAACTGGTTAACTCTAGATCTGCTAGAAATGTTAGTCATAGAGTTTGACATGATAGATTGACAAGATGAAACAGCCATTGTAAATAGATCCTTAATGTTAATGCAAAACTCAAGAACCAATGAGATAGATTAAAGTGATTTCAAAGGATATGAATAGCTTTGTGAATCTCACTAACTGAATGCTTAAACCTTAGATTGTTAAGTTGGTAGGTATAGCATTGAAGAAGGTTGTTTATATAGAATAGAATGGAAAGCATATTGTGAGGGATATATAAGTTCCACGTAGTGTGTAAAAAGATCCTAAAAGGCAATTCATTCACGTGGCTTCATTTGTCCACACATGCTAAAAGCAACAGACTTGGCTCTACTTACAACCACAAATTGCTACACTCACAATTTGAGGTTCAAAGAGGGGTTGTAAACTTGGAACATTTAGGACCTCGAATAGGGGAATCTTGTGAATCTTTTAAAGCGAATTTGTTTTTAAAATATAATAAAAGCAAAAAAATAGAAAGAAAAAATTATTTAATTACAAAAGTTTATTATTTACAAAAAAAAATGTATTTTTTTTAATATTTGGAATATAAATATAATTTTTTTTATATATAAATATTTGAATCAACCATATATTTTTCAATATTAATTTTGTTTTGATATTATTTATGAAAAGATTTATGCAATCATTTTATTTTATAAATATCAACTAATTACATATTATTTTAATTATACAAATAAATATTAATAATATAAATAAACACATTTGACTCGTGTTTGGACTCATACTTTATTTTAAATATATTTATTATTATTTTCTTTAATTATATAAAAATGTAATAATTCGTACGTTCACACAAATCCTGATCTGAATATCAGTGTGTTCGCACGGGTATTGTTGTATTACGCGCATTTGTTTTTAAAATATAATAAAAATAAAAAAACAGAAAGACAAAATTATTTAACAATTTTTTTATTATTTTTAAAATAAAAACATATTTTAGTTATATTTTGAACATAAATATGGTTTTTTCATATATACAAATATTTGAATCAACGGTATATTTTCTCGTATGTAAATATAAATTTTGATTTGGATCAACCGTATGCAAATATTTATACTAATAGTCATTAAACAATGTGTTTAAATCTTGTAAATATCAACTAATAAGACAAAATTGAAATATATGTAGAAGATGAATTTATTTTAAAAAAAAATCGAAAATAACCAATAATTCAAAAAAAATATCAAAATAATCAGGTTTACAAGAGGATGTGCCAGATGAATTGACGCACCCCCTAAGCATTAAGAGGAGACGCCAATAGCATTGGCGCATGCATTGGGCTCCTCATGAGGAGGCGCAAATGCTCCTGGCGCCTAGGTGTACCTTGTGGTGTGACCGTCAATTTATCTGGCGCCTGCATGTCCTGTCATGGCGCCTGCGCCTGCATGTCCTGTACAATTGATGTTCACTCTCCATAAATACCACGACTTGGATCCAATATTTTTCACCAAAATCATCTCCTAATACCATAATTTCTCTAGTTCAACCACCATCACCTTCAAGTTTCTATGTTTTAACAATGTCTGCATACATTCAGAAACGAAATGCTGATGTAATATTTTCTGTCGTTGCAGCTCCGGTACAAATTCGACTTTGGAACACAAATACGTTTGAACGTCTTAATCGGACGTTGTATAATTGGTTAGAGGAAGAAATTGGAGAGGGTTAAAGGATTAGAAGAATACAATGTCTTGTGTCCACGTTCAACCAAAACTGAGAAGTGTGCGAATGAGTGAATATTAAGACCGACCAAGACGCTCGTAGGATGATGCATTACATGTTCAAAATTGTTTTGATGGTTGTAATCACATAGTTCTTGTATTGTATTTGTTATAATTATTTGTGTTACTGTTTATGTAATGGTACTTTCGTCACATACGTCTAATATGAAATAAATTTAGTTTTTCATATATTGCAATAGAGGTACATGTGAATTTATCTGGTTGTGCTCGTTCCAACACTAGGACAATTATTACGATTATGACCTGGCTAACGACATGAACTACATAGTCTAACCATTTTGTTCGTCGTATCCATTTCGGTTCGAATCCGGGTGCTGTTTGGGCGACCCTTTTTCTTCCTTCGCGTAACTTCGTTGTGCCAGGACGATGTCCCCTTGATATTCTGGCTAACAATCCTCTTTTGCCACTACGGAAAAACTAATTTTATAAACATTTGAAAGGCTGACGACTTTGTAAACTTCAGATAGCAAGTATGATGAATCTCTTCGAATCTTTGAGCATGTCACAATTACATGGGAGCAGGGGGTATGAAAGGCTTGGAAC
Organism: Lathyrus oleraceus; assembly: GCF_024323335.1. Classification (NCBI taxonomy): domain Eukaryota; kingdom Viridiplantae; phylum Streptophyta; class Magnoliopsida; order Fabales; family Fabaceae; genus Lathyrus; species Lathyrus oleraceus. Next base: position 443,446,232 of record NC_066584.1, on the reverse strand, counting down.
TTTCCGTAGTCGCACCAACCTCTATCTAGTTCGACTCTGTACTGTCTCATCGACATGCCCTCATTGTGATCCATGGACTCGGTAACACTATACCAACCTTTAGTGTGGTCAAAGACCGTAACCACGTGTGTGTTTGCTTTGGCAGCTTCATCTGATGAATTTCATTGAAGCATCACTGAACAACTGTCCAGATTGCAACACCGAACTCTATTTTGAGCGTCTGGTTTCAAACAGCGCCCCTAGCCTGAAATATGTTGCCTGCATCCAAGCAATGATAGGTAGGTTACAGATGCCTTTGAAGACAAATTTCATAAATTCCACAAGATTTGTTGTCATGTGGCCACAATAATGACCGCTATCGTATGCCCTAGTCCACTTCTCCAATGGAATACTATCGATCCACTGTACTGCATCTTCGTTTGACAATCTTATTTCCTCGCAGTAGTGTTTGAAAGAAGGTTCTGATAATGCATAACCTGCATTGAAAACCTTCTTCCGCAACGTCTTATCTTTGATTTCCCACATGAAATTCTGAGCAATATGTCTAATACAGAACACATGCGTCAAAGGAGGATTTTGCCAGCCGTTATCAATGTTATTATATGCACTGATGATTGAAGGGTGTCTGTCGGAGATCAAACATAAGTTAGGTTGAGGTGCAACATGCAATCGAAGATTTCTTAGGAAAAAACTCCATCCCTCAGTAGTCTCCCCTTCAACTAGGGCAAAGGCGATTGGAAAAATATTGTTGTTCCCATCTTGTGTCACTGCCATCAGTAACGTTCATTTGTATTTTTCGTACAACCATGTACTATCAATTTGTATAATTGGTTTACAGAAAGAAAAACCTATGATGCACGGTTGATACGCCTAGAAGAGACGGTGAAATATTCCATTTCCAACAGCACACATACCGTCTGGTGTATACGCGGGCAATGTTTCCAACTTGACAATAGTCCCGGGAGCATATTGTTTTAGAGCCAACAGGTATTTTGGAAGTTGTTTATAAGACTCCTCCCAATTGCCAAACACTTTTTCAACAACCTTTGTCCTAGCTATCCATGCCTTCCTATATGATAGAGTGTACTCGTACTCTGCCCTAATATGCGAGATTACTGTACTCACCTTTAACGATGGATTATCGCCAATGACAAACAATATTTCATCGCATATTAGATGAGAGATTAATTTATGATGATCCTGTATTGGGTTTGTCAACATGCATGTGTGATCTGGACCCATTGATCCAATCTCCCAAGACTCGCTCCTCTTCCAGTACGAAGCTGACAACCTAAAAAGGTAGTGCTCATTCAGAAAATAAACTTTATACCTCGATGCGCCAGTTCTGTCAACTCAAAAATCAGCTGATAGTTGTATGTGGAATTTCTTAATGGCTTTTACACATTCCTCTTTTGTGTGAAATGTGTCTCCTTGTTTCAAAGATCCTTGCATTTGCACATAAGGATTGTACCATACATTTGATGAAGGTTCATCGGAACCCAAATTTAACCTTGTCATGTGTTAGGGTGGACAATATACATGACTTGCTGATATTGGCTCCTCTTCCTCATCAGTGTTCACCATTGAATCAACCATGATCTCGGCTTCTTCTTCTTCGTCATTTGGAACATTTACCTCAGCTTGTTTGTCATCAGTCTCATAAAACACTTGTGACTGATCAATGAACTGAGACACCTGTTATTGATGTGGTAATATATATACAACTCTATATCGTTGTAACTGGATTGTTCGTGACTGACAAACATATGTTGAACATCGTTATCATATCGAATATTCTAATGATAAAATTTTACCTGGTTGTCTGCAAACCAAACTGGCGCCCATTCCCTAGGCGCCATAAAGCAACTTGGGCGCCAAGAGGAAGGGCATCCATTCACTTCAAATGCACTAAGGCGCCACTAGGAAGGGCGCCCCTTCCCATTCCCTACACTAAGGCGCCAAGAGGAAGGGTGCCCCTTCCTTGCATGTGATTCTTCACATGCATGCGCCTTGGACAAAGACAAAGGCTAAGGGCAGTTTGCATTTTGTCATTCCATTGACTACTTTTGCCATTGCATGCAACCAATCCCATTCTTCTTAGGTTGGAAACCTACTAACTCATTAATCTATAAATAGTCTTTCATATCAACAATATCAAATCATCTCCAACACTACTCATCTATAATCTTTCTTTGCCATACTATTTCTCTACCACACTCAAGCTCTGCAACATCAAATCACGTCTTTGTTGACTATGGGTGATGAACACAGAGGAACACTCGAGAATATCTCGGCTTTTGTATGTTATCTCTCTCTTTTTACTTATTCCGTTTTTAAGTCGTATACCTTTGTTATCTATGTTTTTCTTACTTCTTATAGAGTTGTCTTTGTTGATCATGTATTTCTTCTTCTTATTGCATTTCTTAATTTTTTGTTATTAGGATCTGAAGCGTTTTAGATGCCGTGTACATGAATATGTACCCAACGACCCTTTAATAGAATCATATATTAGAGGATGTGGATTTGGAAATCTACTCAACATTGTTCCGTACTCGGTGGACTACAAGTTCATTCTTGCATTGTTGGAGCGGTGGAGACCCGAGACCCACACATTTCACCTTCCGATTGGTAAGTGTATCGTCACACCCGAGGACATGTACATGTTGTTGGGTCTCCGTATAGATGGAAAGGTCGTGAATGGTAGAGTTAACCAAGACAATTCTATCTGCAATGAATTATTGGGTGTCCCTTTGTTAGACGACGGAACTGAGGGAGAGACATCCGGTCAAGCAAGGGGGCAAGGTATAAATTTAAAATACCTTAAACAATATTATGTCGGTATATTATTGTCCGAAGATTAAACCCAGTATGAGAAAATAATAAAAGCTCGGTGTTATATTATGATTTTATTTGGTAATTTTTTGTTTCCCGAAACTACAGGTAATTCTGTAAATATAATGTATTTACCTTTGTTACGCAACATTAATAAGGTAAACACATATAGTTAGGGTTCAACTGTGTTGGCCCATCAATATAGTGCAATGTGTAAAACTGCAAAAAAGAATACATGTACTTTTTTTTCATGTGCGTATTTGCTTCAAGCTTGGGGTTGGTCAAGAATGTCGTTGCTCGCCCCGATAAACGAGCGCTCATTCGTGTTCCCGCTTGCAACCAAGTAAGTCTAACACTTTATCAATTAGTTAATTATATTTTATATTATAATTAACATTAAGTAATACTTTTCACTTTTTTTTCTAAGATGGTAAGTAAGGGGGATGAACTACAATAGGTGTCCGAAATACGCTATTGTAGTTTATCTTAGTTGGGATAGATTACTTCACCAAATGGGTCGAAGCTATCCCTCTGGTGAAGGTGGATCAAGAGGAAGTGATTGAATTCATTCAAAAACATATTGTGTATAGGTTTGGTATCCCAGAGACCATTACCACGGATCAAGGGTCAGTGTTTATGGGACAAAAGATGCAGGAGTTTGCCGGCGAAACAAGCTTCAGGTTGGTGACCTCTACACCTTACTATGCACAAGCGAATGGCCAAGTAGAAGCGACCAATAAAGTAATAATAAGCTTGATTAGGAAACATATTTCCAAAAAGCAAAAGAACTGGCACAAGACTTTGGACCAGATTCTACGGGCTTGTCGAACGTCCCCAAAAAAGGCGACAGATTCGACGCCTTTTCGACTAACATTTGGTCACGATGCCGTATTGCCAGTAGAAATCTGCTTGCAGTCCGTCAGAGTCCAACGTCAGAATGACCTTCAGTCAGAACAGTACTAGAACATGATGTTCGACAAATTGGATGATTTAGACAAAGAAAGGTTGGTCGCGAGTCGAAATGCTGATCCGACAGAAGGAGCGCGTAGCCAGGGTATACAATAGAAAGGTAAGGGAAAAAACCTTTGCTAATAATGATTACGTATGGAAAGTAATCTTTCCTATGGATCATCGAGATCGAACCCTAGGTAAGTGGTCGCCAAAATGGGAAGGGCCATTTCAGGTAACTCGAATGTACAGTAGCAATGCGTATGCGACCAAAGAACTTGGTGGGGATCAAAGGGTCTTGAGAGTAAATGGAAAATACTTGAAAAAATATAAACCTATGATACAATAGATCCGGATCCAAACATAAGGTTCATTGATTCTTTAAAAAATTATCCCACGAGGGAATTACAAATATGGTCGACAAACCTACAATAAGATAAAGAAAGATTCAAATGGGGAACCTGGATTTAAAATCCTCAAACGAGGTCATCTCGTGCCTAATCCTATTATCCATACTGACTTTCTTCCCGCGTAAGTACTTGATGTCAACCTCGATTTTGATATCTCTTTCTCCATGAGATATTCCCCTCGAGACCTCACTATCGATCACCTCCTACTCAGGGATACCCTCAACTGTCTCCAAAGATGATTTTTGGGCTTCCACTTCAGCAATCTTTTTATGGAGTTCAGCGATCTGATCTTGGTAGTTACAGATTTGTTGATCAAAGGCTTCCCGCTGACGAAGAAGCTCTTCCTTCTTGTGCTCGAACTCGTCGAGTTCCCGCTCACAAGCCTCAATGGAATCCCATTTGATCTTCGCCTCATTGAGTTTCGTGTTTATCTGAAGATCATCATTTTGTCGGAGGCTCAAGTCTTTGAAGAATTGAGTAAAGAAAGCTTCAAATTCGACAAAATACTTCACCATTGAGGCGGGGAAGTCATGGAGGGCAAGAGAGTCGAGAAATTTGAAAACATCACGAACAACCTCCCCATCTTTTCCAAGAGCGCCTAAAAATCCACCGTCGAGGAGTGACGCCTTAAGATGCTGAAGGATGAAGACAACCTCGACATGAAGCTCTGAGGAAGCACCGACGGTAGTTGATGGAGGTGGTGCGTCAGTCGATAAACAACGAATTTGTTGCAATTTTCTTAAGGCCTCTACAGGATTCCTGTGTTTGATTAGCCTTATGTCATCCGGGGTCGGAATGATGGATGATGCATTTTCATCAGCCATGTTTGCATCATGAGGTGGTGGAGAGGCAGGATTTTGAGAGGTCACTGGGAAATTGTTTTGAAACTCATTTTGTTGTTGGGGGCTTAAGACAACATTAGTGGGATGAGGTTCGGTCGAATCTCTGACTTCGGCTTCGACCTTAATCGGGGAGCCCACCGGTCCCTGAAATATACAAGTGTTAGATCATGTAGCAAGAAGAAACCTAGGGATAATGGGAAGAGTGTGGGAAAATACCTGGAGATCAATAGGAGGCAAAGCAGTGGGAGTCCTTTCTAAATCCCGAGGGGTAGGAACCTCTTCGACATTTTCTTGGACTGTCGGGGGAGCCCTAGGAGCCACCTTTGTCAGAGTCTTCTGGGATGGAGCCTTCTTCCACCGCGTAGGGGTAGGTGGAGTTCTGGGAGGTGCTTTTGATGGAGAAAAAATGTGTGAGTGCACACTCCCATATGAGTCTTCGTCCTCCTCCACAAGCATCTCTTCGGGTACGTAAATGTTAAGACGTATGAAGAGGTGATAAAGAAAAGTCTTAGTAAAAAACTTGTTCAAAAGATGAATAGGTCATACCTGCGAAGGCGAGGGCGAAGACGCCCGTTGCCTCTTTGGAGGTTTCGCCTGCATCGGTTCAGTAGAGGAGGCGACTCTCTTTCGACCCTAACAACAAAAAACTGTCAGATTGGCATAACACCAATTAAAGAAGAAACTAAGTCAGTGTATATGTACCTTTTTAGGGGCTTCGTCGACATGAGGCTTTTGGATTTTTGGGTCGGGAGCATTGACGGACGGAGGCGGAGGCAGAGGCGGTATGTCGTCGGCGAGGATGGAAAGTGCATCGACCATGTTTTGAAGAAACTGGTCGCCGGGGCAAGCATGACTGTAGTATGAGTTCCACCAGTCATCAAAATCAGCGGTTATCAGAAAAGATTATTGGAACCTAAGAACTGGAAGTTCGTAACGATTAGTGGATCGGCAGAAATGGAGGCAAGCCTTGTGATCATCAGTTATTAACGTTCGACCGGACCAGACAATATCGGTATCATGAGATACCATAGGCTTCGGGACCATCTGGCTTAGGCTGAATTGACGAGCCACGAGGTTCGGCTGGTAGCTCATGAAACCAAATCCCTTCAACCCTGGTTCAATCCTGTATGATAGCAAGGTTGGAGTTAGAAAAGCCCTTTATATCGCGTTCGATTGAGCCGCAATGTGTGGAGAGCTACCAGGAAAGGGATCTTTGAACCATTTGGGGCCGAAGTTCCTATCAGCAAATGGCACCATGCCAGGAGCGAATTTGTCCGCTTCGATGAACATGTTCAAATATTTCATGAAGATACTGGTGTTTGGAGTCTCCTGACAAGTTGTCAAAGCTAATTTGGCCCCTTCGATCAATCGGTCTTCGTTCAGTCGCATAAGACGCTACAAAGTTGTGTATCCCACTTGATACTCAAAGGTAGCATTTAACCAATGTCGCAAGATCCACAAAGGACCCAACAGGTTCAGGGCCTTAGGTGTGTTGGAAAAGAGCTTCAGTTTCAAGGTTGCCAACCCCAGGGCCTCGTACAAAGAAGCCAGTAGTAATTTGCCCAACGATACTTGTCGACCCTCATGGATCTGGATCGCCAGAGCAATATAACTTTTGGCTATCTGCAGGGATCCAGAATAGAAGACGTAGTATGAGAGCCACAAGGTGTGGAAAGCTATGTGCTCTTCGTCAGACACTTCGACAGAGTATCCGTCGTGGTGATCTTTGATATAGTTCAGAAGGCTGGCCCGACTAAACATAAAAGTACTTTCCGTCGAAAGGGTTGGATCAAAGGTTTCCCCCAGGGGAGAAAGGTCGGTGATCGCTTCTACATCGAAGAAAGTGTGTGTCAGCATCCCACAGGGCAACTGTAAGGTGTTAGTCGAACCTTCCCAGAAGTAAAGGGACGCCAACAACATGCAAGGATTGACACGGTGGGCGTACCTTGATACCTGAATGAGGTCGAAAATCCATGCACTCCTCCATTGGGCTTGACGCTTACGTTGAACCTTGTAAAGCCACACAAAGTATTCCTTGTTGCCAGGAGTGGGCATGGAACGAAAAACCCTGGCTTTTTCCTCCATGAATCTAACGTCAAGCACGACAGATCTGTCAAAAGCAGGAGGCATAATAGGTTTATACCCAGAGAAGAAGGGTGCAATAGTCTTTGGAGAAGATTTTTTGTCAGCAAGAGAACCGTGGAAAGCCAACAACTTTTTGTCAACCACGAAAGGAATCACCATCTGGTTTTGCTAGTTCTTGATAATAGCTTTGTCAGATGATGTGGGTTGAGGAATGCGATTCATACCCTCTTTAGTAGTAAGATTGAAGGTGACGGGATTATGACCAGTACCATAAGAAAATGGTTTCTTTTACGTGAGAGGAGGAAGCCATTGTGAAATAAAGCAAAGGTTTGGAGTTTGAGGTGTTGTGTGAGAAATTGCAATGCAGAAATGCGTCCGAAGTCTGAGCAAAAGAATGCATAAGTATGGCAGCAGAAAAGCATGTGAAGGAGAAGAATAGACTATTTATAGGCCAGTGAAGTGAACAGTCGAGCAGTAGGTGACTGACAAGTGGTTGGCTAGAAAGTAATAGGAAGAGTTAGGGGGGTTCGGTTGAGATCCCACGACCTAGGGATAGCTGCTAATGATGATGGAGTGTCTTGGAAATCGCGCGGCCGAAAAAATGTCATAATCACATATGAAATTATGAGTAACGATAAGACAGCTAGCCGAAATATGAAACGTCAAAAGGCCAGCCTCTCGATCGACGTGCTCATGTCAAAGCTAGCCTTTTCAGGGGGCAATTTGTTAGCTGACTAATTTCGGCTAAAGGAGAAGGCTGACTTCAAATAGGAGATTTGTCGAAGCCTCCTCGACAAGATGGTGGACGAGTCTGAAAATTGACACATGTAAGCCTCGGTCGAAGTCGAAGGTTTTGGGCGGTGAAGGAAAACGTGGACACTCAAGGAGATTGTGGGTAGTTATTCGTCAAGATGGGGGAAGTGGACCGACGCTTGGCATCATGAGATGATTTTGTAACCTCCATACGGTTAATTTTAGCTAGTATTTAAGCAAATGTTAGGTGAGACTCTAGAGGTGGAAATTTGAACATTTGCAGTAGGGATAAAGCTTGAAGTATCAAAGCGTTTACGAGAAAAAATTCACTCTCCTCACAAAAATGTATTTTGCCTCCCCTTTATATTTACAAGTCATTTAATCTTACAAAGTTTACCTTTTATCTTTCTTGCTTTAGCGTCTATATGTTTACTTTTACCTTATTTTTTACTACCTTTCTGACTCATCAAGAGTTGTGTTTACACTTTTTAAACCTTTCAAGAACATTGTTTACCAAAGAATCATACACCCAAACACTAAGTCCAGGACTTTGTAGCCGGTCCTGCAAGTAACCCTCTTATAGGAAGGCTAGAGATTATTGAGCAAATAAAAATAACATATCATTAGAGCAGTGGACAAGGGCATTTGACAGAGGCTATCAATATGGCCACATGACAACAAACCTTATGGAATGCATGAACGACGTATTCAAAGGTATTAGAAATCTACCAATAACCGTATTGGTCAGAACAACCTATTTTAGGTTGACATCTACCTTCGCAACCAGAGGTGAAAGATGGAGTGTAGTGTTAATGTCAGGTCAATTATTCAGTGAATGTTGTATGAAAGTGATGAAAGAGGAAACTATTAAAGCTAACACACACGCGGTTACAATCTTTAACCATCATAGGAAAAATTTCAGTGTATATAAAATAATGGACCACAACGAGGGGAGGCCAAATTTATCCTATGTTGTCAGACTAAACAGAAGTTGGTGCGATTATGGAAAGTTACAGGCCTTTCGTATTCCTTGCTCCTATGTCATTGCGGCATGCGCACATACTCGCCAGGACGCTTACAGCCATTTATCTGATGTTTATAAGGCCATTACCGTCATGAATGTCTATAGCGAAAGCTTCTCAGTGCTAGCAATTGAGGAATATTGACCTTCATATGAAGGGGACATAGTTTGACACAACAATGAGATGCGAAGAAAGAAAAAAGGACGGCCAAACAACACACGCATTAGAACAAAAATGGATATGACTGATAAAATGATAAGATTATGTAGTATAGGTCGTCAACCCGGACACAATAAGAACAAATGTCCCAATTTAGGAGCAACCTCTGCATCATAATTTAGTATCTCCTTTCAATTTTTGTAACCTTGGATTTTTATATAACATTAACTTTTTGTTACAACAAGGTTAACAACAAACATCACTCCAACATAAGCACATTTAAAACACAACAAGTCTAAATAAACAACACAAAACAAATATCGAATACAGATGAAAATACTTAACCACAATATTTAAAAACAACTTTTCTAACTGATTACAACAATCAAATTGATGTCATTTGGTCCAAACATAATTTTCCTAGCATCCTTATCACTTTTACTCGCACCCAACAAAATATACTATCGAGTCTCTCAATACTTCTAATTTTTTTCCCTTCTGGTATTTTTCCATCTAACCAACAAATCAACTCCCTCTTTAGTTGATCGAAATGACAGGTGTTCCAGAAGAGCATCAACATCAAAGGCTTGTGTCTCGAATAAATCACTTTTCCATAGCGACGACGAACACCAAACATGTTTGCAATATAACGAAAAGATATGTAGAAAAATGAATCACACAACACATCTATTTATTAAAAAAATTGCACATTACACAGAGGCGACAAACCAATTGGCGTCTCCTCACACTTTATACACATGGACGCCAATTGGATTGTTAGCACCATGTGTTGTTGCCAATTCAATGCGTCGCCTCTTAAAAATTAAGGGTAGACAACAATTGGTCTGACGCCTATGGCTTAAGATATTTTTTTTGTTGAAACTGTGGTAAATTGAGAATTTGTTTGAAAATTGGGTTATTTTGGGATTTTTTTTGAAAATGTGGGGTATTTGAGTAAAAAATTCAAGTTTTTCCCGTATTTAAAAATATTTGAATCAATAATATATTTTTTCCTGTATATAAATATTATATTTTTAACTATATTTATAAAAATATTTAAATAAATAGTAAAGTTGTTATCGTATATAAAAATATTTGAATCAACAATTTATTTTTTTCGTAAATAAATATTATTTTTGTTTTTATAATATTTATAAAAATATTTGAATCAATAATAAATTTGTTCTTATATATAAATTTTTTTGAATCAATAATATACTTTTTTTCGTATATAAATATTATTTTAATTTTGATAATATTTCTAAAAATATTTTAATCAATAATAAAATTATTCTCGTATATAAAAAAATGATTCGACTTAAAGCTTGCATAAAAATGCTTACAACTCAACAAGTTTAGGTACTTCCAAATTATCTTTTCTTTAGTACAACCATGGATTTATACATGAATAAGTTTTGTTCTCAATTTTATGTTACTTTAAACAAGTAATACCAATTTTAGATTTTTTTAAAAAAAATAATCCAATTTTTCAAGGAAATTCCCAAAATACCCCTAGTTTCAAAAAAAATCCCAAACTATCCCACCTTTAGGAGGAGACGTCAATTCAATTGGCGACTCCTCTTAAAAATTGAATGGAGGCGCCAATTGGATTGGCTAGGGCATGTTCCCTAGCCAATCCAATTGGCGCCCATGCGTAATTTTACAAAGGAGGCGCCAATTGGATTGACACCTTAGTGTAAAATGCATTTTTTTGGCTAAATGGTCTACGTGATACATAATTTTGAAATAAGACCAATTGATATTAATAAAGTTTTCCGTTTACACAAAATAGCCTAATGGTGATGACCAGGATCACCTAACCGACCTCCGGTCCCACATCCCCTAGTTACCCTAACCCGTGGCCCTAACCCACGTTGATGATTCACTACTGGTGTTTGAGCATCTGAGGTGCCAGGAGCGTCACTACCAACTACAGGAGATGGCCTGTTGAGGTAGTCAGACAAGTCAACATAGTCTTAGTATGCATCGAGGGTGTACCGCCGTAGCTGAGTTCATGACCCATGCCAGAGTAGTTGGGTTGTGTTTGACTCATTGGAGGGCGACCGAGACGGTTGAAGGGAGACATGGGTGTGAATAATGCATCGAGGAAAGGTTGGAAAGGTTGTTGGGGTGTTTGGTATAGATATGGTTGTTGGAGGTTTTGGTTTTGTGAGGTTTGGGCTTCTTGGCTATGGTAGGAATAGGGGCGGTTGATGTTGAATGATCGTTGGGTGTTTTGGCTAAGGTGGCTTTGGTAGGGCGATGTGGTTGGTGCGAAACGATGTTGGGTCTCAGGTTGATGGTCAATTTGTTGGTGGTGGTATGGAGTATGCTCCTGCTATTGGGGTTGGGTGTATGGCATGTTTTGGTTGTATGTTTGTGTGTTGGTTGAATGAAACGTTTGACGGACAAGGGGTTGTGTGTATTCGGTCTGATAATGTTGTTGGGGGTTTGATATTGAGGTGTCAGGTGTGTAAGTTTGTTGGCGTGGGTCGTACATGTACATATCCTCGGCGATGAATTGAAAACTAACCGATCTGTACCAAGCCATATAAGTATGACTTGGTTTTTCTTCATTTGGCATGACTGCGTCAGTTAAGACATGGTCTGACGGTGCTTCCGTTTGCGACACTCCGATCTTGCGAAGCTTTGCCATGGATTGAAGTTCCATTGGTCGTTAACTTTGCGCAGATGCCATTCTCCTAGGCTTGCTGGGGGATCTGGGATGTTTTGGGGCACACTGAACTGCAACTTCACACGATCACTGTTGTGCATATCCACACTTGTGAATCGTATTATCGATGTGCATGCAGTCCATACGGCCACGTCTTCAGCGTTGACCTCATGGTCATGATCTAAATTAAGGTATGGACGCCCAATGAACTGAAATGTGAAAGAAAATAGGATTATAATCTAGGTAGAAGAAGTTAACAAATTATAACGAAATAATGAGGTTATTATCCTTACATGTCGGTCGAAGGTGATCCAACAAATTGCGATACTGAGTAATGCAGTGTCTAGGACATCTGTTATAACTCATACCATGTGCAGACCATCTACACCAATAAGGTAAAAATATTAGTTAGAGATAATAATCTTTAAAGAAGTAAGTAAATATATAGCAAGTTAAACAACTTACTTTTGTGCATACGGGAATGTGAAAGGGTTGTTGTTGACGGGTGCTAGGGACGGTAGTCTTGACCAACCTCATGCTTGGAGCAAAACTGCACATCCAGAAAATGTAGATGTGTATTTGTGTGAGTTTTTGCACAAGGAGCTATAGAGATATGCTAGACAAGCAGATCCCTAACTCTAACTTCCTATTCTATCTACATGTCTAAGTAAAGGTAAATACATAATATGCATGCTAGAACCACTATCTTCGGGAAATAAAAAAGAACCAATTAAAAGCATAATGTAACACCTAGTTTTTATTATTCGAGCATCTTTGGTAGAATGCTCATCTAAGTATAAACTGTTATAGTATGACTTAAGGCGTGAAAGGAGTATACCTTGACCTCTTGAGTTATCACCTAACAAACCAGTCTCCAAGAGGTCCATGCAAATTGGATTTGCATAGTTGGTTTTACCATTAACAGCCTTACCTTCAATGGGCAATCCCAAAAGCATGTAGACGTCTTCTAACGTCACGGTACACTCACTGATTGAGAACCAGAATGTGTGTGTCTCGAGACGCCATCTTTTGCGTAAAGCAAGAATGAATTTGTTATCTACCGACCAAGACAAAATCTTGCTTATATGACCAAAACCGGCGAGTTCAACATAAGGTTGAATCATCGGGTCCATATGGACATATTCGTGGACCCGAGTCCGGAACCTTGAAACATCCTATAAAAGAAAGAACAAAAAACTTTACTAAGTTGGTATGTTATTAAAAGGGACTCTATTAAAACAAATAACAAAAGAAGAAAACACTTACATAAGTTTCTATGTTTGCAACCGTTCCTCTATGTGATTCGCCCATTGTAAGGATATATATTTTGTCGGGGATGAAATCGGTTGGTGCAGATGAAACTACAAGAAGTTGTTGCAGATGACATTGTAGAAGAAGTATTGTAGAAGAAGTAGTGAGTGATGGTGTGGATGTATTTATAAGCAAATGGCTTGGAGCATGAAAAGTTGTGTTTGCATGTGGTCTCCAATTGAATTGGCTCCCATGTGCATTTTGTACATGGTGTCGCCATTCAAATTGGTGTCTCCATAGGGACATGCATGACACACCTAGGTCTGATTGCTTGGTTTAGAGGTCTGCATGCATGCAAGACAAGGTGTCACCAAATGGATTGGCGCCCATGTGCAAGGAATGAATGGGGGCACCAATTCAATTGGAGTGTGTGTCTGCATGTCTGACACGTGGTTGTCCTCTCTCTTGCATGCTGAACATGTCACTTCTGAGTAGCTTGCATGGTTGACACATCATTTCGGACTAGCTTACATGTGCGACACATCACTTCGAACTAGCTTGCATGTGAGACACATCACTCACATATTTAAGTGTCTTACTATCAGCATCCAAGACTCAACCTACATTCATCTGCAGCAAGAAAATAGTTTTCATCTGCACAATGTCATCTTCACTAAAATATAGTCTCGACGTTCACTACAACGGTGAAACTGATAACATGAAATAATATCACATTCTAGGACTCGATTTAATTAAATTATATTATTATTTACTTCAGTTTATTTCATTTTACGCGATATTACTCGGTATTTTCTTTCTATTTGTCTCAGGTAGCTTATTTGAAAAGGAAGTGAAAAAAGGAAGAAAAGGAGGTGAAAAAGGAATGAAAAGAAGCAAATATCAAAAGCCAAAGCCCAGCCCAAAAAGCACAGGCGCTACGCCTGTGACGAGCGTCACGCTCTGCCCACTTGTGTTACGAGCGTAACACATGGTGTGATGGACGTCACACCATTCTCCTACATTTTTGGCTCCAGAAGCGCAACAAAGACGTTGAAGCCTATTGTTACGCTTGACCGTTTGCAACGTGAAGGCTATGTACACGGAAAACCTTTGGAAGCAGTTACAAAAGTGACTAATATAAATAGTAGCTTTTGGCAAAACCCTACGTTCTTCGCTTCTTCTCCTCCTGCAGCCGTTTCTCTTTTCCGCGCTTTTTCTCTTCCAGCAGTGCAAGTTTATTTTACAGCATTATTTTTAAAGTCTTTATTTTTTTTCCCTTTGCAATTTCTATTTTCTTTTCCAGCAATTAATTAATTTTTCGCACAATAGTTTCTACACCGGAAACTATTGTGTACCTTTCACTAGATCTAACCTTACGTTAGACCCTAGATTTTTATTCCTTCACTTTTATTTTTCTGTCTGATTGAAGAATTCAAGAACAAATCCAACCGGTCTGTGGTGGATGTTCAAGACTGCTATTAATTACTCAGGTTCTTTAATTATTGTTTGAATTTATATATGCCCTGCTTTATTGTTGATTTATATTATTTGTCTGAGATGAATCTGTTTATGCATGATAATTATTTAGATCTGTTTAGCATGTCTGGCTAATTTATTTAGGTATCGGTATGTAGAGTAAGCGGAATAAAGGAATCGAAACTAAGTTGGTTAAATTACGTTTAAAAGTAAATCACTCTTTTTATGGTCCCAATTTACAGGTCTAATAACAAAGTTTTTGTACGAGAGTAAAAGACATAAAGAAGTTAAATTCAATAGAACGAGAGTTTGAGTTTTTAACTGGACAGTGTAAATTGGACATTAATTCTAGATCAGGGCGAAAGCAATTTTTAGAGTAAATTAAATTCTAATCTTTTTCAAAAAGTATTTTTAAAGGTTGAATGTGAGGACGAGAGTTAAGCATTTGAATTTAATTGTATAACCTAAGTCAACAGAGCGAGAGTTTGAGACAAGGGTGTTTAAACGATTAGTGTTTTCTTAAAAAGAGTTTCTACGGATTCTATTGTTTTCAAAAAGTGGTTTTTGACTTAACAAATAAGTGACAGCTACGTTAATATAAAATCATAGTTTATTCAACAGAGCGAGAGTTTGAGATAAGACTTTTAATCAATAGTGTCAACTGAAAAGATTTATTTTAAAACCAAGAAACCAACGAAGAATTGATTCCCTAATTACGACGAACTACATACCGATATCCGTTTAGTTGATATTTAATTTAGATCCTATTTTTAGTTTTAACTTTTCCCCCAAACAATCAAAGTATTATCCGCCTTAGCTTTACGAAGTAACCTTAGATAACGGTATATCGATTCATAAGTCCCTGTGGGATCGATATCTTTTAAAACTACGCGATAGAACTGTGCACTTGCAGTTTGTACCCTAAATTCGACTCATAAAGTCGCGATCAAGTTTTTGGCGCCGTTGCCGGGGACTTTTATTAATTCGATATCGTAACTCTTCTGTTACGCTGTAGAGACTAAGGCTTTTCTTTTTCTTTTCTTTCTTTCGTTGATTTGTATGCCACACACTCGCTCACAAGGCGAGTCGTACTACTTACGAATCAACGATATCGAACTATATCTCCGAGTCTTACGACGAATTCGGGAATATCGTGCTGCAAACAATCTCCCTCCTAGCGAAATTCCTGATTTCAAAAATCTTTTCCCTTCAATACCCGAGATGGCAGAACCAGCTCGTGCTCTTCGAGATTACGCCGCTCCATCGCAAGATGAGCCGCATTCGAGTATTGCTCCACCCGCAATCGAAGCAAACAACTTCGAACTTAAACCTTCACTGTTGCAGGCAGTGCAATAGAACCAATTCTCTGGAAATCCTACCGAGGATCCAAACCTTCATTTATCCGTATTTGTTCAATACGCTGATACTGTTAAAGCTAATGGTGTCACTTCAGAGGCAATTCGACTTCGTCTTTTACCTTTCTCGTTAAGAGATAGCGCTAGAAGATGGCTCCAGTCTCTTCCTTCCAACTCAGTCACCACATGGAACGAGTTGAAGAAAGTCTTTCTTGCCCGATATTTTCCGCCAAGCAAAACAGCTATGTTGAGAGCCCAGATAAATGGATTTAAACAGAAAGATAATGAGTCTCTTTTCGAAGCATGGGAAAGATACAAAGACATGATGAGACTTTGTCCACACCATGGTTTAGAGGACTGGTTAGTAATTCATACCTTCTATAATGGTCTCTTGTACAACACGAGGTTAACAATAGACGCCGCCGCAGGTGGTGCACTAATGAACAAACCTTATGCTGATGCTTACCAACTTATCGAAAGCATGGCCCAAAACCACTATCAGTGGGGAAGCGAACGAACAATGGTGGAAAAACCTCAAACGAAAACTGGCATGTACGAGATAAGTAACCTTGATCATGTTAATGCGAAAGTGGATGCTCTGGTCCAGAAAATTGAAAGTTTAAATGTATCACCACCAGCCACCGTGGTTGCCATAACTCAGAATTGCAAAGTCTGTGGAATCCAAGGTCACACTCCTGCAGATTGTCAACTCCTAACAGGAATCCAAGCGGAGCAAGTAAACTATGCTCAAGGAAGCCCCTACTCGCATACCTATAACTCAAATTGGAAGAATCATCCAAATTTTTCATATAAGAGTAATAATGCTTTATACGCACCTAGACAATCTCCAAATCAAGCCCCAGCTATACCTCCGGGATATCAAAAGCCGATCCCATCTATACCTAACAATAACGCCCCTAGGAAATCCAACTTGGAAATTATGATGGAAAACTTTATAGCTTCTCAACAGCAAACCAATAAGGATTTCTTAAACCAGAATGTACACACTGGCGAACAAATTAAACAACTAACAAGTAAAGTAGATGCCCTGGCTACCCATAACAAAATGCTGGAAACGCAAATATCACAAGTAGCTCAACAACAAGCACCTACTGCTGCCCCAACTGGTACATTTCCTGGAGAGCCCCAACCTAACCCGAGAAGCCACGCTCATGCAATTATACTGAGAAGTGGAACGGAATTGGAAGGACCGTCTGATCCAAGGGTAGAAAACCAAAACTCTGAAAAGTCAACTGAGGAAAGTGAACCTGAGGAAAAGGAAGAGAGTAATAAGGAAACCATAGAAAAGAAGGAACCTTATGTACCTCCACCACCCTATAAACCACCTATCCCTTACCCTCAAAGGCTTATTAAAACCAAATATGCGGGCCAATTTAAAAAATTTGTTGACCTACTAAAACAATTAAACGTCACAATTCCGTTTACAGAAGCTATTACGCAGATGCCCTCATATGCTAAGTTCTTGAAAGAAATTCTTTCTAATAAAAGGAAACTTGAAGATAGCGAAACTGTCACACTCACCGCTGAATGTAGCGCTATAATCCAGAATATGCCTCCTAAACTTAAAGACCCAGGTAGTTTCTCTATACCCTGTCACATAGGAAAATTTGTCATTGACAAAGCCTTATGCGATCTAGGAGCCGGTATTAGTGTTATGCCTTTATCCATATGCAAGAAACTGGAAATGGGAGAATTAAGACCAACTAAAATGTCTGTGCAACTAGCAGATCGTTCCGTCAGATATCCTGTAGGAATTCTTGAAAACGTTCCCGTGCGCATAGGTCAATTCTACATTCCAACCGATTTTATAATTATGGACATTAGAGAAGATGAAGTTACACCCATCATACTAGGAAGACCGTTCTTAGCAACCGCCGGTGCGATCATAGACGTAAAACGAGGACGACTCACCTTCGAAGTAGGAGAAGAGAAAATTGAGTTCATTCTTTCCCAATTTTTGAAAGCACCTGCAATAGAAGATACATGTTACTTCATGGATATCATCGATGAATGCATAAAAGAAACAGAGTTAGAAAAAGACAAATCATCTGACTATCTTGTAGAAGACAAACTTAACCAATGTCTAGCAATAACACCGGATCCTACGCAATGCCTTAAGAAACCAACCCTAGACCTAAAAACACTTCCCAAAAATCTAAGATATGAATTCCTAGACTTAGAACTTGAACGACCAGTGATAGTTAATGCAGACCTAGGAAGACTCGAAACAGAAAAACTCCTGCATATCTTAAGAAAATATCCAACCGCACTAGGATACAACATCACCGATCTTAAAGGAATAAGTCCTTCTATCTGTATGCACCGCATCATGCTAGAAGAAGACTGTAAAACTTCTAGGGAACACCAGAGGAGACTAAACCCGATCCTGAGTGAGGTAGTGAAGAAGGAAATAACCAAGTTATTAGAGGCAGGTATCATATATCCTATATCTGATAGCAAATGGGTTAGTCCTGTACACGTAGTACCAAAGAAAGGAGGTGTAACAGTTATTGAAAATGAAAAAGGAGAAACTATAACCAAACGAATCGAATCGGGATGGAGAATGTGCATTGACTATAGGAAACTAAACAAAGCAACCCGAAAAGATCATTTCCCTTTACCATTCATTGACCAGATGTTAGAACGATTAGCAAAACATTCTCATTTCTGCTATCTAGACGGTTATTCAGACTTCTTTCAAATACCAATTCATCCTGATGACCAAGAAAAGACAACATTCACATGTCCTTTTGGTACCTTCGCTTATAGACGAATGCCGTTTGGCTTGTGTAATGCTCCTGCAACCTTCCAAAGGTGCATGATGGCAATATTCGCCGATTTTCTCGAAAACATCATGGAAGTATTTATGGATGACTTTTCCGTATGCGGACAAAGCTTTGAAGAATGCCTTGAAAACCTAGAAAGAGTTCTAGAGCGATGTGTAAAAGTAAACCTAGTACTAAATTGGGAAAAATGCCACTTTATGGTACAAGAAGGAATTGTTTTAGGACACATCATCTCGAACAGAGGAATTGAAGTAGACAAAGCCAAAATAGAGGTGATCGAAAACCTTCAACCCCCGAAAACTGTGAGAGAAGTACGAAGCTTCTTAGGACATGCCGGTTTTTACCGACGATTCATTAAAGACTTCTCTAAAATAACTAAACCTTTAACCGGGCTATTGATGAAGGATGCTGAATTCATATTCGACAATAACTGTTTAGAAGCATTTCAAACGCTTAAACAAGCACTGATCTCCGCGCCCATAATGCAGACACCAGATTGGAATGAACCATTCGAAATAATGTGTGATGCCAGTGATTACGCTGTAGGTGCTGTCTTAGGACAACGAAAGGATAAAAAGCTTCACGTTATATATTACGCAAGTAGAACTCTGGATGAAGCACAAATGAATTACGCCACAACCGAGAAAGAACTTCTAGCAGTAGTATTTGCGCTAGATAAATTTCGCTCTTACTTGGTCGGAGCCAAAATAATCGTCTACACTGACCACGCTGCTATCAAATACCTCTTAACAAAAAAGGATGCTAAACCTAGACTCCTAAGGTGGATCCTGTTGCTACAAGAGTTCGATTTGGAAATCAAAGACAAGAAAGGAACTGAAAATGTAGTAGCAGATCACCTCTCTAGACTCGAGAACCTTGAACCGGAAAGAACATCAATTAACGATGATTTCTCGTACGATAAACTTATAGCTAGTTTGGAAGAAAATAAAGCTGATAAACAGGTAGAAACCACCTTAGCTATATGTGTTACACCGTGGTACGCTGATCTCGTCAATTATTTAGCTGCCGGAATAGTTCCACCTACTTTATCCTACCAGCAGAAGAAACGATTATTCTATGACATAAAACACTATTACTGGGATGACCCATTACTTTTCAAAAGAGGCCCCGATGGTATTTTCCGTCGGTGTATACCCGAAGAAGAGGTAGAAAATATAATCCAACACTGTCACTCCGTCCCTTATGGTGGACATGCAAGTACATCCAAGACCTGCTCCAAAATCCTACAAGCCGGTTTTTATTGGCCAAATATATGGAAGGATGTACATGCAGCTATTAAGAAATGTGACAGATGTCAACGCACAGGAAACATATCTAGACGTGACGAGATGCCACAAAAGGGCGTTTTGGAAGTAGAGATTTTCGACGTGTGGGGAATAGACTTCATGGGACCTTTTCCATCCTCTTTCGGTAACAAATACATACTCGTGACAGTTGACTACGTATCGAAATGGATTGAAGCTATAGCTTCTCCAACAAACGACACACGAGTAGTAACTAGACTCTTTAAGAATATAATATTTCCAAGGTTTGGTGTCCCAAGAATAGTAGTCAGTGATGGTGGATCGCATTTCATATCCAAGGTACTCGAAAAACTACTGTTTAAGTATGGCGTAAGACATAGAGTAGCGACACCTTACCACCCTCAAACCAGTGGGCAAGTGGAAGTGTCTAACAGAGAGATTAAACAAATATTAGAAAAAACAGTCGCCACCTCAAGGAAAGACTGGTCGTTGAAATTACCAGAAGCTTTATGGGCTTATCGAACTGCTTACAAAACTCCCATAGGGACAACCCCATTTAAGCTCATTTATGGAAAATCCTGCCACCTCCCGGTAGAATTAGAACATAAAGCCTATTGGGCTATTAAAAATCTAAATTTAAACTATAAAGCCGCCGGTGAAAAGAGAATCCTTGATATAAGCGAATTAGAGGAACTCAGAAGAGACGCTTACGAAAATGCCAGAATCTACAAAGAGCGGACAAAACAATGGCATGACAAGCGCATATCAAGGAAAATCTTCAAACAAGGCGATACAGTCCTTTTATTTAACTCTAGGCTAAAGTTATTCCCGGGAAAACTACGATCTAGATGGTCAGGTCCTTTTCAAATCACCAATGTCTTTCCCAGTGGAGCGGTAGAAATTAAAGGCAAATCTATGGAACCATTTACCGTAAACGGGCAACGTCTAAAACATTATCACTATGCAGAAAACAATGAAGATTCGCAAGTCTTGCACTTAGACGAAATGCCCCCAGAATTTATAGATTATATTTGATAGTTTTAATGTCGAGCTTGCGACATTAAACAAAGCGCTTAGTGGGAGACAACCCACCAATATTTATATTTTCATTTCTTCCTTAATTATTCATTTAAATTTTATTTAGTATTCTTTCTTAGTTTATTTTAATTTATATAAAAAAAAAATTCTCTTCTTCTTTCGGCATTTGGCCAAATCCTGACTAAAACTCTTGTTTTCTTTTTCTCTAGCTAACATTAACCTGATGGGACAAATTGACCGTATGGGTATCAAATTCAGAGGGAAAGCTCAGAAACAAAAGTTTGAGGAACTAGCCGCGAGAGAGATGCTACCTAGTCTGTATGCTGATGACTGGGCAATGACTGCCCTTGGACTAAGAGAAAGTGTCCTGTATTTGTTGAGTCAGATTGGGTGGGAAACCTCTCCTATCCGTAAACATTTCGTCACTTACCGGAGACTAACACTAGAATTCCTTAGTTCCCTGATCTATCTACCCAGCCATGGAAAAGGAATAAGCAGAGGTTTCATCCAGTTCAGAATGTTTAACATGGAGTACCAATTTAATATTCAAGACTTTACCAACCTTTTAGGTTTCCCTACCTCCTTTGACACATTCACAATGAGCCAAGAAGAACTTTTTGAATATAGAGAACTTGAACACTTTTGGGGAAGCTTGACTGGAAATGATGATCCCGAGGAACATGAGTTTCTCTCTGGAAACATACATAACCCGGCCTTTCACTATTTCCATAAGATCCTGACCCACACCTTATTTGGGAAGAAGCCAAACAATACAACAGTCTCACGTGATGAACTCTTCATCATATTTTGTGCTTCCCAGAACCGTCCAGTAAACGGTGCCACTTTTATGTTAGCAAATTTAGACCACCTTATCCAAGACGAACGAGCACCAATTCGAATAGGCGGTTTGATAACCATGATTGGTAATGCTATCGGATTACGTCAACCTATGCTTGACTTAAGCCCTTTTTGTGGCATTACTATTATGAGTATACCCTTCCTCTTCAACACTATGTTTATAGCAAACCTAGGGTCTGACGAGTTTGAGCTTATAATTAATAACCAAGTTCTTTTCCTATTCACCATGCCCGATCCTAGGACTAGTGTCCATAACCGCAATAACTGGCTCTACAATCTGAACGCAACACCCTCTCCCGCTAGATCCACTGAATCCATCCAGGACTATGAGATTTGTGATGACCAGATTCCTTATGCTGAATCTGACCCTCAGACACCATCTGGTTACTATGATATTGATCCTCCTCCTCAGTCTGTCCCGGCCGAAGAATCAGCAATACCCGATCTTAGACATCATATGCCCGGAGCTGATTATAACACCATCGTTCAAGCTTTGATGTCAGAACAAGACGCCCTCAGAGAAGAGTTAGCTAACATGGGACAAGAATTTCTGGGATACATGAACAGTATGACAAATCAGTTTCACGAGTTGCTAAACCGTGTTAACTCCTTTGCTCCTCCGGCCAGAGATCGTGCAGATGGATAGAAGTTGTTTTTCTTAGTTATTTAGTTTTAAGTTAGATTATTCATTAATGTCATTTCAAATTATGTTCGTACTTGTTTCTCTTTCGCATTTTTGTTTTTTTTTCTTTCTTCCAATGTTACATTATGATTATTTTATGAAGCTATTGATTTATTCTACTTTATTATGAACTATGCAATATCTATCAATAATGCTCTCTACTGTTGCTGCCTACATAACTTATTAAAGAAAAATATATTTATGCACTATTATGCAAAGTAGAATAGCATGCAAGGGAAATTTAAATAGCAGAATAAAATAATCTGAAGCAAAACAAAATAATAAAAATAAATCACTATAATTATTATAAAGAACGCAAGCAGGAACGTGCCAGAAAGACTGTGTGACGAGCGTCACACAATCTATCACGGACGTCACACCAAGTGCCTGTGACGCCCGTAACGCCCCTGTCACGAGCGTAACACCTTCAGACTAGGTGAACGTTACAAGCCGTTGGAGACACGACCGTTACACCACTTCACCTTTTTACCTTCCCCATTTATTCACATTTACCCACATTTATTTACTTTTCAACCACTCCATTTTCAACTTCCAAACTTTTTTCCTATAAATACCCACCATACCTTTCTTCCTACATCACAACCATTCTATACAATCAAATACATTTCTTTTCTTTCCTATTACTTCTTCCAACTCATTCATCAGTATGGCGGGAAATCAAAATTTTGGAAACATCATCTTCCGATCTGAAGATGATAATTATCAAAGAGAGCAATTCGAGCGTTTCCAACAACGAGGTGTCACCTCTACCAGGTATCCTGATTTAACTTGTTTACAACAATTAGGATTACTTCAAGGTATCGAGTGGATGCTCCGCCTTGCCGATCTAACCTTTCTTTGCACTCACAATCAAGCTACCTACCCCTCCCTAACCTTAGAATTTTTAAGTTCATATGCGTACAACACTCCCACCGGTGAAGACGAGTACTTAACCGGTACCGCCACCTTCTGTATGTTCAACACCGAATACTCCCTATCCCAAAACCAATTGAGCACCATGCTACAGTTCCCTGTAGAAGGTCAAGTCCACCCGAGAATCCCTCCGAATTCCCAGTGGAACATACACGCCTTCGACCTCTTTAAGAAAATATCCGGCGTAGATACCAACAACTGGGATGTGCTCCTTGCTTCCCATATACATAACCCAACTATCCGGTACTTCATCCGCATCCTGCAAAACACAGTTTTTGGAAGACCGAACAACAGCAAAGTCAACACAAAGGAATTATTCTTCCTCGAATGCGTCTTCGAACCGGATACTAAGGTAAACGCCGCCTCCTTCCTATTTCATCATATCCGCACCTTATGTGCTAGAGGCCGTCAACCTTTTGTAATTGGTGGATTAATCACCACCATAGCACTTGGCTTAAACCTAGGGGACCGACTCCAAACTTTAGAATCTTTACCTCCCCTATTTATGGACATAAGCTACTGTCGGTCCAGCCGCCTAATCAAGAACAGGATAGGCGGAGGGTATTATCTTATGGTGAACAACCAAGAGGTCCCAAGCGTTGTTCTACCCAACATTGCCTTAACCAATGTCACCAATCCCAACCGCCATATCTATGATCTTAATGCTCCCGAAGCTACCGAGCCTGCACAAGCAAACCCATCCACCGACGAGTTTGAAGAAATGGAGCACGGTGATCAGATTCCTGCACAACAGTCAGTCCCGCTCAACCCTTCCGATAGTGCAGCTGGTCCATCCTCACGACGTCGTCGACGAAGAAGGCCTGCAACCAACGACGACATCATGGATGCTATTGATGGTATGCAAGCACAGAATCTCGAAGTGATGCAGATGATGCGCTAGATGCAACAACAACAGGAAGCGAGGAATGCAATAACCGATCAGCGGTTCGCTGAGTTGCTTAGCAGGTTTGATGATTTGGAAGTACGTCAAAGATCACCAGGTCCAAGAACACGCGGCGGAAGGCAACATTGACTTTAGTTTCTTTTTCTATTCATTTTCTTTTGTTTTCTTTGAAACATTGGGGACAATGTTTCATTTAAGTGTGGGGGGGGGGGGGGGGGACCTTGTTCGTTAAATCCTCCCTTTTCAAGTATGTTATCTTTCCCTTTTCATTTTTATTACCTTTTCTTATGATTATATAAAAAAAATAAAATAATAATAATAATAATATATATTTATTCTAAATTAAGTCCCTAGTGTGAGAAAATTTCTATTATCTATTCCCTCAAATTTTCATGAGCCATAACAAAAATTCAACACACTCAGTAAATATAAAGGTTGCTTATTTTATCAAACTTGAGTGAAATCAAGACAAAATTATTACCATACCAACGCTCTAAACAAACCTCAACATGTTGGATCAGAAAGGCAGCTGTTATACAAGTCCCTGGATTTTAACCTTATAATAACCCCGAGTAGTTTATACAAGAAGTCAGCACCATCTTAATAGCAAACTACGTGGAGGGCCGATGAATATAAGTGAATGATTCCCAAAGTAACATAAAAAAAAATATATACATCAGGAAATGCACTAACTAAGTTAGGTGATCCTTACCAGATCATTTAATCCAAAAGTTGCAGATCATACAAAAACATAATACGAAAGATCCATTATAAGTTGGTTCAGCAGGTATCTGGTACTGAACTTGGTAGGGCGGACTACGGTCCGATCCCCCGCAATTTGCAATGGACTAAGTAGCGAAGTTATCCGACTCATGTACCAGAGCTTCAAGCTAAAAAGGGGATCAGAATCACTAACCGGTCACTCCACTATGTGCGCGAAACAATAAAGGGCTTAATGTGATTTCGCTAGAATGAAAACGGGTGAAATAAGAGTAAAAGAACCAGGCTAACTATAATAGCATGACTCGAACTGGTTTGCGTGAGGTAAGATTATCAGATGCGGTAACGGTTGTTCTTGATGTCGAGAATAGACTCAAGTTGCTTCTAAACAAAATTTACTTGCAACCTAGTACGAATTGATGTGTGTTTTGAAATTTCACCTGGCTAAATTTTTAAGCGATTTCTATACTGTATTTTGCTTGAGGACAAGCAAAGATCTAAGTATGGGGGAGTTTGATAACATGAAATAATATCACATTCTAGGACTCGATTTAATTAAATTATATTATTATTTACTTCAGTTTATTTCATTTTACGCGATATTACTCGGTATTTTCTTTCTATTTGTCTCAGGTAGCTTATTTGAAAAGGAAGTGAAAAAAGGAAGAAAAGGAGGTGAAAAAGGAATGAAAAGAAGCAAATATCAAAAGCCAAAGCCCAACCAAAAAAGCACAGGCGCTACGCCTGTGACGAGCGTCACACAGGCTGTGACGAGCGTCACGCTCTGCCCACTTGTGTTACGAGCGTAACACATGGTGTGACGGACGTCACACCATTCTCCTACATTTTTTGGCTCCAGAAGCGCAACAAAGACGTTGAAGCCTATCGTTACGCTTGACCGTTTGCAACGTGAAGGCTATGTACACGGAAAACCTTTGGAAGCAGTTACAAAAGTGACTAATATAAATAGTAGCTTTTGGCAAAACCCTACGTTCTTCGCTTCTTCTTCTCCTGCAGCCGTTTCTCTTTTCCGCGCTTTTTCTCTTCCAGCAGTGCAAGTTTATTTTACAGCATTATTTTTACAGTATTTATTTTTTTTCCCTTTGTAATTTCTATTTTCTTTTCCAGCAATTAATTAATTTTTCGCACAATAGTTTCTACACCGGAAACTATTGTGTACCTTTCACTAGATCTAACCTTACGTTAGACCCTAGATTTTTATTCCTTCACTTTTATTTTTCTGTCTGATTGAAGAATTCAAGAACAAATCCAACCGGTCTGTGGTGGATGTTCAAGACTGCTATTAATTACTCAGGTTCTTTAATTATTGTTTGAATTTATATATGCCCTGCTTTATTGTTGATTTATATTATTTGCCTGAGATGAATCTGTTTATGCATGATAATTATTTAGATCTGTTTAGCATGTCTGACTAATTTATTTAGGTATCGGTATGTAGAGTAAGCGGAATAAAGGAATCGAAACTAAGTTGGTTAAATTACGTTTAAAAATAAATCACTCTTTTTATGGTCCCAATTTACAGGTCTAATAACAAAGTTTTTGTACGAGAGTAAAAGACATAAAGAAGTTAAATTCAATAGAACGAGAGTTTGAGTTTTTAACTGGACAGTGTAAATTGGACATTAATTCTAGATCAGGGCGAAAGCAATTTTTAGAGTAAATTAAATTCTAATCTTTTTCAAAAAGTATTTTTAAAGGTTGAATGTGAGGACGAGAGTTAAGCATTTGAATTTAATTGTATAACCTAAGTCAACAGAGCGAGAGTTTGAGACAAGGGTGTTTAAACGATTAATGTTTTCTTAAAAAGAGTTTCTACTGATTCTATTGTTTTCAAAAAGTGGTTTTTGACTTAACAAATAAGTGACAGCTACGTTAATATAAAATCATAGTTTATTCAACAGAGCGAGAGTTTGAGATAAGACTTTTAATCAATAGTGTCAACTGAAAAGATTTATTTTAAAACCAAGAAACCAACGAAGAATTGATTCCCTAATTACGACGAACTACATACCGATATCCGTTTAGTTGATATTTAGTTTAGATCCTATTTTTAGTTTTAACTTTTCCCCCAAACAATCAAAGTATTATCCGCCTTAGCTTTACGAAGTAACCTTAGATAACGGTATATCGATGCATAAGTCCCTGTGGGATCGATATCTTTTAAAACTACGCGATAGAACTGTGCACTTGCAGTTTGTATCCTAAATTCGACTCATAAAGTCGCGATCAGAAACATACAAGTCTGAGTTATACGGTTTTTGTTTTCGAAATACCGATACCATTAGACTTACGATCAAGAGAAATGCAACCTTCTTGCATTTGAGAAAAAGAATACAATCCTGTATAGGATCGGGTATTATGTCAAAGATCACGTATCGAAATCCAATATTTTTTTAGAACAGTCAATGCAAGTATTTCCCGCTTAAGGTACGGGACGATGAAGATGTTGAATACATGTTTGTTAGTCATGAACATTCAAGCTGCAACTGTATTGAGTTGTATATTACTCTTCAACCATGTATACCATCTCAGTAGTCTCAAATAACCAGTCAGAATGAATCTGGTGAATTTGATCCACAATGGTCAGATGACGTCAACCCATAAGCAGAAGCAGAAGTAGACGTCGTTGTTGAAGAAGAAGAGGAGACAGAGATACAGGTTGATCACATGCTGAACAACGACATTGAAGATGATGATCAACCACCGAAAATACCTCCTAGTCATGTCTACAATCCGCCTCAACATATGACAAAGATGGATTTGCATGACAATGAAACATCCAACAGTGTTTTCTATAACCTGTATCCACGATCAGAAGGCGAGTTAAAGGTGGGAGACATGTTTCGTACCAAAGAAGAATGTGTGCGAGCTATCGAAAAATTCCAGATGAACAACTCTGCTGATTTTACAGTGAAACACACTGATTCGAGAAGGTATGTCATCGAATGTCGTAACATCCTTTGTAAGTTTCAGTTGGCTGCGTCTTACAAAAAGAAAAACGACTCTTGGGAGATCGCTTCAATAGACCCACCTCACAGTTGCATTGCAACTAACGTTGAACAAGATCACCGTAAACTAAGCGCTGCATTGATATGTCAAGACATTTTGCCGTTGGTTAATAAAGACCCATCAGTGAAGGTGAGTATAATTATATCCCATATCAGAACAACATATGATTATACTCCATCTTACAAGAAATCATGGATTGCGAGGACAAAGGCTGTTGAACAAGTATTCGACAACTGAGAGGATTCATACAAAGAATTGCCACAGTTTTTATGGGCACTAAAAACATATGTCTCAGGAACTGTGGCAATTATGGAGACATTGCCAACAATGATGCCAGACGGAACCTGTGTTATAGGTAATAGAATCTTTAACCGTCTCTTTTGGGCGTTTGACCCATGCATCAAAGGTTTCGCATTCTGCAAACCTATTATTCAAATTGATGGCACTTGGTTATACGACAAATACAATGGTACTTTGCTTATGGCGGTTGCATAAGACGACAACAACAATGTCTTTCCCATTGTCTTTGCTCTGGTTGAAGGTGAAACGACTGGTGGATAGGGTTTCTTTCTTTGATATCTCAGAACGCATATGGCTCCACAAGCCAATCTCTGTTTGATTTCTAATAGACATGTTGTCATTGAGAGTGCCTACAACAACCATGACAACGGATGGAATAATCCTCTTTCTACCCATGTCTATTGCATTAGACATATTGCATAAAACTTCATGCGTGCAATAAAAGATAAGAATCTTCCCAAGAAGGTGGTGAATGCTGGGTATGCTCTAACTCAGCCGTCATTTCAATATTATCGTGATGAAATTAGATTGTCTAATGAAGACACAGGGAGATGGCTAAATAACATACCAGTAGAGCAGTGGACAAGGGCATTTGACAGAGGTTGTCGATGGGGCCACATGACAACAAACCTTGTGGAATGCATGAACGGGGTATTCAAAGGAATTAGAAATTTGCCAATAACCGCCTTGGTAAGATCGACCTATTATAGGTTGGCTTCTATGTTCGCAACCAGAGGTGAAAGATGGAGTGCGGTGTTAATGTTTGGGCAAGTATTCAGTGAGTGTTGTATGGAAATCATGAAAGAGGAGAGCATCAAAGCTAGCACACACGCTGTAACAGTCTTTGACCGTCATAGGCAAAATTTCAGCGTCCAGGAAACAATGGACCACAACGAGGGGAGACCAAATTTAGCCTATGCTGTTAGACTAAACAGAAGTTGGTGCAACTGTGGAAAATTCCAGGCCTTCCGCATTCCTTGCTCCCATGTCGTTGCAGCATGCACATACACTTGTCAAGACTCTTACAACCATTTATCTGATGTGTACAAGACTGTCACCGCCATGAATGTATATAATAAAAGCTTCTTGGTACTACCAATGGAGGAATACTGACCTCCATATGAAGGTGATATAGTTTGGCCTCCTCCTAAAAGTGAGGTAGTTTGAGATTTTTTTTGAAATCAAAGGTATTTTAGAAATTTTCTTTAAAAATTGGATTATTTTTGTAAAAAAATCCCAATTTTATATTACTTTACATGATAAATTTCTTAAAAACAACTATGGTAGACCTCGGAAATTATAATATTATTATAAAATCGGAAATGTATTTATTTATATATATATATATATAGCACAATTAACAACTGTTTTTATTTTTTAATCATACTTTTTTCAATGGTCAGATTTCGTGGGATATTGGAAGATGGAGTATTAGTCACATCTTGTATTCAATGTTAGTAGAAAATGATATTACCTGTCAACTTATAAGTGTACCACAACTATTTTTTACTTTTCTGATGTTAGATCATCAACATATTACTGTTAAATTTTCGATTATACTAATATAACAAATTTCTCATTTCAATAGAAGAATTTATGAATATTCTTTTATGCATCAAATAACCAAAATTAAATGAAGTTAAGATTAAATCAAAGTGCATAATAAAAAAAATTAGTTTCGAGACATTTTCAGTGTAAGCCTTTTTATATAGCGTTAAACAAAATTGTAATCCTATATAAAATAAAAACAAAATTATAATCTATA
The DNA here is from genome assembly GCF_024323335.1 of Lathyrus oleraceus. Lineage (NCBI taxonomy): Eukaryota > Viridiplantae > Streptophyta > Magnoliopsida > Fabales > Fabaceae > Lathyrus > Lathyrus oleraceus. The sequence continues at coordinate 443,416,123 of NC_066584.1, read as the reverse complement.
CTATTAAAAACTTATTTAAAGAGCATTAAATACATAAATTTATAACATATTTATATATTTTAAAGAGCATTAAATAAATAAATATTAAGAGAGATAAATAAAAAAATTAGAGTAATAGTTATGAAAATTAATTTAATGATTGATAAAGTCTGATAAAGTATTTGAAATATTTATTTTACTCATCAATAAATGAAATTAAATACATTGAATATATTTTAAATAAATAGCAAACAATAAAAAATAAAAAATTATAAAACAAAATAAGTAAATAAGTAGTAAGCAATAATAAAGTAAATAAAAATATAAAGCAAAAATAAGTATCATAAATATACATACATATCCAAAGTTACTAAAGGATCAAAACAAATGTATGATACTTAATCATTGTCTCACAAAAAATAATTTTACGTCTTTATTATAAGGCATATCCAAATATTATCATGTTATTATGTGACTAACAAAAAAAAACAATACATATTTTTTTTCTAAATTATACTTTAAATTTACCTATCTCTTGTTCATTTTAATTTGATTTATAATAAAATGCATAACTAATGAGTCAAACAAATAGTTAACCATCCAACAATAAAACATTTTTTCTTCTTATGAACAAAAGTTTGCAAGAACTTTTGGAAGAAATAATTTTTGTAAACCATTTTTCAAACAATAAAAAGAAGAAGAAGAAAGAATAATTAGAATAGTAAGGCAACAACAAAATAACCCTACGACAACAACAATAGAACTGATAGAGAGAATCAAATCCAACCACATAATCTATTCCACAAATCAATTCCAACAAATTTCTCACACAACAGTAAAAAGAATATCAATAAGTGACATATAAAAAAATAAACACCATGGTTTGAACTGTTAAACTTCTAGAGTCATCGGTTCGTAGGTAAAACACAACAACCATTTCGAATGCGACCACCACCATACTCGCTTATGGAAATGCGTTGGCGCCACCATAGATCTACTAATGCGAAACTGCACACAACCATAATATCGTCGGAAACGTCATAGTCGTTGTCTCCCATATTGCGTGTGAAGAAGACTATCGAAGAACTAACCTTTGAGAAGCAAATGGAAAAAACTTTAAGAAGAAGACGAATCGTCTTGAAACCAAAATAGAGAAAAGAAAGAAGAGGAGAAAAAGGAAGAGAAACATGATTCTGGAAGTGAGAGAATAGGGAAGTTAAAAGTGAGATATGAGAAGCAGAGAAAAGAGAAAAGAAATTTGAATTAGATATGATGTGATCAGATATTTGAGAAAATAAAATTTTGAAACAAACAAAAAGTTTGAAACGAGAACATAATAGTAAAGTGTAAAAGAGAATATGATGAATGACTAAATGTATGTAATATAAGATAAACAATGGGAAGGTGAGGAGACATCTAGGTATTTTTGATTGGTTACAAACCATATGGTACAGTTTGGTTAAGAAATAGTTAATTAAGGACTTGACATCTAGGTATTTTCAGTTGGTAACAAACCATATGGTACAGTTTGGTTAAGAAATAGTTAATTAAGACAAGTCCTGTATATCAAACTATCATTAGTTTAACTATATGTTCTCTTAATTTAGGATTGACCCAATTCCTGTATATCAAACTATCTATAATATGTTGTCATACAAACTATCTATAATATGTTGTCATACTTTGGGATTATTTACATTTTCCCGAAAGTAAGTTTCATTTCGATACTTCCAACATTCATACAATGTTTCAACAAAAGCAGTTTTAAGCAGCTTAGCTTGTACTCCTTTTCCGTTATTTTCCTTGATCACCCATTGAAGCTCTCTAGTCCAATCTTCAGGCGATCAGTCAATGTGCATTCAATTGAGCATCTCCTTTTAATTTTTTTTAGGAGATGCATTCAAAGAAGATATGATGTAAGGTTTCAACATAAAAACAAAAACAACACTTGTTGTTATCAACTAAACTGAACATGTGGAATCTCTCTTTAGTTACGAGCTTTTCATGACAAGTATTCCACAAGACAAACATAGCTCGCGGTCTCACCATATTACCATATAACAACTTTCTCCATGGGATCTTTTGATGACACTCTTTAATAACATGATATATTTTCTACGTGGAAAATTTCTTAATGCTGTTAGCTTTCTGTCATTCCTGCGTTTGTTGAAGCCTTGATTCTTTGCTTGAGAATAGTTTTGAGGATCCACAAGCACGTCGTCTTATTGTTTATTATTTTACTTAATTTAGAGAAGGTTTTTTTTATGTAAATAATTTTTTAGATTATTCTTTAGAATTTTTTTTAAAATTATAAATCATGATTTAAAGATATTCATGTTAAAAATAATGCATATCAAATAGATTCTCATTATGATTGAAAAAAATATAAATATCTTAAATTAATTAAATAATAATTTATTTTCAACAAAAATATATTTTTTAATAAGATAATTTTAAAAATAAATTTACATACAAACATAATATCTCTCTCTCTATATATATATATATATATGAAATTTATCTTGCTGAAGACAAGAGGTAATAAGTAATATGAGTGATAAAGTATTGTACAATTATGCTTGATGATATTAAAATTATATTATAATATTTAAACATTCTTTCTTAATTTATGACATAATAATCATAAAAATATGGTAGTAGTACTATATATAAGATAAATATGTAGAAAACATCAAAATGAAAGATTTGTTTTACAAAAATTTAAAATAAAACATAAAAATAAAATAATAAATAGGCTAGATAAAAAAGGAAAAGCAAACAATCTTGAACGGAAGAGATATGCTTCTATTTATTTTGTGGTTCAAGCAAATAATATGTGACATATTGAGACAGTATGTCTGAGACATTATATTCAACATCTTACTTTCAGCGAACAACAAATTCTGAATCATCATTAAACATTTTCAATATTGTCTTTCCTTGACATGAATAAGAATTCTAACCTCTTTAAGTAAAGGACTCATATTGCAAAATTTTCTAACAATTGAACCACACTTTAAATCATCTTTAATAGAGATTGAATATTTTCCCATTAAGTGAAAATCCAAATCTTGTAATTAAAACAAATCCAATTAAATATTTTCTTGAAATTTTATGTTGGAACAAGTTTGGTTCTACAACTATCCTTGAGTTTTGATGATAACAAAGTGTAGAGAATAATTGTGCACTCTAACTATTTTGCTAAGTGTGCAGATAATAGAAAATAGATTCTGACTCTGAAGACGTTCAGACTCTAAAGTCAAGAAGCACTATGAACCAAAGGATCAATCAAAAGTATGTTTACAAGCAAGTCAAGCTTCTGGAATTCTAAGTCAACGCTTCTACAAAGAAACTATCCAGATAGACTCTGAAATAGACTATGTTAATTCAAGCATCTGAAGTCTCAGAACTATGATCTTCATAAACTTTGAAGTCTCATTTTCAACAGGTTATGAAGACATGCTTTGAACTATACTCAAGCTTCATCATTTTTTAAAACAAAGTCTTTGACTAGAAGTTTACATCCAAAAGTCAACGAATGATTGAAGTGACAGAAGTACAAAAGCAAAATCTATTTTCTCTAAAAAAGGACTGTACTTTGTGTAGCGGTGTATTCGTCGCTATATGATTTATTGATTAAACCATAAGCAAAGCATACAATGAATTCGAGTCGCCACCGCACTTTTATTTATCCAAAGGACTGGCTAAAAAGCGAACAAAAGCCTAAGAAGTTTTACACGTAGAAAACTAATAAAAAGATCAGAGAGTCTGGGTAAGGGGTAAATTACGCAATGGGAAGGTGTTAGGCACCCACTACGTCCTAGGTACTCATAGGGAGCCCTTTTCACACTTGTTGTATAAAATTATTATTTGTTTTGACATAAGTATTGTGCAAACATGATTGGGATGATGAGAAAAGAATATACAATTTTTATTGTTTTTGTGTTCGAACGGATGAACCCGTTGCCTACGTACCTTCCATCAAAGGTAAGGATCAAAACGCCGTAGTTCGGCTAAAAGATTTCCAAAAGTTAGTGAGTTCAATTTTAAACAATAGCACTGAGGCTTTTCATTATCAATGGGAGAAAACTCGACCAAGACCAACATCCACCATGCGAGGATAGCTTCGACGTACTAGAGGGGTTAACCCTGTTTTCAGTACGGAAGTCTTACTGTCGACTCACTAAGGATAGGGTAAGATTTACATCAACCACAATGATAACTGAAACCTATAGCTAATGTGTGAAAACTTAGCAAGAATGGACAAAGCCAAAACAATTGAATGGGTGAAGTTAATTGATTGTGATTATGAAAGTAGGGTCAAAGTATGATTAAGATTGATTCAAAAGAAGTATTATGAAATGGAGTTTGAAAAAAAAGTCAAGGACTTGGGGTCCAGGTTTTTAATTTGAAAACATGAAGATGTTTGCACAATATTTATCTCAAGTTTAAAAGTAAGGTGTGAAAAGGTTTAAGACATAATGGGGATGAATGGATGAAAATGGATTGTAAAACTTCCTAGGAGGTTCACTTCTTGAAATCATATAGAAGATGATTCAAGTGTGTCCTTTGGAATAGGCAATGAGCAATAACAAAATAAGCAAACAAATGATACCGGATGCCACTCAATGGTCTTACTCCAATCTCACAAACAAAAGTGGATACCGGATACCAATAGATGGATTTACACCAATCTCCTAAACAAAGAAACAAGGATGTCGGAAGCCAATAGATGGACTTATTCCAATCTCCTAAAACAAAAATGAAACTTGGATACCGGATGCCAATCTGTCTGGGCTTATACCAATATCCAACATATGATCATAGGAAAGCAAATGCCAACTTGCAGGGACTTACAATTGCATCCTCACATACAACAAATGCAAATGCATCAAGAAAAGAGAAGATGAGTGGCCAATGAGATGGTCTTATACTCACTTCCATATCATAGGAACAATGGCCAAAGGATGGTCTTACAATTGTCCTCAATGGGCAAACAACAAATATATGTCACAGAGACAAATGAAATGATCATGCACTAATGAGTAATTGATGATGATAAATGCACAAAGCATGCAAGCAGACATGTGTCTATGAGGTAAGCAATCAATCAATTAAAGTCATTCAGCACACACTATAACCAAACAATCAGGCTCACACAAAAGGGTTAGGCATTGAAGCCAACTGGAACGGGGTTAATGGTGCTCTTAACCTTGCCATTGAGGGGCTAAGGTGAAGCAGATGAAAAGATATGAGGGGTGTGCCTCATTGCTCTTATCCCTGGCCAGGGAGAGCATTTGAATATCAGAAGATGTGGGAGTTCAGAAAGTAGGAACTCTCTCCACAAGTTAGACTCTATAGATCTTGGGTTTTTACTCACTATGCATCAACACAAGTAGTGTGAGCAAGGTGAGTGACTCACAGAATAGTAGGAGATAGGTTGCATATCTCTTGGATTCTACCCATTGCCTTATTTGAAGGACTTTTCCTGCTTGGGACAAATGTAAACACACACAAGCATTGCCTCTTAAGGAGGACTTCAGACAGTTGCCTGGCCAAGTAACAGGCCAGGTCTTCCAGACTACATGAAGATAAGGAATTATACCTCAATGCAAATTACTATTTAAGCAAAGCAAAGTAAGTTCTTAAAGAACTAAGCAACTAAGGGTACCTGAAACCAGTCAAACAGAATCAGTACACAACTCAAAGTCAAACCAAAACAAGATAGGGATCAACAATCAACACAATCAGTTAAATGTGCAATGCACAAGGCTCAAAGCATGTGAGCCAAGCAACCTACAAAACAAACAAGTTAGTCATGATAATCAATCAAGCTCATTCAATTTATAATGATCTCTTTGGAACATTTGTTGCTTAACCTGAAACAACAAACTTAAACATGAGCAACATGACCACTAGGACAAGCCTAGGGTCAAAAAGAGATAAGAAAGCCCAAACAGCAAGTGAAAGATATCCAACATCAAGTTCAAACAATCAAGAAACAAACTCAAGTGGTTTCATGTTCATATCACTCATCATCATCATTTCATAAGCAAATTAGGTCAAGGTATGGCATATAGAAGCTCAAAGAAGTCAACAGAATGATTTAGCTCAAAACCAATCTCAAACATTTCAATAAATTCTCAAATAATTCATGCTCAAACATAATCCATAACATGATAAGCATACCAAATTTCAGATTATTTGGATAAAGGGAAGTTGGTCAATGAAAATCAGAAAGGCAAGGCAAGTTCAAACATGCTCAAAGAAGTCAACCAAACATGCACCAACTTCAATAAATCATAAATCAGTGACAACATATGAGAAATGAATGGGACTAAAACCATGATAAACCTTAAGATGTCTACTAATCACATGTCAAATTTCAAGTCCATCCAATTAAGTATGAGAATTTCACAAATCAAATGAGATGATGTGTCATAAAAAGTCAACATATGAGCAAACAAGGGAGAAAATTATCAATCAAATAGGAAATGCATTCCAAAATTCCATAAAAATTCACATGTAAACTAGACATCCACAAGTATGTTCATGCAAAAATTCAAACCAATTAGAGTTCATTAAGCATGGCAAATAAAATCATGAAGTTGGACATCAATGGTGTGACACAAATTGTCACACCCTAATTCAAAAAATCATAACTCACAAACCAGCAATGATAAATTCACAAACTCTACACCAAAATCACCATGAATGTGTCTAGTTTAAGCACACAAAATTTGGGAGTCATTGGATAAGGTGTCATTATTTCACAATTGATTTGGCAAGACATACATAAAATGGACACATGTGACAAACCCTAGCACAATTTAAAATCCATACATGCAAAAAATCTGGAAAAATCATGATAAAAAACTAGAGATCAAGATGAGCATTTAGCAAAATATCCCATGAATTTTGGATAAGAAATGAGTGTGCTATGATTTTTGTAAGATGCCATGCCAAAGTGAAATAAAAATTGCAAAATAAAAATGATTTAATTAAAATGAAATTCGGCAGTGGCATAATTGTAATAAAGCGTTCATGTTAATGAAACGCTGCGCATCAAAAAGAAGCGTGTCACGTGATGATTGGTCATGGCAATGCAACAGTAAGAAATTCATGCAGAACAAAATGTTAGCAGCCAAAACACGATCTGGAAAACAGCATTAGGGTTTATGAACTACAACCATGTGTTCATCATTTGGCTGAACGATTTTCCCAGAAATTAGAAACCAGCATACCAATCAAAACAACAAGCGACATACATCAATAATCCAACCTCTATTTTCACTAAATCATGCTGAAATGAAAGAATCGAGCAAAAACACATTCAAGTATCAAACTTCATGACAACATAACTTTCAAATTACTCAACCATTTTCATCGATTCAAAGCTCATTGTGTTCAGCACGGCAAGATCTTTATAAGGCATAGCATGATTTTGAAAAATGAGGGATTCGAAATCTTACCAACTTGGAAGCACAGTGATGAAACAGATGATGTTTGGTCTCGAAAGGCTGAAACAGATGTTGTTTGATGTCCCAGATGATGAATGAACAAAGTCTTTTAGCTCAACAATCCTCGAGGAAGCTTCAAACCAAATCTGCCATGGAAGAACCCTTGATGCAACAGTGCTGGCAAGGGCTTTACAGCTGTGGTTTCAGGCTTGCAAAAGGTTCCAATGTGATGGTGAATGATGAAGCAAAGCTCACAAACACGAGCTCTTTGAAGATTTTAGAAAAAAAGTTCAAAATGGAGAGTGAGAGTCTTTGAGAGAAAAATGAATTTGATCTGTTTTATGTATTGTGTGCTGCTAGGGCTTTTCAGCAGAAAATGTGAGCATATATACTGTGATTAAGCTGCTAAGTTTGGTTAATTTGAGTGGTAGTGAAGATTAGCTCAAAATGACATGTTTTTGCTAATTAATGAAAATCCACTTAAAATTGCATGGGCATGGCTGCAGCTGCGAATTGGGCCTTGGCAACACATCCCAAATGAGTTTTCTGAACAATTCCAATTGGTAGAAATGGTTGGAGATGGTTATTTTGAAAGGTCATTTTTCACCTCACTTAATTTAATTCAAACCACTTTAAAAATGCCATTTTGATTGGTAAGTTTTTGATGAATTGTGATGACAAATTTGGATAGAGCACCTCAAATAGGACTTGTAGCAAAAAACCCCACCCAATTTGGCCAAATGGTTTGGAAGTTATGGCCTTTTGAAGTTCAAAATTTTTTGAGAATGATTTGATCATAACTTGCCAACCATAAATGGGAATTGAGTGTTCTTGGACTTTTTGGAAATGGGAGAATAAGATCTTCAACTTTCATGTTGGGCAAAAATTCATTTGAAGCTTGTATGATGATGTAATGTTGAGGATCAAGACTTTCCATTTTTGGCAAATTCCAATTACAAGTCAACTTTCTATTTTTGGAAATTTCTTGTTTGACTTCAAATTCTTCACTGTGGATGTTTGACATGTTATATGAGGCTTATATGGGCATGAATGAGACCTCTCAAACCAATTCCCACCATTAAATCACTGATTAAATGCACAGTTGACCAAGGTTGACTTCAGTTGACTTTGCTAGGGTTTTGCTTGACTGAACCATGTTCTGATGAATTCCAAACCCTAATCCCTTGATATCTTGATCCAACATGATGTCACAACTCATGTGAACTCTTGATGAATGATCATGGTGCCCAAATTCTTCAGGAATGGCCACCATCTATCTCAATGACTGACTTTGACTGATTTGACCTAATTTGCTTCATCTGCAAGTAATATGGTTAGATGATAATATTTTTGTACTTTTGGTTAGTAAACATATGAAAAGCAATGATATACAAAGGCAATACATGCTTGGTGATCAAGAACCACACTCACAAGGCAACCCATCCACTAGGAGAGAAGCAAAGGTATACAATGATCCTTGAGGCAATGATATGATATGATATGGGCCATGAAGGATCTTAGGGCCAAAATTGGGGTCTTACAGATGCCCCTATTTAAGGTCATTCTAGCCGGAGAAGTGAAGTTTAGAAATCTTCATCTCGACGCGGTAGAATGGGCTTAAATAACAGTAATGAGACAAATTTTGGTCCCTAAGAGACCTCATGATGCAAATGTATGTATGCAAAAAACACAAACTCTGTGGGGAATATGATTCACACAGAAGAAAAGACGATCCATCGGAGTAATACACTCACCAGGAACAGAGACTCTTACAAGACTTTTGTTGGGGATAAACAAAACTGACACAGCGTGGACAAGACACGACTCTGATTAGGGAATGAAATCAGACTGGAGACCTCACTGGGGAGTGAAAGACTCACACTGGGGAAAAGAACTCCAAAGGAAAATAAATCCATTGGAAAGACACAAGATGACTCCTGGGGAGAAGCAACAGGAAAACTTCACTGAGGAAGCACCAAAGAATGAGGTGTTACCGGTATAAGGGTAACAAACTCAGGAAAATCTGACTCCACAAGGGACCGAGGTCATAATAGGGAGCAGAAAGGAAGGAACACCAAAGATACCGGGTTGTAGGTATGTAAAAGGTGACCGACCAAAGCGTGAGTTGGTGTGTGTTCCAAAACACTCATCATCCTGAAGAGAGCGAAAGCAAACTTGTTTATAGGATGGATATTTGATTCTGTAAAGAATGCAAATCTTACTCAGTTGGGGAAACAAACAAAGTGTTCGACAAGAGAGTGCATGAGATATATTATCTATAGCCGTCAAAACGTAGATAATGTACTCGCATGGAAAATTATCCTGAACCGGGTTGTAGGTTGTTTATAGGATAAGATCCGAAAACGTGATTTGGTTTGTGTTCCAAAACACTCATCATCCTGAAGAAAGCTAGAACAGCAGACTTGTTTATAGGATGGATATTCGATTCCACAAGGAATACGAAACTTACTCTGCGGAGAAAACAATCAAGAGATTGACCCAAGAGTGAACGAGATATAATATCCATTGCCGTCAGAACGTGGATAGAATACTCACATGGAAGATTATCCTGAACCGGATTGTAGGTTGTTTATAGGATAAGATCCGAAGACGTGAATTGGTTTGTGTTCCAAAACACTCATCATCCTGAAGAAAGCTAGAACAGCAGACTTGTTTATAGGACGGATATTCGATTCCACAAGGAATACGAATCTTACTCGACTGGGGAAGATCAACAAAGGATTCCAACCAAAGAGCGCATGAGACATATTATTCATTACCGGCAGACCGTGAATAATACACTCGAAAGGAAAAGACACCAGAGATACCGAAGTATATAATAGGTGACTAGCCAAACACGTGAATTGGTATATATGCCAAAACACTCATCATCCGGAAGGAGGGCTTGAAAAAGCAAATCGACTTACAGGATGGACATTCGAATCCACAACGGGAAAACGAACCTTACTCAACTGGGGACACAAACCCAAAGAGTGCATGAGATATAATATCCATTACCGGCAGACCGTGGATAAGAATACTCGCATGAGATATATTATCTATTACCGTCAGAACGTAGATAATAAACTCGCATGGTAAGAAACACCAGAGATACCGAAGCATATAATAGGTGATCTACCGAAAACGTGAATTGGTATATATGCCAAAACACTCATCATCCGAAACACAAACCGGTTTAAAGGATGGACATTCGATTCTACAAAGAATACGAATCTTGCTCAGCTGGGGAAAATCAACAAAGGATTCCAACTAAAGAGCGCATGAGACATATTATTCATTACCGGCAGACCGTGAATAATATACTCGAAAGGAAAAGACACCAGAGATACCGAAGTATATAATAGGTGACTAACCAAAAAAGAGAGACAATAGATACCAAGCATACGGGTAAACGAAAGATAATCTCAAAGGATAAATTGCAAGCATACGGCAATTATCCGACAACAAAGAAATATTCGATTCCGCAAAGGGAAAAAGCGAATCTTACTCGATCAGGGAAACACAAAAGGTTTTGACTGAAGAGTGCATGAGATATATTATTCATTACCGGCAGACCGTGAATAACATACTCGCATGGAAGATTATCCTTAACCGGGTTGTAGGTTGTTTATAGGATAAAATCCGAAAAGAAAGGCATCGGGATACCAAACTAGGTATATAATGATGAACAATCAAAGGGAGCAACAAACATTACCAACAAGAGGGTAAATGAAAGAAGGATCGTTGGGAATGCATTGATGAAAATCAATGATCCGGGGAACACAATCACTGACAAAAGGTGAAAGGACCCGCTGGGGATAAAATTGCTAGCATACGGTAATTATCCACAAAAGACTTGCTAGGGATATAAGTGCTTATCTGAGTAACTTATCCAAGCGAAAGGAAGATCAACATCAAGTATTGAATGAAGATAACCACAAAGAGGGGATTGTCACCGGTTGGGATGAACAACAAAATTAACTCTGCAAGTGGAGAAAACAGGGTTTATGACTACCGGTTCGTAGGTAGAAAAACCGCAAAGATAGGACTTACGACTGCTGGTTTGTAGGCAGAGGGCCAAACTCCAGTGGGGATAACCACAAAATTAGGGTTTACATCTACCGAATACGGGGTAGAAAACCAACAACTCCGCGTGGGGATAGAACAAATCACAAATCAGCACGGGAAACCAAAATAGGGCTTATAACAAACCACAAACTGCCGGAGAGCAGGAAAATAGGATTTATAACTACCGACTGTTAGGTAGAAAACCAAAACTACTCCGCTGGGGAACAACCCACTGGGAAGCACAAGACTTTTGACAAATAGCCAGTTCGGGAATAATCCGAAAAGACAGACTGAATCAAGACATGTCCTAATGAGGATGTAACTCAAATAGGAAAATCCGTCCCAATATATGTGTTGGGAGGAAACGGAAGAAACCGTCATCCACAAGGATATATCTCAGTGGGGAACTGCAGAAGGACAGACAACAGACACTTTCTGCTTACGGGGCTGACTCTATATGGAGAGATTTAGACACCCGACATCTGCTAGGGGAGATCTATTAGGGATCTGCATCACCCGTTGCAGGAGACACAACAATCAAAAGATATATGGCAAACAATGCAACATGAATATCTGAATGTTTATGAATATGCATGACTATACGTGATTTTATGTTTAATGAATGCTGACAAAACAGACAATTCTAACACAAACAGGTCCAGGAATCAAACGCCCGGTATTATACTTCCAGGGGAAAACCAACTGGAAAGCGAATCTGCTGGAGATCTATATGCTGAGAAACAAAGATCTGCGGGTACTGCTGAGGAAGCAGAGAATCAGAGATATCAGGAAACCAAATCTCCGAGTGACGGATCAGCAAACAAACCGATCAGGGCACAGAAAGTCACAACAGGCAAAACAGCCACCAAGACGAATATGTTGGAGAACAAGAGAAAACCCAAGATATCTGCAGGGGATCCCAGTGTCAAATGAGAAACAAAAGGTGCATTGCACAAGCACGAACTGCTGTAGAAGCAACTCCACATAACTCCGCTGGGGAACAACCCACTGAGGGAGAATGTACCACACAAGTAGATTCTGCAACAAGCCACTCTACTTGGGGAGAATACACAAAGCAAACTGATCGCAACAAGTAGATTCTGCAATATAAGCCACTCTACTGGGGATCATAAGCAGTCAGGAAATCAATTCGTTCTCTGAATGCTAGAGCCATCATCCGACCATACTGGGGATTGAAGGAGTATTCAACAGGCGAAACTGCCACAACAAACGTTCTGCAGACTATGCTGAGGAAAAGATGGTTAAAATACTGGGATGTCAACCCAATCAACCACTGAATAAGAAAATAAATCCTATTCTGCTGAGGAGAACAAACACTCTGATAGAGAGACAACAACAACTCTACAGACGACTTCGCCGGGGAAAAGGTAGAGTACCGGGTATCAAACCGCTGACTTACCGAGTCTTTTAAAAGGAAAACGACCGTGCTGAGGAAACAGACAATTCTGCTGGCACCTGCACTGGGGAGAGTGACAACAACTCTGCTTGCGAATGTGCTGAGGAGACAAATAAAGTCTGGGGATGTCGACCCACTGGAGAAAGTGACGGGGCGCCAGGATGACAAACCAATCAACCGCTGAAACTCACAAGGGAACATCCATGCTAGGGAAGATTACTGCTGGAGAAAACGAAGTCTTCAACAACACTCTGCTTGCGACTATACTGGGGAAAAGCCCCAACAACAACTCTGTTTGAGGAACAACCCCAACAAAGATCTGAAGAAAGAAGATACAAACAAACCAGGAATATGAACAAATGTCTTACCTGTTGGAAATCATGCCACCCTCGGGAGAGCACTGAGATATTCTTGAGTATCCTTTCAATATTGTGAATGTTCACTTCGTTTAAAACAATATTTTTGAAAAATTTATTTGTTTAAAACAATGACATTTTATCAATTTAAAACATGCAAAACATTTGTTGAATTGAAACAAATAAGAGTGCAAATAATTGGATAAAAAGCTCAAATTGATTTGATGGAATGGTAGCCTGCAAATGGCAAGACTCCATAGATCTGTACAAATTTGAAATCAGTGATATATATTGGAAGAGGGCTACATTGAACATAATGATCCTTTCTCTACCAATTTGAATCTCGATGTACTCGAAGCTTCGGTTGACGACGAATCGAGAATCTTCTGACGAAATGACGACTGGTGAACAAAAAGTCTTGTCAGGATGCAGTTACTTGCCAAATCCCTAATTTTTGCCTAGATTGCCCCAGGGTGAGGTACTCAATCTAGCGGGATGCAAATATTCTCTTTTTTTCAAGTCTCTAATTTTTGCCTGAATTACCCTTGCGGGTTCTCCACCGAGACGCTCATTTTTGCCTAAGCCGCCCTTTCGGGTTTTCAACTTAGCGAGCTATTCTGTTTTTTCGTTTGCATATACTTTTTTTTTAGGCAAAGTATTTCTTGACTGCATCTGAATTCACAGGACGAGTGAAATCCTCCCCATCCATTGTTGTAAGCATCAAAGCACCGCCTGAAAAGGCTCTCTTAACAACATATGGACCCTCGTAGTTTGGAGTCCACTTGCCCCTGGAATCGGACGCGAAAGACAAAACTTTCTTGAGCACGAGGTCACCCTCTCGGAACACACGAGGCTTGACCTTCTTATCGAATGCTTTCTTCATTCTCTGCTGATATAGCTGACCATGGCACATGGCAGTTAATCGTTTCTCTTCAATCAAATTCAATTGGTCATAACGACTCTGAATCCATTCAGCATCAGTCAACTAGGGACTTGAGGGTATAATATTTCTTTTTTCTTTTGGAAAAATTTTGAAATTTTTTTCCTGATTTTTTGATTTTTTCATCTTTTTCACCCTCTTCCTTTTTTTTTAATTTTTTTTTTTAATTTTTTTTGATTGCATTTGCAATGCCCCAGTTTGACTGTTTTGCTGATTCTCATGATACAGCTGAATGAGCTTCTTTTGTGCTCAAGAAGACGGGTAATCTCGTCAGGAATCCCCTTCAACGTCATCTTCCTCTGCCTCAAATACAAGGAATTCAAGATTGGGAGATGGCGTTGGATCATTATGTTCAATGGGTTTAGAAATCCCTGCATAATGATTCTGGATAATGAAAAGCTTTTGAATTCAAACAAGCAAATCACTTATGCAGATGAAAAAGGCTGTTTTTTTTTGTTTTTCATGGTTTTTTTGTGATCACTGATTTCATGCAAAAGCAAAAAGTGAAAACAAAAGGAAAAACAAATGTTTAACAATGCATTAATTGAATGAAAACATCATTGTATATATGCTTTGCCAACAATGTCATCACTTCTCCTTTTGGCATGGGAGAAGGGTTTTAAACAAAGTGAACAATTACTCTGATCTATGGATGACTGTAGGAACATCTACAGCGACCCAATTGTGGCAGACACCACCAGGAATAACGAAGTTGTTCACGTCTTCTGCATCCTCTTCCAAGATAACAGCAGCTTCCTCTTCTTCAGGTCGATCGTCATGGATGAATCCTCCACTTGTGAACAGACCTTGCTTATTACATGCCCCAGAACAGTAGTCAATGCCAGCCCGGGATTGGTTAATCAGGAATAAATCCATCAACAGTACTTAGTCCGGCAAATATCTCCTTGAGTTCACAATTCTCTTGCTCAGGATGATCCATCAATCTGGCAGAGATGGCTCTGGTATAATACCGGCAAGGTGCGTCTTCAAAATAAATGAAGATCGCAGGGTCAGACCACAGGACGGGAGACCGGAACAAAACGCCTGCTTATGCAAATGATGCATGAAGTGTTTATGCATATGCTTGTTTTTTATTTCAAAGGAACTCGAGGGTTTTATTTGCAAACTTTGAAATTTTTAAGCATTTTGATCATATATGAGAATATCTCATCAGATATATCAGGTGAAAATTTTTTCCCGGTTTTTTCATGTTTGAAATTTTTTGCAAATAAACTCCTTTGAGTTCCTTGAAAATTTTCTTTTTCTGATGACATGGATGCAGATGAATGCGTGAATGCATGAATGCAACAATCACACTCAAGGATCAAGCAAGGCACACCAAACAAAGGTCGTGGGAAAGCTCATTGTATCCCTAATATCAATCATCCATTTTGGTGGATTTAGGTTTTCACCTTATCGACACCCAAGTTCCATTGATATTAACGGTACATGAACCGGCTCTAACATCCTTAATATCAACCATCCTTTTGGGGAATTTAGGTTTTATACCTGATCAACACCCAGGTTCCATTGATATTAAGGTTGTCTGAACGACTCAACCACGAATCACGGGTTTGTTGAGAGTCACGAGCATGGAGTCTCGGTTAAGAACCACCCAAAGGGAGTGTACTAGGGTTTAAACCTGCCAGACATGTTCTACCAGAGGTTCCCATAATCATCGTTCCATCTTTCGAATATTATCGGAGGAACGAATACTCGTATTCCAAGAATATTCTCAAGAGAAACTCTTATGAGTGTAGTATCGCGTAACAATCGCATCAGAACTTACATCTGAACGACCTCCGCACTACGTTCCTAAAAATAGGCCAAGATGGGTTTGGTAAACTAAGGTCCTTGGCTTCTGCGGCACATGATTGAAAGAATAATGCCTAACCACAAATAACTTGTGTGACATTATTAATCCAATATGACCTCCACCAAGTGAATGGACTCGCAAGTCAACTGGCTAAGGAATACTCCACACCAGTCAACAAGACTATGCCATTCTCCTATCCTAGAGTGCACTCGAGTTCGGGTATAGAACTCATCTCACAGATCACCAAAGCAAACAACAATTGTATATCAAGCAATTCAAACATTACAATCAATACAGTTATCCCAAATGGTACAAAAATATGTCATATAACAAGTAACAATATAGCACAACAAGGGTGAAAAGTAGGCAATACCACCAAGGATCGAGTTTTCCCCAGCAGAGTCGCCACTTTTCTGTAGCGGTGTATTCGTCGCTATATGATTTATTGATTAAACCATAAGCAAAGCATACAATGAATTCGAGTTGCCACCGCACTTTTATTTATCCAAAGGACTGGCTAAAAAGCGAACAAAAGCCTAAGAAGTTTTACACGTAGAAAACTAATAAAAAGATCAGAGAGTCTGGGTAAGGGGTAAATTACGCAATGGGAAGGTGTTAGGCACCCACTACGTCCTAGGTACTCCTAGGGAGCCCTTTTCACACTTGTTGTATAAAATTGTTATTTGTTTTGACATAAGTATTGTGCAAACATGATTGGGATGATGAGAAAAGAATATACAATTTTTATTGTTTTTGTGTTCGAACGGATGAACCCGTTGCCTACGTACCTTCCATCAAAGGTAAGGATCAAAACGCCGTAGTTCGGCTAAAAGATTTCCAAAAGTTAGTGAGTTCAATTTTAAACAATAGCACTGAGGCTTTTCATTATCAATGGGAGAAAACTCGACCAAGACCAACATCCACCATGCGAGGATAACTTCGACGTACTAGAGGGGTTAACCCTGTTTTCAGTACGGAAGTCTTACTGTCGACTCACTAAGGATAGGGTAAGATTTACATCAACCACAATGATAACTGAAACCTATAGCTAATGTGTGAAAACTTAGCAAGAATGGACAAAGCCAAAACAATTGAATGGGTGAAGTTAATTGATTGTGATTATGAAAGTAGGGTCAAAGTATGATTAAGATTGATTCAAAAGAAGTATTATGAAATGGAGTTTGAAAAAAAAGTCAAGGACTTGGGGTCCAGGTTTTTAATTTGAAAACATGAAGATGTTTGCACAATATTTATCTCAAGTTTAAAAGTAAGGTGTGAAAAGGTTTAAGACATAATGGGGATGAATGGATGAAAATGGATTGTAAAACTTCCTAGGAGGTTCACTTCTTGAAATCATATAGAAGATGATTCAAGTGTGTCCTTTGGAATAGGCAATGAGCAATAACAAAATAAGCAAACAAATGATACCGGATGCCACTCAATGGTCTTACTCCAATCTCACAAACAAAAGTGGATACCGGATACCAATAGATGGATTTACACCAATCTCCTAAACAAAGAAACAAGGATGTCGGAAGCCAATAGATGGACTTATTCCAATCTCCTAAAACAAAAATGAAACTTGGATACCGGATGCCAATCTGTCTGGGCTTATACCAATATCCAACATATGATCATAGGAAAGCAAATGCCAACTTGCAGGGACTTACAATTGCATCCTCACATACAACAAATGCAAATGCATCAAGCAAAGAGAAGATGAGTGGCCAATGAGATGGTCTTATACTCACTTCCATATCATAGGAACAATGGCCAAAGGATGGTCTTACAATTGTCCTCAATGGGCAAACAACAAATATATGTCACAGAGACAAATGAAATGATCATGCACTAATGAGTAATTGATGATGATAAATGCATAAAGCATGCAAGCAGACATGTGTCTATGAGGTAAGCAATCAATCAATTAAAGTCATTCAGCACACACTATAACCAAACAATCAGGCTCACACAAAAGGGTTAGGCATTGAAGCCAACTGGAACGGGGTTAATGGTGCTCTTAACCTTGCCATTGAGGGGCTAAGGTGAAGCAGATGAAAAGATATGAGGGGTGTGCCTCATTGCTCTTATCCCTGGCCAGGGAGAGCATTTGAATATCAGAAGATGTGGGAGTTCAGAAAGTAGGAACTCTCTCCACAAGTTAGACTCTATAGATCTTGGGTTTTTACTCACTATGCATCAACACAAGTAGTGTGAGCAAGGTGAGTGACTCACAGAATAGTAGGAGATAGGTTGCATATCTCTTGGATTCTACCCATTGCCTTATTTGAAGGACTTTTCCTGCTTGGGACAAATGTAAACACACACAAGCATTGCCTCTTAAGGAGGACTTCAGACAGTTGCCTGGCCAAGTAACAGGCCAGATCTTCCAGACTACATGAAGATAAGGAATTATACCTCAATGCAAATTTCTATTTAAGCAAAGCAAAGTAAGTTCTTAAAGAACTAAGCAACTAAGGGTACCTGAAACCAGTCAAACAGAATCAGTACACAACTCAAAGTCAAACCAAAACAAGATAGGGATCAACAATCAACACAATCAGTTAAATGTGCAATGCACAAGGCTCAAAGCATGTGAGCCAAGCAACCTACAAAACAAACAAGTTAGTCATGATAATCAATCAAGCTCATTCAATTTGTAATGATCTCTTTGGAATATTTGTTGCTTAACCTGAAACAACAAACTTAAACATGAGCAACATGACCACTAGGACAAGCCTAGGGTCAAAAAGAGATAAGAAAGCCCAAACAGCAAGTGAAAGATATCCAACATCAAGTTCAAACAATCAAGAAACAAACTCAAGTGGTTTCATGTTCATATCACTCATCATCATCATTTCATAAGCAAATTAGGTCAAGGCATGGCATATAGAAGCTCAAAGAAGTCAACAGAATGATTTAGCTCAAAACCAATCTCAAACATTTCAATAAATTCTCAAATAATTCATGCTCAAACATAATCCATAACATGATAAGCATACCAAATTTCAGCTTATTTGGATAAAGGGAAGTTGGTCAATGAAAATCAGAAAGGCAAGGCAAGTTCAAACATGCTCAAAGAAGTCAACCAAACATGCACCAACTTCAATAAATCATAAATCAGTGACAACATATGAGAAATGAATGGGACTAAAACCATGATAAACCTTAAGATGTCTACTAATCACATGTCAAATTTCAAGTCCATCCAATTAAGTATGAGAATTTCACAAATCAAATGAGATGATGTGTCATAAAAAGTCAACATATGAGAAAACAAGGGATAAAATTATCAATCAAATAGGAAATGCATTCCAAAATTCCATAAAAATTCACATGTAAACTAGACATCCACAAGTATGTTCATGCAAAAATTCAAACCAATTAGAGTTCATTAAGCATGGCAAATAAAATCATGAAGTTGGACATCAATGGTGTGACACAAATTGTCACACCCTAATTCAAAAAATCATAACTCACAAACCAGCAATGATAAATTCACAAACTCTACACCAAAATCACCATGAATGTGTCTAGTTTAAGCACACAAAATTTGGGAGTCATTGGATAAGGTGTCATTATTTCACAATTGATTTGGCAAGACATACATAAAATGGACACATGTGACAAACCCTAGCACAATTTAAAATCCATACATGCAAAAAATCTGGAAAAATCATGATAAAAAACTAGAGATCAAGATGAGCATTTAGCAAAATATCCCATGAATTTTGGATAAGAAATGAGTGTGCTATGATTTTTGTAAGATGCCATGCCAAAGTGAAATAAAAATTGCAAAATAAAAATGATTTAATTAAAATGAAATTCGGCAGTGGCATAATTATAATAAAGCGTTCATGTTAATGAAACGCTGCGCATCAAAAAGAAGCGTGTCACGTGATGATTGGTCATGGCAATGCAACAGTAAGAAATTCATGCAGAACAAAATGTTAGCAGCCAAAACACGATCTGGAAAACAGCATTAGGGTTTATGAACTACAACCATGTGTTCATCATTTGGCTGAACGATTTTCCCAGAAATTAGAAACCAGCATACCAATCAAAACAGCAAGCGACATACATCAATAATCCAACCTCTATTTTCACTAAATCATGCTGAAATGAAAGAATCGAGCAAAAACACATTCAAGTATCAAACTTCATGACAACATAACTTTCAAATTACTCAACCATTTTCATCGATTCAAAGCTCATTGTGTTCAGCACGGCAAGATCTTTATAAGGCATAGCATGATTTTGAAAAATGAGGGATTCGAAATCTTACCAACTTGGAAGCACAGTGATGAAACAGATGATGTTTGGTCTCGAAAGGCTGAAACAGATGTTGTTTGATGTCCCAGATGATGAATGAACAAAGTCTTTTAGCTCAACAATCCTCGAGGAAGCTTCAAACCAAATCTGCCATGGAAGAACCCTTGATGCAACAGTGCTGGCAAGGGCTTTACAGCTGTGGTTTCAGGCTTGCAAAAGGTTCCAATGTGATGGTGAATGATGAAGCAAAGCTCACAAACACGAGCTCTTTGAAGATTTTAGAAAAAAAGTTCAAAATGGAGAGTGAGAGTCTTTGAGAGAAAAATGAATTTGATCTGTTTTATGTATTGTGTGCTGCTAGGGCTTTTCAGCAGAAAATGTGAGCATATATACTGTGATTAAGCTGCTAAGTTTGGTTAATTTGAGTGGTAGTGAAGATTAGCTCAAAATGACATGTTTTTGCTAATTAATGAAAATCCACTTAAAATTGCATGGGCATGGCTGCAGCTGCGAATTGGGCCTTGGCAACACATCCCAAATGAGTTTTCTGAACAATTCCAATTGGTAGAAATGGTTGGAGATGGTTATTTTGAAAGGTCATTTTTCACCTCACTTAATTTAATTCAAACCACTTTAAAAATGCCATTTTGATTGGTAAGTTTTTGATGAATTGTGATGACAAATTTGGATAGAGCACCTCAAATAGGACTTGTAGCAAAAAACCCCACCCAATTTGGCCAAATGGTTTGGAAGTTATGGCCTTTTGAAGTTCAAAATTGTTTGAGAATGATTTGATCATAACTTGCCAACCATAAATGGGAATTGAGTGTTCTTGGACATTTTGGAAATGGTAGAATAAGATCTTCAACTTTCATGTTGGGCAAAAATTCATTTGAAGCTTGTATGATGATGTAATGTTGAGGATCAAGACTTTCCATTTTTGGCAAATTCCAATTACAGGTCAACTTTCTATTTTTGGAAATTTCTTGTTTGACTTCAAATTCTTCACTGTGGATGTTTGACATGTTATATGAGGCTTATATGGACATGAATGAGACCTCTCAAACCAATTCCCACCATCAAATCACTGATTAAATGCACAGTTGACCAAGGTTGACTTCAGTTGACTTTGCTAGGGTTTTGCTTGACTGAACCATGTTCTGATGAATTCCAAACCCTAATCCCTTGATATCTTCATCCAACATGATGTCACAACTCATGTGAACTCTTGATGAATGATCATGGTGCCCAAATTCTTCAGGAATGGCCACCATTTATCTCAATGACTGACTTTGACCTAATTTGCTTCATCTGCAAGTAATATGGTTAGATGACAATATTTTTGTACTTTTGGTTAGTAAACATATGAAAAGCAATGATATACAAAGGCAATACATGCTTGGTGATCAAGAACCACACTCACAAGGCAACCCATCCACTAGGAGAGAAGCAAAGGTATACAATGATCCTTGAGGCAATGATATGATATGATATGGGCCATGAGGGATCTTAGGGCCAAAATTGGGGTCTTACACTTTGTACCTACGAAGTTCCTCACGTCCCATCATCCTCACCAACTTTTTGCTGCAAGCACCACTCTAATGTTGTAAAATGAAGTGACCTTTATACAACTGTTATATTTTCCAACTTAACCCTCCAACGAATCTTTTATTTTCTATATAAAGAAGTCTTGGAAGCTTTAAAGAAACACAAGTAAATATACAACATTGCATTAGGTTGCAAAACACTCTTACGTGAAAAGAAAAAAAAGAAAAGTGTTTTCATTCTAAGAAAACTATAACATTCATACACATTTGAACACTTTCTTGAAATCATTCTTAAGTGTATTATTTGTTTTAAATTTGTGTATCTGCTTGTTTAGAAGCATCATGTAAACATAATCTTGTTTATCTTAACCTTTGGTTAATCTTCTTGAGAGACTAAGTTTATTCAGAATTCTCAAGAAGTCATTGACAGTTAGTCTTTGAGTTGTATTTCCTTGAGAAGCTAGGGTATCGTAAGAGTTCTCTAGAAGTCTTAGACGATTGGTCTTTGAGTTATATAATCAATTTTATTATTTGATTAAATCCTTATTGAGAAGGCAAAATCACTCAGGCGGGTGGACTGAATGTAGCTTTGTTAACATCGAACCAGGATAATAATACTTGTGTTCTTTATTTTTGTCTTATCTTTGCAGTTTGAGTTTTTGGGTGATAAAAAGTTTTAAATCTAGAAATCCAATTCAACTCCCCATTTCTTGTGTTTGTTTAATCAAATCTTCAGTCAATATCTTACAGATCAATTTCAACACAATCTTTGATAAAAAAGTTATGAACCGAATCTTCCTTCGAAGCATATTCAAATAAAACTTTTTTTAAATGAAAATTCAATTAAATCACACCTTCTTATTTAAACCAAATCCAAATCTTTTAATTAAACCATATCCAATTAACTCTTCTTCAAAATTTATGGATTATGATGTAATAAAATCTTTTTTCCAACTGATTTGGATTAACAAACTTCTTCCAAAAGAAACCTTCTCATCATACCAGAATTAATACAGTTTTTCTAACCAAATGTTGAAGCACTTATTTAATGTAGTATAAGCAGTTTACGCGCCAATGTGTCACACAACATGTTCAAGATATCTTTCTCAATAAGTTGCTTACAACCGAACCTTTCTTTCAAAGAAACTTCAACAGAAACTTGGACTGAACAAACCTAAATCACTTCTTGTAATAACCTCTAGGATCAAACATATAACCAAATGAGCCAAGATTTGCTCTAAGACTTTCGCGACATCTTGCTTTACATTTTACCTATAGAAATAAGCTAATCCAAATGTAATAACAATCTCCCCATTTGACTATTTTTTAGGCAAAACACAAATAACACATATTAACACCTCTTTAAGGAAACACACCATAGATAATACTCACGCAACTAAAAGAGAAGTGTGGTGTGCCTTTTTCTCTCCTATTTACCTTAAAAGAGACAAAGGACATAGTAGCACCAAAAAATCAGTGGAGAAACAACCAAAGTGAGCCAGAAACCAACAATGCATTAGTAGATCCTTCCAACAGGAAATATGTTGTGCACATTCTTCTAGACATTCTCCATAACATAATTATTAGAGTGAAGCAAAACTAAAACATGTTAGCTAAATCATAATCATAAGCATGAGCTTACAGATAACAGAAGTACACAACTACTTAGGACCACCAGATAGAAGTAATAGTCTTTTTTTTTTACATATCATTATATCATCATTTCCCCCTAATTTTTACAAAATGGGCAAGGAGTAACAAGAATATCCATCCCATAATGGGCACAAGTACCATAAAACAAGAACACAAGAACACATACACCAGATAACTCAACAGAACACCAAAATTGCAGTAGCAGCAACAATGGGTTGAGATGAAGAAACTCCATCAAATTTGGGAGACCATACAATTTTTTTAAGTATAAGACAAGATTACGCCTCTCATGAATCAATGATTTTGAGAATATGACTTATCATTGGCCCATAAAAAATTTCTTCACCAAAAAGCATATATGTTTCATCAACAAGAGCAATGATGTGTATCACAATGTCACCAACATCTTCCCAACAATTATCATGTAACTCAAAGTTAGCACACTTGGGGCAATACCAATATTATCATCATAAATAACAATATCTTTTTTATCACTAAAAATACCACAATTTAAAGAGGGAACACCAATAGGCGGCTGTATGCCATGAGACTCACCATGTTTAACAAATTGACAAAGATGACATTCTTCACATTCCAAGGCAATTTTCATTTGGTGATCTTTCAACCCCCTTCTAGATCGTTGCCCTCGTCTAATAACTTCACTTTCAGGAGGGCCAGGTGTAAGGTCTGTGCTTTTATGATTGACATCAATTTTTTAAAAACATGTATCACAACAAGATATTGAGCAAGATGTCGTGACAAGTTGATCAAACATCGTTGCATGTTTTGTTTTACTTCTTGGAATACTTATTTTATTATGAGATATCTGGAGATTCTCTAAATATTCAACTATCATATCTGATTGTCCAAGAATGTTTTTTAAGAACTCTTGTTTTGTTTCTAGTTGTGCACATGTTTCATAAAAAGGGATGTTGAGACAATTTAAGGAAACATTATATCATATTTGATTTGATTATGTAGAAAATTGTGCAGACTGAATGTCGAAACATTTAAGGAAATATTTGGTTTGATTCTGTAGAAGATTGTGTAGACTGGATGTTAAAACATTTAAGGAAACATTTGATTTGATTCTGCAGAAGATTGTGCAGACCGGATGTTGAAACATTTAAGGAGTCATCAGATTTGATTATGCATAATGGATATCGAAACATTTAAGGAGACATAAAATTTGATTATGCATAACAGATGTCAAAACATTTAAGGAGACATGAGATTTAATTTGATCAAATATTATGCAGAACAAATGTCAAAACATTTAACGAGACATTAGATTTGACTTGATCAGATTTGATTTGATTTGGTTTGGTTTGATCTATTTTTTTTTAGCCCGAAGCCCATGCTTACCAAAGGATATTTAAAGAGGATGTTACTAAACCTAATTGACAGAAGAGAGAGTTGCGTTGGAAATTATTATTGTTAGGGTTTAGTTACCGTTGTTATTTATGAGCCATTCTAGTATCTCTTTGATACTTGAATTGGAATGAGTTTATTGAGTTGTAATTGTGAATCACTCATGAGCTTTTAAACAAGAGTGTATTCTATTTCATTGGAAGTGTGTATTTTGTTCTTTGATTGTTTTCATTTGTTATCACTGTTGTGTGATTGAAGGGAAGTGAGAAGGGTATCATATCTAGGAGAGTCTTAGATAGAAATTCCAAGGGTAGTGATTAGGTGAGAAGTTTTTAAAACCAGAGGTTGTTTAGAACTTCAAACTAATACTATTATAGTTGATTTCCTTCTTGGCTTGGATGCCCCCAGATGTAGGTGATGTTGCACCGAACTAGATTAACAATTGACCTGTGTTATTTACTTCCTGTTTTTTTACACTATAATTGTTTTTGGTGTGACATGTCCTGAACCTGGTGTAGTGACATCGTATACGAGATCTGTTATCTGCGTAATTGTTTCTTGTGTGACATGTCCTGAACCTGATGTCGTGACATCGTATACGACATCTGTTATCTAATTATTATTATTGTGGTGTGAATTCCTGATATTAGTACCGTGACATCACATACAACATCTGATATCTACGTACAGAATTTTACCAGGCATTTTGTCAAAGATATATTTTTCTAAGGATCTTTTGTACCATTTTCAATTGTTATGTACAAACCGGGCTCTGATACCAACTGAAGGTGAGAAAAATATAGACAAGAAAGGTGATTGGATTGTGTATGGGAAAGTTTACTTCTTTTTCTTAAACCTGTTTCAGAACCTAAGATGTCAAGCTCAAATTCTGATCCAAGTAAGAGGATGAATTAGATCAGAGTCTGACATCAGAGTTTGTTGCACAGTGGAATGTAGAAGCATAAGTAAATAAACAGACACACAATATATCCTGGTTCCTCTCAACCTGAGAGTAGTTCAGTCCCCTTGCAACATAAGAGCTTTTTACTATAATCAATCAGATTTCAATTGCTTAAGCTAACATCTCAAGACTTTTGCTCAATCAGACCCTGAAAGAGAATTCTTGCTTAAAACCTAGATTCAAGACTTCCTGCTTAATCTAACCAAAAATATACTTCCTTTCTTAAACCCTCGGTTCAAGACTTCCTGCTCAATCTAACCAGAAAGAGACTTCCTTGCTTAAACCCTCAGTTCAAGACTTCCTACTCAATCTAACCAGAAATAGACTTCCATGCCTAAACCCCCAGTTTAAGACTTTCTATGCTCAAACACTCAGCTTGAGACTTTGCTTGCTCAAACACTAAGTCTGAGTCTTTTACAGATTCTAAACAGCAATTTAGGATAGTAAATACAAATGCACTTGATACTCTTATTAGTGGTGCACAGTTACAACACAGATTCTGTTGTCTTAAAGATTTCTAAGATAAACAAAGATAAGAAATCTTAAGACCCTATGTACAAGCTAACAAATATACAAATGTGTTCTTGCTTGTATCATATGCTTTTTGTGTTGTGTGGTTCTGTTGACAAAATATTCAAATACTTCCCTAATATTTGAATCTTTAGCCCTTTTTGAGTTTTTCAACAATAGTCAATGATGCTTCGTCTGACTATATATAAAATATAGTCTGTCGGGTACTTGACTGCAAATGCATAGTCCAGTCGCTTTAGTTTTAAAAGATATCAATCCCACAGGGACCTATGGTCAAACTAGTGTCACTAACGTCACTATGCTTAGCTAAGGGAATGATAAGTAGAAGTTTGGGGGCAAAATAGTAAATTTAAGGGAAAGTTAGTTTTAAGAAGGATTTTATGGAAGGAATCAGTATGCAGCGCATTAATTGTCAGGGATTCGATAAGTCACCGGTGAATAGTTTAAATGCCAAATATCTCTCAGTAGAAAATATTTATTTAAAAGACTTTATCTCACACTCTCGTGATTGTTGATTCGGTCTATAGCTTTAAGTCAGAATGTACGCTCTCGCTGTCCCATTTGAAGTTAAAATTACTTTTTGAAAATAAATAAGTTCTAATTGCTTTTAAAGTGCTCTCGGTGTTTTTAAACTCAATGCCTAATTTTTACTATCCAACTCGAGCCTCACGCTCTCGCGATTGTTGGTTCTCACCTTAGTTAATTTCCCACTCTCGTGGAAAAATCGTATTAAATAGCTTTTCACTCTTTTGTGATAAAGTTAATTAAATTTAAATTAAAAACTTCAGCCTAAAAGATTGTTTGAGAAAAAGGGTTTTCACCGATTATTTTTAAATCCCATCAAATTGAGTTGCTACATACCGATACCGGTAATTTAGCCGGACATGTTAAATAAGGCAAACACAAGGCATAAACAGATCAACATTGCGGCAAACATAATTATAATAATAAATGGGCAACAATAATAATAATTCAATAAAAACCTGGAGATCAAAGTAACAGAGTATAGCGATTCTTGGAGTGCTTGAGCAGTCCTCCACAAGTCGGTAGGCTTTGCTTCTTCAATACAAATTGTTTGCTAAAATTAAATAAAGTGTAGTAGTTCCCCAGTGTAGGAAACTACTACTATGGCTAATTGGAAAACGGGAAGGAAAAAGGGAAAAACGGAAATTCTAAAAAGAATGACGAATAAACTAAGGCAACAGAAACAAGGTTGCTGAAAAGAAAATACTAAAAAGCTAGAAAGCTGTCAAACTAAATTGCAGAGCGTAAGTGTAAATGTAGGCGTTCCCATTTTTTCCCATTTTGGTCCTTTATATAGTGCTCCTTTAGGTCTTGGTGGTTGAGATATTCAAGGAAGACTTGGTTTGAATGAGGAATCCGTGGGAGTAAGTTGTTGGAGGGAATTTAGGCACGTTTGGGTGCCTGTGGTTGACTGTTTCAAAGCGCATATTATGGCCGCGTGAGGCTCGTCATGGGCCTGTGACGGTCGTCACAGTCTAGGTCGTGACGAGCGTCATGAATCTGTGACGGTCGTCACATCAGCAAATTCTGCATAATCTGGTTTTCTGCTTTTTTTGTGCTTTCTCATCTGTTTCTTCTTCTTTTTCTTCCTTTTCTTCATTTTGCTCTTTAATGCATGGAGATTTAAATACCTGCAAAAACAACACGAATACTTGCGTAATAATCGGGATATTAATCGAAATGGTGTGATCTTTGAGTGTAAATTAAGGCAATTATCTGATGTGTTTTCGCGTTATCAAACTCCCCTAAACTTGAATCTTTGCTTGTCCTCAAGCAAATACAATTTGAAAACAAAGTTAAACGCGAATACATTACCCATTCATACGTGGTTGTCAGGTGGATTGTAAAGATGGCCGATATTCGAGTAAAACACTAAAGGTACTGTGACGACACGGGCTTTCAGCTTTAGCACAGATCTCTCCTTTGCACAAGCCAGTTCGAATCATGCTATTATAGCTCAACCTAGTGTCTCTGTTTCTATTTCACCCGGTTTCATTCTAGCGCAATCACATTAAGCCCTTTGCCTTCGCACGCACTTAGTGAAGTAGCTGGTTAGTGACTTTGATCCTTTTCTTAGCACGGGGGTCTGGTACACTAGTGCGGAACCCCTTTATATATCCCCTTTTCTGAAGGTTGTGGGGGATCGAGCCGTAGTTCGCCCTAACGAGTCCAGTACCGGGTACCTCTGGACCAACCAACTAGGGTTTCTGTTCCTTCTTTTTGCATAACTTTGCAACCATTTGTATGGTTCTTTTATCAATTTCTTGATAGCAACAGTATGAAGAAGTTTCTTAATTTGTAGGCATCAAACACTTATATTCATCGGCTCTCCACGTGGTTTGCGCTTGAGACGGTGCTGACTGCTAGTATAAACTACTAGGGGTTAATCTAGAATGGAGACTTAAGGTGTCGGTATAATGGTTATTCAAACTGATCTCGTAGAAATAAGGGATCTAGGGTGTCGGAACGGTATCAATCTGGTTAGATCTTTCTCAGTTTTCGTAACAAAAACCTCTGCAAGACAGTCTATATACTCGTAGGGTATGTATTATGCCAAAATATGTAAAAATGATTGAAAAGGACTAACAAAATTTTTCGTATTGGCTGAAATTATTAGCAATAGAAACAAGTAGAGGAGTGATAAGGATTTCCTCCCATATTTAAACAATGCATTGTCCTCAATGCGACAGTACACAGAAAAAAGGAAAGAAACAAAAAATCACTGCTCGTCGTTCCGCTGTTGGCTTTTGCGTGCTCTGGCTCTTGCTCTTGCGCGCTCGCCTCTTCCTCGCTGGGTAGGATCCAATCCTACATGCTAAGTGTACTCCTGGATGGCATCTACGCGATAAGTCAGGGCACTCATCTGATCTGAAAGTTCCGCCATCCCTTGATCATGCCAGTTAGCATAATCGTGCTGATCCCGCTACATTTGCTGGATCGCTTGCATCATTTTCGTTTGGCGGTCTTCCATTATTTGGTTGTGTCGTAACATCTCGGCATATATGTTTTCCATGGAGGCGGGTCTTCGTTCGCTTCTCCGTTGTCCTCGGGAGGAAGTCTCTGCAGCGTGCTCTTGAGGTGGTTGAGGCATGCCTCTGTCAAGTTCCTCCTCGACTTCATCTGCACCATTACCAGGATTTCCATCATTTGGCTCGGGGGTATCCAGATCAAAAATCCAATTTGCCATTTCTCTCGGGTTTGTGCGGTTCCTGTTGGGCATGATGATGCTTCTAACTACTTTGTTTCTGACAACAGGATGATACTTCCCGTCGTCTCATGCTTTGATCAGGTGTGAGGCACGGAAGTAGTCGATGTCGAGGAATTCTGCTTCCAGGGCTGGTAAGTTGGCTAGCCTATCTCCCAGGTTCAAGCCTAATGCTATGGAGGTGATGATTCCCGCACAGCAAAACGCCTGGCTGCCTCTCATGCAAGCAGCCTGGATGTTGGCTAGTAGAAAAGGAGTAACATTAAACGCAATTTGGGCAAACACACAGTGAAGAAGGAAAAGCTCCTTGGAGTTTACCTTGTGGTTGCTGACTCTTCCAAAAACTGTGTGCCCCAGGACTCGGTGAAAGTATTTAATGGTTGGGTTGTGAATATATGTTGCGTTAAGCGTATCCCAGCTCGTTGCGTTCATGTTGGTGAGGTTGTGTCAAACTGGGAATGCTATCTCTGACCATCCTTCTGGGATGCAGCAGTGGATTCCTTCTCCATGTCGGAAACCAAGCATTCTCTCTATCTGGGTTTGATTTAGGGAATACTCGGTGCCGAACATTCTAAATATGGCGACACCGGTGAGATATTGAGTAGCGCCAGGGGGTGTGATATACGAGTGGGAACTCAGAAATTCCAGGGTCAGCGCTTCGTAGGTTGGTTGCGGTGTGGTACAAAGTTGCGTTAAGCTGGAGTTTGTTAGCATCCACTCCACGCCCTCCAAAAGTCCTAACTCCATCAGGCATTCATGATCAACATACCTCGTAGCTTGAACAGAGCGTTGGTAGAACTTGAGGTAGTTGCTTCTCTGGCGTTCGCAGGCTTCTCTATTTCGGAATACGACGGTTGATAGGTCAGGAGTAACTCTTTCTTGACGGGCCATTTGTAAGGTTTATGAAACTTTGGGTATTGGTGGGTGGGATGAAATATTTAAGTGAGTTACACGCTTGAAGAAAATGTAAAGAATTGAATAGATGGAGAGCAGAATGGTAATGAGAGTGGTAATTGATGAGGAAGAAGGGAAAAAGAGCGCCTACATTTATAGGCGAGCTCTCTGGAATTCGTGACGGTCGTCACAGGGGTGTGACGGTCGTCACGCGCAACGGTTGCGTAAAGGTCGTCTGCAACGGCCAGATGCTCGTAACGGTTATTTGCATGCCGTGTGACGATCATGGCAGATCCGTGACGGTTGTCACCCTATATGTGATGGTCGTCACACTCTGATTTTCAATTTTTCAACACAGGTTGCAGTAGCATATGATAACAGCAAAAATGATAACTAAGCAATTGAATTTTAACAGCATAAATGCAGAAATAAATAAATAAATGAATAAGCAGAAGTAAATGAATTGCAAATGCATTAATAGATTGAAATTAAATGTAACATAGGGAAAAAATTGTAGCGATAACATAGCAAACAAAAGCAATAAAATAACAAAGGTAGTGAAATAAATGTGCTGAAGTTTGTTAGCATCCACTCCACGCCCTCCAAAAGTCCTAACTTCGTCAGGCATTCATGATCAACATAACTCGTAGCTTGAACGAAGCGTTGGTAGAACTTGAGGTAGTTGCTTCTCTGGCTTTCGCCGGCTTCTCCATTTCGGAATACGACGGTTGATATGTCGGGAGTAGCTCTTTCTTGACGGGCCATTTGTAAGGTTTATGAAACTTTTGGTATTGGTGGGTGGGATGGAATATTTAAGTGAGTTACACGCTTGAAGAAAATGTAAAGAATTGAATAGATGGAGAGCAGAATGGTAATGAGAATGTTAATTGATGAGGAAGAAGGGAAAAAGAGCGCCTGCATTTATAGGCGAGCTCTCTAGAATTCGTGACGGTCGTCACAGGGGTGTGACGGTCGTCACGCGCAATGGATGCGTAACGGTCGTCTGCAACAGTCAGATGCTCGTAACGGTCATTTGCATGTCGTGTGACGATCGTGGCAGATCCGTGACGGTCGCCACGTCTGTGAGACGGGCGTCACCCTATATGTGACGGTCGTCACACTCTGATTTTCAATTTTTCAACACAGGTTGCAGCAGCATATGATAACAGCAAAAATGATAACTAAGCAATTGAATTTTAACAGCATAAATGCAAAAATAAATAAATAAATGAATAAGCAGAAGTAAATGAATTGCAAATGCATTAATAGATTGAAATTAAATGTAACATAGGGAAAAAATTGTAGCGATAACATAGCAAACAAAAGCAATAAAATAACAAAGGTAGTGAAATAAATGTGCTCCCTCCCCACACAAAACAAAGCAGTGTCCTCATTGCTTAGTGCGAGTAGGAGAAATCCGTGGTCAGTAGTATTAGCCACGGTTTTGTCCCAATGCAGCGACAACTTCGTTCAGATGATGAAACTGCTCAACGGCTATATCCATCAGGCCTAGGACATCAAAGCGTATGAGCTTTATCTCTTCTTTCACAATTGTGATGTCAGCTTGAAAAGCATCCAAACGGGTGATGAGCATGGCATGATTATCAGCATATGATAGAGGAGCCGGTTCATCAATGTTATAATAGTTAGGAGGTGTTTCAGGGTCAGATTCTTCCATATGGATAGGGTCATTGATACACTCATATTTAGGCGGTGTCGCGGGAGGTGAAGGTGGATCAATAGGGTGTTCATCTAAGTCATAAAGCCAATTATTGCGGTTGTGAACACTCGTTTTCTCATGGTTAGGCAAGGTAAATAGTCGAACCACTTCGTTACTGATTAGATAATCAAAGGTATCCATCCCAATGTTTCCTATGATTCTGCGATTAAAGCAAAAATCGATATCCATGGGTCGGATGTTTCCAAAAGGTACAAGCTCATAAAGTGGGCGTACAAGTCTGATGGCGTCTGCTATCGTGGTTACTAGGCCACCTATGATTATTGGGGTACGGTTATTCTTAGCAAGGTGAACAAATCTTTCCATCATGAATGTCACGATATTGACATGTCGACCTTGATCGACACATAGCAAGATGAAGAGCTCATCGTGGGACACTAAGGTGTTATTCTCTTCCTTACTAAATAAGGTGTGGGCTAGAATTTTATGAAAGTATCGGATAACAGGGTTATGGATCTTTTGTGAGTGCATCTCATTCGGGTTTGGGTTGGATTCTCCAGTTATGCTACCCCAAAAGTCATCTAGGTCGATGTCATCGATTAGGTCCTCCTGGCGGGTAGTAAAAATAAAAGGGCCACTAGGGAATCCTAGGAGGTCAGCAAGGTCTCGACGGGTATAGGTGAAGTCCATGCTAAATAACCTAAAGGATATCAACCCTTTGTTAAGTCCGTAACCATGCTCAGGGATGTATACAAGGGAGCTAAGGAATTCTAAGGTTAGTTCACGGTACGTGACAAACCGTCTCTTAATGGCTGCGTTCTCCCACCCAAGTTGGTTAAACATAAATAGGATGCTATCTCGGATGCCTAATTTATCCATGGTCGGTCCATCATAATATATGGTCAATTCCATATCCTTCAGGGCTAGATAATCATACCGCCTTCGTTGAACTCTGCCTCTGAAAACTGTCTCTATTTGTTGCATGATGAAAGTAATTAACTAACTAGTTAGTAATTATCCTGTTTATCAGTATCCAATATGTCTAAGTTAGTTACTAGAAGCAACAAGAATGACTGCAAAGAATCAAGAAGAGGGGAGCAAACAAAATAAAGAAGAAAAGCAAAGAAGGAAAATAGTTTGTAATAAAGATAACAAAAAGGTGGGTTGTCTCCCACTAAGCACTTTGTTTAATGTCGTAAGTTCGACAGTAGCGTCACGGTGTACTAGGTGTTGGGTTGAGCGGGCAGCTCTATGAGTCTGAGACTGTTCGAATAGTCTCTATTTTCAATATTATGATAATGCTTTAAGCGCTGCCCGTTTACTATAAAAGGGTCACTATTCCTACCTTTTATTTCTATCGCACCACTATTTAGGACTTTGGTGATCTCGAAAGGGCCGGACCACCGAGATTTGAGTTTTCCTGGAAAAAGTTTAAGTCTTGAATTGAATAGTAGCACTACGTCGCCGACTTTAAACTCCTTCCTAGAAATGCGTTTGTCATGCCATCTTTTGGTTCGCTCTTTGTAGATCCTGGCATTCTCGTAAGCGTCCAATCTCAGCTCTTCTAATTCGTGGATGTCCAGAATCCGTTTCTCGCCTGCGGAAGTGTAGTTTATATTTAGGGTTTTAATTGCCCAATATGCTTTGTGTTCCAATTTTACAGGGAGGTGACATGATTTACCATAAACTAGTTTGAAGGGTGTGGTTCCTATCGGGGTTTTGTATGCCGTCCTGTAGGCCCACAAAGCTTCATTTAGTTTGGATGACCAGTCTTTTCTGGATATTCCTACGGTCTTCTCAAGAATTTGTTTTATTTCTCGATTCGAGACTTCGACTTACCCGCTAGTTTGTGGATGATACGGTGTTGCTACGCGGTGTCGGACTCCGTACTTCAGAAGAAGTTTTCCAAAGATATTCGATATGAAGTGGGAGCCACCGTCACTAACTACTAGTTTTGGCACACCGAATCTGGGAAAGATATTGTTTTTGAACAACTTGATCACTACTCGTGTGTCATTTGTTGGAGAAGCTACAACCTCGATCCACTTTGAAACATAGTCGACCGGAACGAGTATGTATTTATTACCAAAAGAAGCTGGGAATGGTCCCATGAAGTCAATCCCCCATACATCGAAGACTTCTACTTCTAAGATTCCCGTTTGTGGCATTTCATCGCGTCTTGAGATGTTGCCAGTGCGTTGGCACCGGTCGCATTTTATAACCGCGTTATGGACGTCTTTCCATAGAGTAGGCCAAATAAGGCCTGATTGCAGGATCTTAGTGCAGGTCTTTGAGGTACTTGCATGCCCTCCATAGGGAGTGGAATGGCAATGAGAGATTATATCATCTATTTCGTCCTCTGGAACACATCAACGGAAGATACCGTCGGTACCTCTTTTGAAAAGTAGAGGTTCATCCCAGTAATACTGTTTTAGGTCATGGAAGAATTTCTTCTTCTATTGGTAAGATAAGTCCGATGGAAGTACTCCGACAGCTAGGTAGTTGACAAAATCAGCATACCATGGCAGAGTTGCATTCACATGTATTTCTTCCACCGATTCTTCTATTTCTGTATCGTTTAATGTTAGTTCAGACATATCACTTTCCATTTGGGCTATGAGTCGTTCGTAAGGGAAATCATCGTTAATTGGGATTTGTTCAGGTTTGTTCCCTTCGATTCGTGATAAGTGGTCCGCTACTACGTTTTCAGTACCTTTCTTATCCTTTATCTCTAAGTCAAATTCTTGTAAGAGCAGGATCCATCTTAAAAGTCTTGGTTTGGCATCCTTCTTACTTAATAGATATCTAATAGCGGCGTGGTCGGTATAGATGATAATTTTTTCCCCTACTAGGTAGGAACGGAATTTGTCCAAAGCGAACACGACTGCTAGAAGTTCTTTTTCAGTGGTGGCGTAGTTCATTTGGGCAGGATCTAGCATTCTGCTCGCATAGTAAATAGCATGAAGCTTCTTATCCTTCCTTTTGTCCTAGTACTGCGCCTACTGCGTAATCACTCGCATCGCACATGATTTCGAAGGGTAATCTCCAGTCAGGTGGTTGCATTATGGGTGCGGTGATTAAACATGTTTTCAGTTGGTTGAACGTTGTTAAGCATTTTTCATCAAATATGAAATCAGCGTCTTTCATAAATAATCCTGTAAGTGACTTGGTTATTTTCGAGAAATCCTTAATAAAATGTCGGTAGAAACCGGCGTGTCCTAGAAAGCTTCTTATTTCTCGTACGGTTTTCGGAGGTTGAAGGTTCTCTATAATTTCGATTTTTGCTTTGTCTACTTCAATTCCTCTGTCAGATACCACGTGACCTAACACAATTCCTTGTTGAACCATGAAATGGCATTTCTCCCAGTTTAAAACGAGGTTTACTTTCACGCATCTTTCGAGTACCATTTCAAGGTTAGATAGACATCCTTCAAAACTCTGCCCGCAAACAGAAAAATCGTCCATAAAGACTTCCATGATGTCGTCTATAAAATCAGCGAAGATTGCCATCATGAATCTTTGAAATGTTGCGGAGCGTTACATAAGCCAAATGGCATTCGTCGGTAGGCGAATGTACCATAGGGGCATGTGAAGGTAGTCTTTTCTTGGTCGTCAGGATGAATTGGGATTTGAAAGAATCCTGAATAACCGTCTAGATAGCAGAAGTGAGAATGCTTAGCTAATCGTTCAAGCATTTGGTCAATGAAGGGTAGAGGGAAATGATCTTTACGAGTGGCTTTATTCAGTTTTCTATAGTCAATGCACATTCTACTTCCGGTCACAACTCTTTATGCTATGGATTCTCCCTTCTCGTTCTTAACAACTGTAACACCGCCTTTCTTGGGTACTACATGAACGGGGCTAACCCATTGACTATCGGAGATCGGGTATATGATTCCAGCATCTAGAAGTTTCTTCACTTCATCCTTGACTACGGTACTTAGGATTGGGTTGATCCTTCTCTGGTGTTCTCTAGAGGTTTTACAATCTTCCTCCAGCATAATGCGATGCATACAGATAGAAGGACTTATTCCTTTTAGATCTGCGATGTTATATCCTAACGTTGTTAGATATTTTCTTAGGACAACTAGTAATTTCTCAGTTTCCATCTGTCCCAAGTCAGCGTTGACTATTACTGGTCTTTTCAATTCAGTGTCTAGGAATTCGTATCTTAGGTTCTTTGGTAGTGCTTTTAATTCCAAGTCAGGTTTCTTTGGGCATGGCATGTGGTCGGGTGTAAGTGCTAAGCATTCACTTAGACTTTCGTTTTCGTATGGTTCATGCCAATTATTGTCTTCAAAGATTGGAGGGATTTGGATTTTCATTATTTCAGAGTATGTGGTTTCTTCCATCTCCATATCTCTCACGCACTCGTCTATGACATCAAGCAGATAGCAGGTGTCGTATGTAGCTGGCGCTTGTAAGAATTGAGTCAAGATGAATTCAACCTTTTCCTCTCCAACTTCGAATGTCAGCTTACCTCTCTTTACGTCTATTATTGCTCCGGCGGTAGCCAAGAATGGCCTTCCTAATATGATAGGTGTACTGGCATCTTCTTTGATGTCCATGATTATAAAGTCTGTAGGAATGTAAAATTGTCCTACACGTACTGGGACATTCTCTAGTCTACCGACAGGATATTTGATTGAGCGGTCAGCTAATTGAACAGACATCTTGGTCGGTCTTAATTCTCCCATATTGAGCCTTTTACAAATGGTTAAGGGCATTACGCTAATGCTGGCTCCTAGATCGCATAGAGCT
Source organism: Lathyrus oleraceus (assembly GCF_024323335.1). Lineage (NCBI taxonomy): Eukaryota > Viridiplantae > Streptophyta > Magnoliopsida > Fabales > Fabaceae > Lathyrus > Lathyrus oleraceus. The sequence continues at coordinate 443,379,190 of NC_066584.1, read as the reverse complement.
TTGTCTATGACAAATTTTCTAATGACGCAGGGTATGGAAAAACTACCCAGGTCTTTTAGTTTGGGAGGCATGTTATTCTGGATTATGGCGCTACACTCGGCAGTAAGTGTAACTGTTTCGTCATCCTCAATCTTTTTCTTATTAGATAGGATTTCCTTAAGAAATTTGGCATAGGAGGGCATTTGTGTGATGGCTTTTGTAAAGGGTATCGTAATTTTTAGTTGCTTCAGAAGTTCAACAAATTTCCTAAATTGATTCGCAGTTTTAGAACTCTTGAGTCTTTGAGGATACAGAATGGGTGGTTTATAAGGAGGTGGAGGCACATAAGGTTTTTCTTTCTCTTCGGCCTCTTGGGTATTATCTTATGTTTCCTTTGGTTCATTCACCTGCTCAGTTAAGGTTTTATCTGGTTTTTGGTACATGGCAGGGTTTTGGAGTCTTGGATCTACTGGTCCGTCTACTTCTTTTCCACTCCTCAGTATAACGACATTTGCATGTCCCTTTGGATTAGGTTGCGGCTGTCCAGGAAATGTTCCAGCTGGAGCGGTTGTAGATGCTTGGTGTTGAGCCACTTGTGAAATCTGTGTTTCAAGCATTTTATTGTGGGTGGCTAAGGCGTCTACTTTGTTCGCTAGTTGCTTAAGTTGCTCGCTAGTATGTATGTTTTGGTTCAAGAAGTCTTTGTTTGTCTAAGCTTGGGTAGCTATGAAGCTTTCCATCATTAACTCGAGATTTGTCTTCCTAGGCATGTTAGGAGCATTATTCGCTGGCTTTTGATATCCAGGCAGAACAGCTGGTGCTTGGCCAGGTGCATACAGGGCATTGTTATTCTTATACGAAAAATTAGGATGGTTTTTCCAACCTGGGTTGTAGGTATTCAAATAGGGATTTCCTTGTGTGTAATTCACTTGATCGGTTGGGACTCCTGCTAATATTTGACATTCTTGTGCAATGTGTCCAGGGTTTCCACATAACTCACAGTTTGGAGTTACAGCAGCCCGGTGGCTGCGGGTGGTATGGTCAAGTTATCTAATTTTTGAACAAGGGCATCTACCTTTGCATGAACATGGTCAAGGCTACTGATTTCTTACATTCCACCCTTAGTCTGGGACTTTTCCACTGGAGTTCTTTCACCTCCCCATTGGCAATGGTTTTGGGCCATGTTTTCAATGAGTTGATAGGCTTCGGTGTATGGCTTATCCATAAGTGCACCGCCCGCGGCAGCGTCTATTGTAAGTCTTGTGTTATACAGAAGCCCATTGTAAAATGTGTGAATGATCACCCAGTCTTCGAGACCGTGATGTGGAGATATCCTCATCATGTCCTTGTATCTCTCCCACGCTTCGTAGAGAGATTCCACATCTTTTTGCCTGAATCTGTTGATTTGAGCTCTCAACATAGCAGTTTTGCTCGACGGAAAATATCGGGATAAGAAAACATTCTTCAGTTCTTCCCATATCGTGACTGAGTTGGATGACAAGGATTGAAACCAAGCCCAAGCTTTGTCTCTTAGTGAGAAAGGAAAGAGGCGCAGTCTTATCGCATCTTTTGATACACCATTCGCCTTTACAGTATCTGCGTACTGCACAAACTTGGTCAGGTGTTCATTAGGATCGTCCGTAGGATTTCCATCAAATTGATGTTCTTGGACGGCTGATAATAGTGAGGGTTTCAGCTCGAAATCGTTTCGATTGATAGTGGGGGCAGCAATACTGTTGTGAGGTTCTTGTTGGGACTGGGTAGCGTAGAATTTAAGAGGACGATTCTGTGGTCCTTCTTCAGCCATGTTTGGTTTTTCTTCTGGTTTAGGAGGAGAGAAGATATCTGGAATACCGTACTTTTGTTGATATTCGTGTATTCGGCGTCTTACGTATAAGAAACACTTTAATTCAGGGATTGGTGGTGCTAAGTTATCGCCTTGTGAGCGAGTACTTGGCATACAATCAGGAAAAGAAGGGAGAGAAGATTAGTTTTATTTTTACCTTAGTCTATACCGTGCAACGAAAGAATCGCACTATTCGACTAAAACAGGTCCCAGGCAACGGCGCCAAAAACTTGATGCTTCGTCTGGCTATATATAAAATATAGTCTGTCAGGTACTTGACTGCAAGTGCATAGTCCAGTCGCTTTAGTTTTAAAAGATATCGATCCCACAGGGACCTATGGTCAAACTAGTGTCACTAACGTCACTATATTTAGCTAAGGGAATGATTAGTAGAAGTTTGGGGGAAAAATAGTAAATTTAAGGGAAAATTAGTTTTAAGAAGGATTTTATGGAAGGAATCAGTATGCAGCGCATTAATTGTCAGGGATTCGATAAGTCACCGGTGAATAGTTTAAATGCCAAATATCTCTCAGTAGAAAATATTTATTTAAAAGACTTTATCTCACACTCTCGTAATTGTTGATTCGGCCTATAGCTTTAAGTCAGAATGTACGCTCTCGCTGTCCCATTTGAAGTTAAAATTACTTTTTGAAAATAAATAAGTTCTAATTGCTTTTAAAGTGCTCTCGGTGTTTTTAAACTCAATGCCTAATTTTTACTATCCAACTCGAGCCTCACGCTCTCGCGATTGTTGGTTCTCACCTTAGTTAATTTCCCACTCTCGTGGCAAAACCGTATTAAATAGCTTTTCACGCTTTTGTGATAAAGTTAATTAAATTTAAATTAAAAACTTCAGCCTAAAAGATTGTTTGAGAAAAAGGGTTTTCACCGATTATTATTAAATCCTATCAAATTGAGTTGCTACATACCGATACCGGTAATTTAGCCAGACATGTTAAATAAGGCAAACACAAGGCATAAACAGATCAACATTGTGGCAAACATAATTATAGTAATAAATGGGCAACAATAATAATAATTCAATAAAAACCTGGAGATCGAAGTAACAGAGTATAGCGATTCTTGGAGTACTTGAGCAGTCCTCCACAAGTCGATAGGCTTTGCTTCTTCAATACAAATTGTTTACTAAAATTAAATAAAGTGTAGTAGTTTCCCAGTGTAGGAAACTACTACTATGGCTAACTGGAAAACGAGAAGGAAAAAGGGAAAAACGGAAATTCTAAAAAGAATGGCGAATAAACTAAGGCAACGGAAACAAGGTTGCTGAAAAGAAAATACTAAAAAGCTAGAAAGTTGTCAAACTAAATTGAAGAGCGTAAGTGTAAATGTAGGCGTTCCCAATTGTCACAACCTGAAAAAAGAAGATGCAAAAAAACAACCGGCGAGAAAAGAAAGGACAGAAGAGACGCCACCGCGCGTTATTTATCCCAAAGGAGGGAAAGGAAACGCTCGAAGTAAACCTGGAAAAAGGAAAGGAAAAGACGAGGTCTCGCAACCAAATCTTGGGTTCGGGAGCCGATTATGCGAAGGGAAGGTATTAGCACCCCTACGCATCCGTAGTACTCTACGGGATCCACTTTTGTTGTTCTTGTCTAAAGGGTGTGGGTTTATCTAATGTACTATTTACTAAAAGAGGGGTCAAAAGAAAATTACTCGCACGGATGTCGCATCCACTGCATACGTATCCCATCTGAATATGAGAATCAGAGTCTTCGTAGCTCGGCTACCTATGGGTTAAAGAGGAGTGTGCTCGCTAAGACATCGCGTCTTATGCCTACGTATCTCATCTGGAATGAGAATCAGAGCAAGCCGTAGTTCGGCTACCTACGGGTTAAGGGTTGTGTTTTTGGGTGAACGACGTTACTACGCAATCTACCGGATGCTCGACCTTTGGAGACTTACTCGCCTGTAGTAGAAGGAGTTAACGTGTTCTTAGGAGAAGAAAAATCAATGAGTTGTTGGTGTTTTAGGGATGCTCATGCAAAAAGGAAGTCCTAGACGAAGGAACAGTGCTACCTTAATTGACATGCAAACGAGAGACTATACGAAGCCTAGCAATCCTATGGGGAGACGATCACACTATACAAAACAAACATGCATAAAGTAAAATGCCAATCAGGGTGCTTAAACATACATAGGTAAGGCTTTAGTTAAGAGGGGTCATATCAACCTCGACAAACAAGCCATGAAAAAGGTAATCAAATGGGCTCTTAACCACTGACATTGAACGTCAGGGTGAGCAGATCAAAAGGGTAATGAGGATAAGACCTCATAGCTCTTAACCCTTGACAGGGTGAGATCATGACAAAGAGTGGGGATTCAGAAAGGTGGAACCTTCTCCACTGACTGACCAGACAAAAGATCTAGGGCTTTTGTTCTGAAGCATCGACACGTAGTGCGAGCTTAAAGAACGACACACTGAATAACGGGGGATTGATTACTAATCCCTTTTATCCGTCAATTGCCTCTTCAGGGAGGTCTTTAGCACTGATGCCTCTTCTTGGAGGTCTTTGGGCACAAAAGTAAACAAACAAAAGAAAACATTGCGTCATATTGAGGTCTTCCAGCTAAGAAAGCGGTAAAATGCGAGAAAGATAAAGTATCAAGAGATCTACCACACGGATAAAGATCCGAAGTAATAACAGCTAAAGAAATAAGAAACCCAGAGATCTCTCGAGCTGGTACCATCAAAGAAAGCAAGTCAATACAGGTAATCGGAATAAATCTCCAAATGGTATCCCACAAATAAAATGGAATGCCAAGCAAGCTATCCTTTCAGGAGTCATGTGAGCCCTCACAAAAAACTCAACAAACAGGTTAGAGTGACAAGATGGGGCGCAATCAAGAGTTACCCCAAATCAAAATGTAACCACATGAATCATGCCATTAAAATTCACAAAAAGAGCTCACAAAAAGCAACCAAGTGTAGGAGGCCTAAACCTCTTGTCAAACACATGCATCAAAAGAGTATCGAAATTCAAAGGTTGAAAGTATAAAGTAGTGGAAATAGGGCAAACCTGATCGGAGAGATCGAATGAAATTGAATTGCCCGATTGGGTTTGCAAAGCAATCTGAGGGTTTATATGAGAGGGAATTGGTTCTTTGCAGATGAGTTCCCTTCAGTCTCTGGAGGTTGCTCTGAACTCTATTAGCTCTTCTCTCACTATCTTTTTCCCCAGGGTTTTTTGGGAGATGGAAGTCTAGAATTTATAACCTGATTTTTGTGACTTTGTGGGCTCAAAAGAGAGAGGTCCAAGTCCAAGATTTTTCTGTTATATTTTATTTATTTATTTAATTTTTTTTTCGTTTTTCGTTTTTTTTAAACGCGTGGGCTTCGCCTAGCGAGCATGACAGTTCAAGAAATTCCTCTGAGCATAGGTGATTCTGGTGGCTTTTCTTGGGACTCGCTAGGCGACCCATTCTGCTCGCCTAGCGAGCATGACAGCTCATGAACAAACTTTTGCTCCTTCAAGATTAACGTTTTGACTGATGAATAGACCCCATTTGAACATGTTGGAAGTATCTCAAGCCATTCCTTTGTGTTGACTGATCACCCAGATAGGACCCACAAAGTGTCTTGGATGATATTCAAGCTTCTTGGATCTAATTCCGATTGACATGATGAAATGCAATGTTTAAATGACCTAAAAATGAATGCATGAATGAGGGGGGCAAATTTTGAGGTATTACAGTTGCCTCTATTCAATCAACTGGAGACCCGAAAAGAAGATAGTAACGCCTTTCGCACTTTCGAGGTATCAAGGGATTGAATACAATAAAAGCCCGAAAATTTGCACTGAAGTGAAGTGAAGTAACAATGCCTGTCAGAATCGGCAAAGAGGTGGTCTTGAAAGAAGAATTCGTCTGGTATGGTGAGAGTTAGTCTGAATACCGAAAAAGAATGTTAACCTGGATACCCAAAATAAATGGTAACACAGAAATAACCATGGCCTGAATGCCGCTCATCAGTCTGAATACTGGAAATGACTTCGATCTGAACATCGGAAGATATGAGATTATTAATATCGGTCCAAACACCGAGAGGCTGGCCTGAATGCCACAAGTTGCGTCGACCTGAATGTCGGAAACTTCTTCGATCTGAACATCAGAAAACTGGCCTGAATGCCACTTCGATCTCAATATCGGAAAATTGGCCTGAATGCCACTTCGATCTGAATATCGGAAAATTGGCCTGAATGCCACAAGTTGCATCGACCTGAACGTCGGAAACTTCTTCGATCTGAACATCGGAAAACTGGCCTGAATGCCACTTCGATCTGAACATCGGAAAACTGGCTTGAATGCCACTTCGATCTGAATATCGGAAAATTGGCCTGAATGCCACTTCGGTCTGAATACCGGAAACTTGGCCTGAATGCCACTTCGAACTGAATACCGGAAACTGGCCTGAATGCCACAAGTTGCATCGACCTGAACGTCGGAAACTTCTTCGATCTGAACATCGGAAAACTGACCTGAACGCCACTTCGGTCTGAATACCAGAAACTGGCCTGAATGCCACTTCGGTTTGAATACCGGAAAACTGGCCTGAACGCCACTTCGGTCTGAATACCGGAAACTTGGCCTGAATGCCACTTCGATCTGAATACCGGAAACTTCATGCCTGTCAGCATCGGCAGAAATAGGGAAAGATAATAGAGGCGGCACATGGGCCAATGACACTTGCTGGGGATAATAAAGGTAAGTCGTGAACAATCTTCAGTCTGAGATTGGAAACAACTTCTGGCTTATCACTTGGGATACCGAGAATGTTTTATGCTTACATGCGTATGTTTGAATCTTTCAATGGCGTAATGCTCCATGAAAATGGAAATGCTACGCGATTTGGGAGGATGCAATGCAATATGATTCTACATGCAGGGATGCGAAATGCTGGGTAGAATGCCAAGCCGAGGCAAGGGAATCTGCTGGGGAAATGATCACCATCTTCTGGACCCTGACAAGGCTGTTGGAGATGCACAGCGCAAAGAATTATGTGGGGAAATGACCCGCCACACGGTGTTCTAGCAATGACGAAATACCGAGACTCTGACTGGGGAGTGAACGGCACTGAAAACCTGTTGTTGGGGAAAGCGATAGTGGTTCTGGAAACCATAATCTGCGAGAGAGACGACTTTGCAGGGGAAGCAAACACCGATACGGTACCGAGATTCTGCTTCAAGGAAAGAGACCATGGATCTGGCGTCGAGATCATCAATCTGGCATCGAACCCTGAGGAGCAGCCGCTTCTGCTGGGAAGATACAGTCTGACACTGTCAACTCCGCTGGGGATATATAGTCTGGCACTATCAACTCTACTGGGGAGTGTATATTCTGAAACAACCGCTTGGGGGAGGTACAACAGTGAGAGCCTGCTGGGGATCGAAGAATCCAATGCTCTGATCAGCTCTGCATGGATAAGATACCAACTTTAACTGTTGGGGGAAAACATTCGCGATCATCGGCGGGGAACCATAAGGAAATGCCCCGAGGGTACCTGTTCTGAATAGACGATCTAAAGCACTTAACATTTACAACAATTTTAAATGTTTATTAAGCATGTACCTGTAAAGCTCTTATGTTTCATGATGCAATGTTTATCAAAAATTCGGACGTCATTTTTGCAAATAAAATAGTAAAATGAAAATGAAAACAGAGATATACTGAATAACATGATTTTATTGATTGAATGGCCTCTGAATAGGCATTTACATCAGGAAGCAATCCCTGGAAAGAGGTAATCGCACAAAAGATAAAAACAGAAGTTAATCTAATGGCAATGTGAAATGGATTTCTATTAGGTTCCAATTCTGCTATGACTTGCTCGTCTTCAAGATCCTCCAGATGATCATCTTTCTGAAAAGAGTGATTGGACTATTTCCTATCCTTCAAAAGTTTTCAGTCATTGACACGAGATGAGATTCATAACTACTCAGAATGCAGTCATTCGCTTAATCCCTAACTTTTGCCTGGATCGCCCTTTTCGGGTTTTCAATCCACCGGGATACCCATTTTTGCCTAAGTTGCCTTTTCAGGTTTTCAACTTACCGGGTGTACGATCTTTTCATTTTTAATCCCTAATTTTTGCCCGAACCTTTTCATTTTCTTGGTTCGTCAGGATGCCCATTTTTGCCTGGACTATTCTTTTTACTGTCCAGCGGGTCTATTTTATGCGAAGTATTTTTTAACTGCGTCTGATTTCACAGGGGAAGTGAAGTTTTCACCATCCATAGTTGCAAGCATTAAGGCCCCACCATCAAAAACCTTGGTGACAATATACAGTCCATCATAGTTAGGAGTCCACTTGCCCCTGTGATCTATCTGAGGAGGAAGGATCCTTTTCAACACCAAATCTCCGACCTGGAAGCATCGAGGACGCACTTTCTGATCAAAGGCTCTCTTCATCCGACTCTGATACAACTGCCCATGACAAATGGCTGCTATTCGCTTCTCTTCGATAAGACTCAACTCATTGAACCATGTCCGAATCCATTCAGCTTCGTCTAACTTGACATCCAACAGGACTCTTAGAGAAGGAATCTCCACTTCAACAGGTAGGACTGCTTCCATACCATACACAAGGGAGTAAGGGGTTGCCCCGGTCAATGTACGTACTGAAGTACAATACCCATGCAAGGCGAAGGGTAACATCTCATGCCAATCTCTGTACGTAACGACCATCTTCGGCACAATCTTCTTTATGTTCTTATTTGCCGCCTCAACAGCACCGTTCATCTTAGGGCGGTAAGGGGAAGAATTGTGATGCTGAATGTTGAAGTTCTGGCACAACTCCTTCATCATTTTGTTGTTGAGATTAGAACCATTATCAGTAATGATCCTTTCGGGAATCCCATAGCGACAAATGATTTCTTTCTTAATGAATCGGGCAACCACATGTCTAGTGACATTCGCAAACGACGCTGCTTCGACCCACTTGGTGAAATAGTCGATGGCAACAAGGATGAAGTGATGCCCATTGGAGGCAATCAGCTCGATCTTTCCAATCATATCGATGCCCCACATAGCAAAAGGCCACGGCGAAGACATCACATTCAAAGGATTTGGCGGCACATGTACCTTATCAGCATAAATCTGGCATTTATGACTTTTCCGAGCATATTTGAAACAATCAGATTCCATGGTCATCCAGTAATAACCCGCTCTCAACAATTTCTTAGCCATTGCATGTCCGCCGGCATGAGTACCGAAGGAGCCTTCATGAACTTCCTGCATTAACATGTCCGCTTCGTGTCTATCCACGCATTTGAGCAAAACCATGTCGAAGTTCCTCTTATACAGCACATCGTCTTTGTTCAAGAAGAAACTTCCTGCCAATCTTCTCAAAGTCTTTCTATCATTGTTGGATGCCCCTGTAGGGTACTCTTGATTCTTCAGAAAGCACTTGATGTCGTGATACCAGGGCTTGTCATCAACTATCAGATCAGCAGCAAACACATACGCGGCCCTGTCGAGGCGCATCACATTGATCCTGGGAGCGTGGTTCCACCGAATCACGTTGATCATGGAGGATAGAGTGGCAAGAGCATCTGCCATCTGGTTCTCATCACGAGGTATGTGATACAGCTTTACTGTTGTGAAGAAAGTCAATAGTCTTCTTGTGTAATCTCTGTAAGGGACCAGATTGGGCTGGAGAGTATTCCAATCACCATTCACTTGATTGATCACTAGAGCTGAATCTCTGAAGATGTCCAGAGTCTTGATTCTCAAATCAATGGCTTGCTCAGTACCCAAGATACAGGCTTCATACTCAGCTTCATTATTTGTGCACTCAAAAGTCAGACGGGCGGTGAAAGGCATGTGGGCACCTTTCGGAGTAGTAATGACAGCGCCAATTCCACTTCCTCTGGCTTTGACAGCCCCATCAAACAACAACGTCCATTTTTCGTCTGGATCAGGTCTCTCCTCAACAACTGGCTCTTCGCAGTCTTTCATCTTGAGGAACATGATGTCTTCATCTGGAAAATCAAACTTCATCGGCTCATAATCTTCAACCGGCTGTTGAGCAAGATAGTCTGACAGAATACTCCCCTTGATGGCTTTCTGGGATGTATACTGGATATCGTACTCTGTCAGTACCATTTGCCAACGAGCAACCCTTCTGGTGAGAGTTGGCTTCTCGAATATGTATTTGACTGGATCCATCTTGGAGATCAATAAGGTTGTGTGAGTCAGCATGTATTGTCTCAAACGCTTAGCAGCCCATGCAAGTGCACAACATGTCTTTTCAAGCATCGAGTATCTCGACTCGCAATCTGTGAATTTCTTACTCAGGTAGTAGATGGCATGCTCTTTCCTACCTGTCTCGTCGTGTTGACCGAGAACACAACCCATGGAATTGTCTAGTACTGTCAAATACATAATCAGCGATCTCCCTGGGACCGGAGGCATAAGGATAGGAGGATTCTGCAAATACTCCTTTATTTTCTCGAAAGCCCTTTGGCAATCATCATTCCACCTGATAGCCTGATCTTTTCTCAGCAATTTGAATATTGGCTCGCACATGGCTGTTAGGTGAGAGATGAACCTTGCAATGTAGTTCAACCTCCCTAAGAAACCACGAACTTGTTTCTCTGTTCTTGGCTCAAGCATTTCCTGTATCGCTTTCACTTTGGCCGGATCCACCTCAATCCCTTTTTCACTAACAATAAAACCCAGTAATTTTCCAGATCTCACCCCAAAAGTACACTTGTTCGGATTAAGCCTCAGCTTGAATTTTCTCAAACGCTCAAACAATTTCTGCAAATTCACCAAATGTTCTTCTTCCGTCTGAGATTTGGCAATCATATCATCAACATAAACCTCGATTTCATGATGAATCATATCATGGAAAAGAGTCACCATCGCTCGTTGATATGTTGCTCCGGCATTTTTCAAACCAAACGGCATCACCTTGTAGCAGAAGGTGCCCCATGGGGTTATGAATGTTGTCTTCTCCATGTCTTTTGGTGCCATCTTAATTTGATTATAGCCAGAAAAGCCATCCATGAAGGAGAATACCGAGAACTGAGCTGTGTTATCCACCAAAACGTCAATGTGAGGTAATGGGAAATCATCCTTAGGGCTAGCTCTATTCAGATCCCGGTAGTCAACACACATCCGTACCTTTCCATCCTTCTTAGGTACTGGAACGATATTTGCAACCCATGGCGGATAATTTGTGACTGCTAGAAACCCTGCATCCAACTGTTTTTGCACTTCTTCCTTTATCTTGACAGCCATCTCTGGTCTTGTTCTTCTGAGCTTCTGCTTGACCGAAGGACAACCTTCTTTGAGAGGCAAACGGTGTACCACAATATCTGTGTCAAGCCCTGGCATGTCCTGATAAGACCAAGCGAAGATGTCAACATATTCTTGCAGCAATTCAATCAGCCCTTTCTTCACATTATCTTCCAAAGCAGCCCCTATCTTGATTTCTCTCTTGGCGTCCTCGGTGCCAAGATTAATCACTTCAGTAGACTCTTGATGCGGTTAAATTACCCTTTCCTCCTGTTTTAATAACCTGGTAAGTTCTTCAGGGAGTTCACAGTCTTCATCACCCTCTTCTTCAGCTTGAAAGATTGGATTTTCAAAGTCGAAGCGAGCCATAGCAGAACCGTTATCAATAGAATCCGGTGATGTGCATCTGCATGAGTGATGGTATGTGCTTATGAGTGTGAACAAGAAGTGAAAACTAAATAAAACATTGCCAAATATTTTTTGATTTTCAAAAACTGCAAAAATAGAAAGACGGTGAACAAAATATTTGAATGCAAAAAGAAGTCCTTTATTTATGATAAAAAATGCAAGTATCCACATAGATGAGCCCTGCAATGAGTCATTACGCCCTGGGCGGAACGTAAGACTTGGATATGCATGAATAAACAAAGAAAATTACTCCTCCAGAAAAGTGACTTGGACAATCTCCTCAGAAGACCAATTGTTGATGACTTCACCTGGGATCCTCGGACGCACCTAGTTATCGATGTCGCAATCGCTATCCCCATCTTCATCATTGACCTCAGAGACCTGGCCATACTGAATGATGCCAGCACTGGAGAAAGTAATCGGCCCCTGACGAGTCTGAGGCGCTGAAGTTGTAGAAGTCAGAGCTGGCTGATACCTAATCCCGAACTTGTCTTCTTTCATTTGTAACTCCAACAGACGTCCCCAACCAGGAGCAACACCTGAATCTACCAAGGCATGTGCCTGCTTAAAGGACGAGATAGAGGCACCCGCTTTAACTTCTTCCACCGGAGCTGCGTCCTTGATCTGAACTGCCTCAAATGCCTGACATAGGGTCTCATGAAATTCACCTTCTACCTCTACATACTTGAATGTAGACAGGATACTGACCAGAATGTCCTCCTCACCACAGACGGTGATAATCCTTCCATTGACTGGGAATTTAATCTTCTGATGTAAAGTTGAAGAGACTACCCCAGCGTTGTGGATCCAAGGACGACCCAGCAGGCAACTATAGGAAGGACTGATATCCATCACATAGAAGACGGTGTTGAAGGTTTGTGATCCAATCAGAATTGGCAATTCTACCTCTCTGAACACCGACCTCTTAGAACCATCAAAGGCTCTCACAATAAGATCTGAAGGCTTCAGGACCAAACCCTCTACTTCTAACCTTGACAGGGCTCTCTTGGGTATCACATTGAGAGAGGAACCTGTATCCACCAGAACATGAGATAACAGGGTGTCTCTGCATTCCATCGAGATGTGCAAAGCCTTTTTATGGTTGCGTCCAGCTGGTGTTAAGTCAGAATCAGTAAAACCCAACCCGTTGCTTGCATGAACATTTGCAACGATCCCTTCTAGTTGGTTCACTGAGATCTCCTGAGGCACATATGCATCATTTAGGACTTTCAGCAGCGCCTCCCTGTGCGCCTCCGAACACAACAGGAGTGAGAGAATGGATATCTTGGACGAAGTCTGAATCAACTGATCGACTACCTTGTAGTCACTTCTCTTTATAATTCTCAAAAGCTCATCCACATCCTTCGCAAAAGTAGGCTCAGAACCAGCCTATGGTGCAGAGGTACCCTCGTTCATGACCTGCTTGCCTTTGGCTTTTGCCGCAACATTAACACTATGAGTTTGGGTAACGGGTGGTGAGAACAGTCTACCACTCCTGGTGAATCTCCCGATTCCACCAACATTGTCCACTACGGGACCTTCAACTTCAGGTTCAGACTTCTGACCCTCTTCTACCTTTAGTGGCCGTTCTATCCCATGATCGTGCGTGTACACACTCCCCCCATAATGCCAAGGAATGGCCCTTTCGCTGGTGTAAGGTAAAGGACCAGGGGTTGTGATAGTCATAGCGGATGGTCGCGCTGGTGGCACCGGTTGCGCTTCTGGTACACTGATCTGATTAGTTGGGTAGAAAGTGGTGATAGTAGTAACATCATAGTCATACTCTAAAATCTCGTTCATTAAAATGCAAGCATCCGAAACATAGGAATCAAGTTCAATTACATCAGAATCAACCACATTGGAAAAATTAAATACACCATCATGGATTACAGAATCAGTAGGAACAACATCTGCGAATTCATCAGTAGCATCTTCAAACACCTCTTCCTCAACCCCTTCCACGGACTCTTGGACAGACAAATCTTCAGCCTGGAGGATACCTTCGTCGAGCAAGGCCTAGATACCCTGCTATAGTTTCAAACAACCTCCACTCTAAGTAGCACAATCCAAACAACCCTTCCCACAATTGGGGAAAACATCGGCCTTCAGTAAGTGTTCTTTAATCTCTAACAGCGGAGTCTTCAGCTTCAACACATCTTTGACGGATCTGGCTTCCCCTTCCATCATATTAACATTTTCACCACCATGCTGGGGAATGGGATTGTTGACGACATTAGGAGCCGGTGCAAGGTCGATGGCCTTTGAATCTATGAGGTCCTGAACTACGTGCTTAAAAGCTTTGCAGTTCTCAATATTGTGGCCAGGTGCCCCAGAGTGGAAGCTACACCTAGCGTTGGCGTTGTAACCCACCGGAAGCCTACCAACGGGAGGAGCCAGAGTGCGTAACTGCACAAGTTGTAGTTGTTGAAGACTAGAAAGTAGCTGAGCGTACGACATTGGAAGAGTGTCGAAATGCCGGTCCATCGTCCTTGGCCTCTGTTGATAGGCGGGTCTGTTACCCGGTTGTTGTGGTTGGTACTGAGCTGGTTGACGCTGGGGTTGTTGTTGTTGTAGTGGTGCTGCAGCTGGAATGGTCACAGCCGCATCATACGGTTGTTGATGATAGTTCTGAAAGTCATTCCTCCGGTTACCCCTGTTCTGATAAGAAGATATGGCACTTGCATCCCCTTCTCTCCCCTTCTGTCCCTGAATGAATGTCTTCTTCACCCCTGATGAAGATCCACCTCCACTATGGGTCTTGTATGTCTTCAGGTAATTCTCCACCCTCTCTCCGGTAGAGACTACGTCAGCAAAATTGGAGGCATTGCAACCCACCAGGCGCTCCAAATAAGGTCCGGGCAGAGTGTTCATGAACATGTTAGCCATTTCCTTCTCCAACATAGGAGGTTGAACACGGGAAGCTGTCTCCCTCCAGCGTTGAGCGTATTCCCTGAAGCACTCATTACTTTTAAGAGACAGATTCTGAAGTTGAGTTCTGTCCGGAGCCATGTCTGCATTATACTGATACTGCTTCACGAAAGCCTCAGCCAAATCCCTCCAGCAGCGGATGTGGGCTCTGTCCAGCCTCATATACCATTCCAGGGATGCCCCAACTAGGATGTCCTGGAAGAAGTACATGAGCAGCTTCTCATCATCAGAGTATGCAACCATCTTTCGGAAGTAGGCTTGCACATGGGTCTTCGGGCAAGAGTTACCGCTGTATTTGTCGAATATCGGGACCTTGAATTTCGGTGGCACCCTCACGCCTGGGACCAATCCCAAGTCAGCAACGTCTACTCCCAGAGGATTCTGTCCTTCCACTGCCTTCAACCTCTCTTCCAGTCTCCGAAACATAGGGTCCATACCATGACTCATTCCAAAGTCTTCCTGAAGCAAGGGGAACTGATCCTCCTGGTCATCATGGACGGGTTGTTGACCGGAGGTGACATGTAGGATCGGGGTAGGCCCCGGTCCACTGGGTCCGTTAACCTCTCCAGCTGGAGGATCAGTCAACGTCTCTGGTTGAGTAGTGGCGGGATTCCTCTGCATCATCTGCCCGAGCTCTTGCTGTCCCTGAGCCACCCCTTGAACCACATCCATGAACTGATTCATGCGGATCTTCATCTCGGAGAGCTCTGCTTGTAGGCTTTCCATTGCTCTCTGGTGGTTTCTGCGAGTACTGTACCAGTGAATTCCTGAGTCAGCTATCCTGCTAGTGGAACACCAATCAACTGAGAACACTGCGGCAGTACCTGTTATGCAAGACATGCTAATGAATATGCAAATGCAGTGACATGTTTATCAATTCCAAAGGTATTCTACCCCCTTGATTCTAGTCTCTCGTCAGATAAAATATCCCTTTTAAAAAGTACCAGAAAACCCTGACTAGAATCAAGAAGAAGATATAAACCCCACAGAAATGGATAAACATGTGTTAAATGATATGAATGCAGAATGATGTGATGCAATGCAGTGACATGCGAATCAATGTTATTGTATCTGCTTGAATATCTGTTGGATTGCACTGTCTGAAGAGAAACCCACTGAAGAATGTAATACGAGATCAAAACTCTGCTCCAGAAAATAGGGTTGGTTGTATATCACGAGGCACAGGATCAGAACTTCAGCATGAATTCTGAACCGGGAACCATAGAACACAATCATCGACTTAGAACCCATACTTCAGAACCAACGGTCACCAACAAGAACCAAACAAGAGTCACCAACAGGACATGGTTGTAGCACCTCAAATTTGCACCTACCTTTTGTACATACATTTTCATATTAGGTCATTTAACATAACATAGTCCATTGCATAACATTGCATTGTCCTTGGCCCCAGTGCAGGTCCTCTGACAAAATTAGGTCAAACTGGTCAGGAGATCAGTCAATCAAGCAAGCAAGTACAATTTCCATTGAGACAAGGCCCTGGGGTTGGTCCCACATGTTCACATGACCTAGGGGTCCTTTTGAAGTGATTTGGTCAAGGATTGGGTGCTCAGAAGTCATCAGTCATTGTTCAGTCCACCAGAAACCCTAGAAAGTCAACTATGGTCAACTGTGGTCAACTGTGCCTGATTTTATGGATTTCAAGGTGGGAGATGGTTTGAAAGGGTTCATTCATGTCCATACAAGTCTCATTTGACATTTCAAAGATCAAGATTGGAGAAAATAAAGTCAGACAAAAAGTTTCCAAAAATGGCAGGTGACCTGTAATTTTCAACTGCCAAAAATAGAAAGTTTTTCTCCTCAAATTTACATCATCATATAAGCTTCAAATGAAATTTTGTCCAACATGAAAGTTGAAGATCTTGCTCTCACCTTTCCAAAAAGTCCAAGAACACTCATTTCTCATTCATGGTTGGCAAGTTATGATCAAATCATTCTCAAGTTTTTTTGAACTTCAAAGTGGCATATCTTCCAAACCATTTGGCCAAATTGGGTGGGGTTTTTTTGCTACAAGTCATATTTGATGTGCTCTATCCAAATCTTTCATCACAATTCACCAAAAATCTTTCATTCAAAATGGCCTTTTTCCAAGTGCATGAATTAAAAAAGGGGTGAGTTGAAAGATGGACTTTCAAATAAAACATTTCCAACACTTTATACCATTTACAATTGTTCAGAAATCATATTTTGGATTTGCTTGAGCCCAATTTCGTGCATATACATACACCCCATGCAATTTGTTTGGTTTTTTAGCAAATTGGCAAAACACTTCCATTAAGCAAAATTCCACTTACCACTTCATTAAACACACTTAAGCAATGTTAATTAAGGTATATATTGATCATTTCTGACTGAGAAACCCTAGCCACAACACACAAACCAGATCAAACTTCATTTGCTCTCAAAAATTCTCATTCTTTACTTGAACTTTTTTCTAAAAAATTGCAAAGAACTTGTGCTACTGTGCATTATACCACCATCTGCCAATATTCTTGGAGCCATTGCAAGCACTAAAACACAACTGTAGAGCCATTCCAAGTACTGTTCTATTGAAGCATCTCACATGGCAGTTCCAATTTTGAGCTGAATCGTGCCAGCTGGGCTTCAAGTCTTGCTTCTATTCACCAATACCAACCTCCATACGCATTTGTTTCAGCTTGTTGTGGCCAAAGGACCCACGAATTCACACTGCCCTTCAAACAAGGTAAGATTTCGAACCACACTTTTGTCCAAATCATGTAGTGCATCTTGTAGATCTTTTTACCATGAATGTACTGAGCTTTAAATCGTGGAAAATGGCTAGGTATTGAGAGAGAAACATGGAATTTAAGTTTGGTTGTCAAATATGTTTGTGCATGGTTCTTTCTTGATAGCTCGATTTAGTGAAAAATAGGGTTGGATTTGTGTTGTACGTGTTGAGATGGTTTGATTGGTATGCTGGTTTCAAATTTCTGGGAATTTTGTTCTTCGTGATGAAGAACACGTTACTGTAGCTTGAAAAACCCTAAAAATTATTGCCCAGAACTCTTTTGATCCGTTGAACTCGTGTTTGGCTGTTTGGATTTTCGTTTTTGCATGAATCCACTGTTCCATTGGCCATGCACCAGTAAGCACGCGACACCTCCTTAAGTGAAACGCAGAGTTTCACTTAAGGGACCGAATAATTTACAACAATGCCATTCCCGTTTATTTAATTAGTTTAAATCATTTTCATTTGCAATTTTTATTTCATTTTGCATGGCCATCTTCAAAAATTCATAAGTTGCTCATTTTTAATCCAATTTTGATGGTTTTTTTTGTGGAATGCTCCTCTTGATCTCTAGTTTTTTATGATGTTTTTTCCAGATTTTTTGCACGTGTAGATTTTAAAAATGCCTAGGGTTTGTTCATGTGTGTCCATTTTGTGTATGTCTTGCCAAATTGCTTGTGAAATGATGATACATAATCCAATACCTCCCAAATTTTTTGTGCTTAAACTAGACATGTTCATGGTGATTTTGGTATAGAGTTTGTAATTTTATCATTGCTGGTTGTGGAGATATGATTTTTTGAATAGGGGTGTGACAATTTGTGTCACACCATGCATGTCCAACTTCATGATTTTAATTACCATGCCTAATGAACTCAAAATGGTCTGATTTTTTGCATGAACATAATTATGGATGTTAAGAATACATGTGAATTTGTCTGGAATTTTGGAATGCATTTTCTATTTGATTGATAATTTCTCTCCTGTTTGACCAAAATGTTGACTTTTGTGACACATGATGCCATATGATTTGTGAAATTCTCATACATTATTGGATGGACTTGAAACTTGACATGGGCATTGTAGACATCTTAAGGTACATCATGGATTTGGCCCCATTCATTTATCATGTGTTGGTTCTATTTTATGATTAATTGAAGTTGGTGCATGTTTTGATGCTTTGTATGAGGATGTTTGAACTTGCTTTGACTTTCTGATTTTCATTGACCTACTTCCTTTGATCCAAATGAGCTGAAATTTGGTATGCCTATCATGTTGTGGATGATGTTTGATCATGATTTATTTGAGGATTTATTGAAATGTTTGTAATTGAATTTGAGTTGAGACATTCTGTTGACTTCTTTGAGGTTCTATATGCCATGCTTTGACCTAATTTGCTTGTGAAATGATAATGATGAATGATATGAATGTGAAACCACTTAGGTTTACTTCTTGATTGATTTGTCTTGACTTTGGACACTTATCCCTTGCTGTTTTAAACTTTTTATCTCCTTTTGACCCTAGGCTTGTCCTAGTGGTCTTGTCACTCATGTTTAAGCTTGGTTTTTCAGGTTAAGCAACAAATGCTTCAAAGAGATCAATACAAGTTGAATGAGTTTGATTGTTTATCATGAACTAACTTGTTTGTTTTGTAGGTTGCCTAACTCACTTGTTATGAGCTTGTTGCTTTGCACATATGCTTGACTGTATTGTCTGTTGGCTTATGCTGTTTTGTTTTAACTTTGTGTCTGGTATACTAATTGTGCTTGACTGATTTCAGGTACTTTAGTTGCTATTAGTTCCTTGTGAACTTTGCTTTGCTTTGCTTGATAAGCAATTTGCATCGAGGTATAATTTCCTTACTCCATGTAGTCTGGAAGACCTGGCCTGTTACTTGGCCAGGCACCTGTCTGAAGTCCTCCTTAAGAGGCAATGTTTGTGTTTGTTTACATTTGTCCTTGTACATATTCAAAGACCTCCTAAGTGAAGAGGCAATTGGCAGAACCCAAGGGATGTGCAATCCATCCCCTGCTATTCTGTGTGTCATCTGCTTTGCTCACACCACTGTGTTGATGCATTGCAGATACCAACCCAAGATCTTGTTGTACAGTTGAGTCAGTGTCGTATGTGTAGAAGGGTTCCCCCTTTCTGAACCCACACATTCTTGTCTTAAGCTCTCCCAGGCCAGGGATAAGAGCTGTGAAGTCTCATCTTCACTCACCTTTCATCAGCTTCACCCTAACTCTCAGTGTTAGGGTTAAGAGCTAACATTACCCAATTACAGTGGTTTGTTTGTTGAGGTTGATATGACCCCTCGACTAAAACCTAACCTTGATTGAGCCCATTGCTTGCATATAGTGTGTGCTACTTGTGCTTGTGTGTTTGCTTTAGCTTGCTTCATGTGCAAGATAGGTTTAGTTTGGCTTGCTTCCTGTGCAAGTCATGGTTAGGATAGGCTTGCTTCCTGTGCAAGTTAGCTAGAAACCTTAACTTAGGGATAAATTTGCATGATAACATCTAGGCTCGAGTCTTGGTCTCCCTAGTTGTGTCTCCCTCTGTTATCTGGTTAGGCTAGTCCTGTGTCCCTCCGTAGGGGAACTACGTCGCCCTGATCCTCATACCAGATGAGGTACGTAGGCAGGAGATGAGCTGATCTCTCCGGGCGCCCTTTTGTTTTGTTTGTGTGAGTTGTTTCTCCTTTTCTGGTTGGAGTCCGACGTAAGTCCAGCGATTGGCAGTTGGTTTCCTGTGTGTGTTTGTTGGTTCGGATGCTGATGTAAGTCCAGTGATTGGCATTCGGGCTCCACGTTTGCCTTTGCCTGTGTTTGTTTGTGTGCGTGTTAGCCGAGCTACGGATGCTCTGATTCTCCTTCGTCCAAAGGAGATACGTATGCATAGGATGCGATATCCTAGCGAGCATGTGTTTTCCCCAGTCTGAACTACTTCGACTCTGATGTCTATGCCTGATAGACTAAGTAGGCCCAGGATGCGATATCCTGTCGAGTCAGCCTTGTTTTTTTTTTTGCGTCTCTTTCAGCCAGTGTGTGTGTGTTTGAGCAGTGTTTTAGCAATCATTTCCCTTCCTTTAGTGCGTGGATCCCGTCGAGTACGGCGGATGCGTAGGGGTGCTAACACCTTCCCTTCGCATAACCGACTTCCGATCCCATTCTCTTTGGTCGCGAGACCATGCTTTTTCCAGGTTTACTTCGAGCGTTTCCTTTCCCTCTTTTGGGATAAATAACGCACGGTGGCGGCTCTGTTGTTTCGTTTTCCCGCCGGTTTTTCGCGTAATGCGACAGCTGGCGACTCTGCTGGGGACGGTAGAGAAGTTGACCTGTGCTGGTCCGTCTTCCCTAAGCGAGTCTCTCCTAGCGCTCTCTAGGTTAGGGTTTTGGTTGCTGTTTGCTGTTTTGTTATTGCATTCATTATTTATTGTTTGCATTTATGTTTGCACTTATGTTTGCATTCATTCACATTCATTATTTATCTGGCTGGCTGGTTGTCTGTTTCTCTCTGTTGGGGTGGGAGTCACTTGAGGTAAAAGGTCCAATACCCAGACCATGAGTGAAATCTAGGATGCTTAGGAATAGAGTGATTCATGGGAAGCGGGTGGTATTGCGCCACTTAGCGGAACATTGATATCACGAGCAGTTCAGACCCTGGTGGGATATTGTCGTTGCATACTTCAGGTGTGTATATGATGGTATTCCGCGAAAGGTTATTTATGCTGCGTTTCTCTCGACTTTACCCTGGCCTAGACGACACCCGTGAGTGGGGAAGGGTTTGATCATTATTACAGGTACCGTTGGTGACTTGTGGTTCTGTTGGTGACTTTGGGTTCAGATGACCGTTCTCAGTTGACCTTGGGTTTCAAGTGGATTTGGGGTTTTGAGTTCAACCGAAGCTTCGACCTTGTGTTCAGAGATGCACGGCCAGCCAGTTGTGTCTGCATCATGTGCATCATAGCATATTTATTTTCAAAAGATACGCAATAAAAAAAAAGGAAAAAAAAGAAAAAAAGAAACTAATCTTTGCATGCATATCATTTCTCAGGTACATTCCAGAGTTTGTTCACTGATAGAGATGGCAACAGTCCCAGAGCCGAAGCGGAAGACCTGTTCCTACAGCTTTCATCGTGAGCCGTTGACTTCATTGATAGAGTTGGGTAACCTTGTGACTAGTGATCAGCTGAAGGGTTTTGTTGACCGGTTTGGGGATATTCTGACGTTGTTGAAGACGGTAGTTGACCCAGTGCCGATGCAGACTCTTCTTCAGTTCTACGACCCGGAGCTTAGATGTTTCACTTTCCAAGACTATCAGTTGGCGCCTACTCTCGAGGAGTATTCTATTCTGTTGAGTGTCCCGATTCAGCATCAGGTTCCTTTCTTGGACGTACCAAGGGAAGTTGATTTCAGAATTGTTGCCAGAGCTCTCCGGTTGAGTGTCAAAGAAGTTTGTGATAACTGGAAGCCCAGTGGGGAAGTAGTGGGTCTGCTGTTGAAGTTTCTGCTGAGAGTTGCCAGAGGTGAAGCCGAGAAGGGGAATTGGGAAGCTTTTCATGCCCAGTTTGCTGCCATGATCTATGGGATCGTCCTATTCCCGAGCATGCCCAATTTCATTGACCATGCTGCCATCAACGTCTTCATTGGAGGGAATCCAGTCCCCACTCTGTTAGCTGACACTTACTATGCTATTCACAGTAGGCATGGTAAGGGTGGAGCTATCAGATGTTGTCTACCTCTCCTACTCAGATGGTTCATGTCCCTTTTGCCAGTCAGTGGACCCTTTGTGGATGCTCAGAGCACTCATAAGTGGACTCAGAGGGTCATGTCGCTTACCTCCTATGACATCAGATGGGAATCATACCGGATGGATGTGCGGAATGTTATTTTGAGTTGCGGAGAATTCCGGAACGTGCCACTCGTGGGGACCAAGGGTGGCATAAATTATAATCCAGTTCTTTCTCTTCGTCAGTTAGGGTTTGTAATGAAGGGAAGACCACTTGAAGCTGAGGTAGCTCAAAGTGTGTATTTTGAGAAGCAGAGTGACCCTGCTAGATTGGAGCAGATAGGAAGAGCTTGGAGGTCCGTTGGAGTTAAGGATGGAGCTGTCTTAGGGAAGAAGTTTGCCATTGCCATGCCTGATTACACTGATTGGGTAAAGAAGAGAGTGGAAACTTTGTTGCTACCCTATGATAGGATGGAGCCGTTGCAGGAGCAACCACCTTTGATCCTTGTTGAGAGTGTGCCTGCTGAGCACTATAAGCAAGCTTTGATGGAGAATCGCCGATTGAGAGAGAAGGAGCAAGATACCCAGATGGAGCTCTACAAAGCCAAGGCTGATAGGTTGAGCTTGGCCCATCAACTCAGGGAAATGCAAGGAGAGGATGCTAGTAGAGTGAGAAGCAAGAAGAGATCCTACGAGGAGATGGAATCCATGTTGGATGCAGAACATCGGGAGTGTTTGAGGTTGCAGAGAGCTGAAGCCAACTACCAGAAGAAGATCAGAGACTTGGAGAAGCAACTCAGAGACAAAGACATCCAGTTGAAGAAAGAGGTAGATTTGAGGCAGGCATCAGAGAACTACCTTGGAGGAGAAGTTATGGAGCTTAGAAGACAATTGAAGGAGAAGATCACCCCTCTACCAGAGTGTTCAGAATGCACACTGTTGATAGACCAGTGCCAGTACCTGAAGACCCTCATTCCGGAAGACCGTTTGCCTTAGCGTGTACCTTTGATGTTTATGTTGAGAATCACCTCCAGGCTTGTTGGATGGGATTCATTGTTGTACTCTGTTTGTTCGAATATTTGTTGCCTTGGTTGTATGATCTTATTGCCCTTATTTATAGATAAGGTTGTTGGTATTTCCCGTTGTTCTCATCTTACCTTGTTGTGTTGTTCCCTTGTTGCTGCAGGTTGCCATCTTTTGAGGATGCATCAGGCTCTTTGAATGCTTGAGAAATGAACATATCATGTGCACCATACACATCATTAACATCATACTCATATCATTTGCATAACAGGTGTTCTTGTGCCGACTTCTCACTTTGGTTCCTGTGTTTAGGCAGGATAGCTGATCAGAGACCGCATCGCTACTCAACGAGACTCAACCATCAAAGGAACATGGATCAAGTACAAGCTGAGTTAGCTGAGATGAGGGCTAACATGGCCCAGTTCATGCACATGATGCAAGGGGTTGCGCAAGGTCAAGAGGAACTCCGCGCTCTAGTTCAGAGACAAGAAGCTGCAATTCCAACAGTTAACCAAGCTCTGCCAGAGGGAGGCCATATCAACGACGACCCTACTGCGGCTGTGCCCATCAACAACTTTGCTGTAGGGGATGAGTTAAGGGGTATTTGAATCAACGGTCAACCGATTGCTCCAGATACTGCTACTGCCAGAGTAGTCCGTGCTCCGGCCCGTAATCAAGCTCCGATTGTTGACAGACAAGAGGATATGTTCACTCTGCTCAGTGAAGACGAAGACATCTTGGGGAGGGTTGATGAGAGAGACCGCAAAGTTGAGGCCCTTGCTGAGAAGATCCGGGCTATGGAATGTCAAAACTCTCTCGGTTTTGATGTAACTAATATGGGGTTAGTGGAAGGTTTGAGAATCCCGTATAAGTTCAAAGCGCTGATCTTTGACAAATACAACGGCACTTCTTGCCCTCGCACTCATGTGCAGGCATACTATCGAAAGATCTCGGCGTATACTGACGACGAGAAGATGTGGATGTACTTTTTCCAAGATAGCCTATCTGGGGCATCTTTGGATTGGTATATGGAGTTAAAAAGAGATTCGATTAGATGCTGGAGGGATTTGGGAGAAGCGTTCCTCAGACAGTACAAACATAACATGGATATGGCACCTAGCCGGACTCAGCTGCAGAGTCTGTGCCAGAAAAACAACGAGAGCTTTAAAGAGTATGCCCAGAGATGGCGTGAACTTGCTGCAAGAGTTCAACCTCCTATGCTGGAAAGGGAGTTGACGGACATGTTCATCGGCACTCTTCAAGGTGTGTTTATGAACCGGATGGGAAGCTGCCCATTCGGTAGTTTTTCTGATGTCGTCATCTGTGGCGAGAGAACTAAAAGTCTGATCAAGGCCGGTAAGATTCAAGATATGGGTTCTTCTTCGTCGTCAAAGAAACCCTTCTCTGGGGCACCTCGCCGTAGAGAAGGTGAAACTAATGCTGTACAACACCGAGGGAATGTATACAGAGGAGGTGTGAACAGAGATCAATATCGCCCGGTTGCTGCAGTGACCATTCCTGCACCTCAGCCTCGTCAACAACAACAACAAAGGGTTCAACAACCGCAACAACAACAACAACAACAACGTCCGTATCAGCCCAGACAAAGAATGCCTGATCGACGTTTTAATCCTCTACCAATGTCGTACGCCGAACTACTGCCCAAACTACTCAGGTTGGGGTTTGTTGAGTTGCGTACAATGGCTCCACCAACAGTGTTGCCTCCTGGATACGACGCCAACGTCCGTTGTGACTTTCATTCTGGGGCACCAGGGCACCATACTGAAAAATGTCGGGCTTTCCAGCACAAGGTCCAAGATTTGATCGATTCCAAGGCGATCAACTTTGCTCCGGTACCAAACGTTGTAAACAATCCTATGCCTCAGCATGGTGGGCATAGGGTGAACAATATTGAAGGGGAAGCTGAGGATCTAGTGGTTAATGTTGATGATGTTCAGACTTCTTTGCTGGTGGTAAAGGGTCGTATGCTGAAGGGGGGGTGTCTACCCGGGCTGTGACGAGGGTTGTTTGGTTTGTGTAGAAGCTGATAACGGTTGTGACCAGTTGAGGGCTGGTATTCAAAAGTTGATTGATGAAGGCCGTGTGCAGTTCAGTCGGGCTGTCAGAGATAATGGGTCGGTGTCAACTGTCACCATTTACTTCAAACCAGCTGAAGGACGAGGACAAGGGGTTGTTAGTACATCTGCAGCAAGTGGTACCCCAGTTACCATTTCCGCTCCGGTAACCATCAGTGCTCCAACTACTATAGTGGCGTCTGGAAGAAGACCAGTTGAGAATAGTAGGGTTGTGCCATGGAGATATGATAACACCTACCACAGCAACAGAAGGGCTGATAATCTGATGAGGCCAGCAAGTCAAGCGCCCGTGACGATCAGTGCACCGTTTAAAGCTCCTGTGGTTGTGAGTCCCGTTGTGGACAACGTGGGTGGACCAGGAGGTTTTACTCGGAGTGGACGACTGTTTTCTCCTCAGCCGTTGAGAGATGCTAATGCTGAGGCATCTGCTAGGGCGAAAGGCAAACAGGTTGTCGTTGACGAGGAACCGGCTCAGAAGGAGGCCGAGGGTTCATTTGAAAAGGACGTGGAGGAATTTATGAAGATTATAAAGAAGAGTGACTACAAGATCGTAGATCAGCTTAATCAGACTCCGTCCAAAATTTCAATTCTCTCTTTGCTGCTGTGCTCTGAGGCACATCGTGATGCTTTGTTGAAGATGCTGAACATGGCATATGTACCGCAAGAGATTTCCGTCAACCAGCTAGAGGGTGTGTTGGCCAACGTGAGCACCAGGCATGGTGTAGGTTTCACTGACCTAGACTTAACGCCTGAGGGTCGCAATCATAACAAAGCCTTGCATATCACTATGGAATGTAAGGGAGCAGTTTTGTCTCACGTGCTGGTAGACACCGGGTCGTCGTTGAATGTCTTACCAAAGCAGATTCTGAAGAAGATTGATGTTGAAGGAGTCGTGCTCACTCCCAGTGACCTTATTGTGCGCGCATTTGATGGATCCAAACGTTCTGTGTTTGGTGAAGTTACCTTGCCAGTGAAGATAGGTCCCGAGGTTTTCGACACCATTTTTTATGTTATGGACATTCAACCCGCCTACAGCTGTCTGTTGGGGCGTCCTTGGATTCACGCAGCAGGAGCAGTCTCGTCAACTCTCCACCAAAAACTCAAGTACGTCTGGAACGGCCAAATTGTGACCGTGTGTGGCGAAGAAGAGATTCTGGTGAGTCACCTATCCTCGTTCAAGTATGTCGAGGTGGATGGCGAGATCCACGAAACGTTATGCCAGGCATTTGAGACCGTGGCTATGGGGAAGGTAGCTTATGCTGATCAGAGGAAGCCAGGTGCTTCGATTGCTTCATACAAGCAAGCCAAGGAAGTGGTTGATTCCGGCAAAGCTGAGGGCTGGGGCAAGATGTTAGACTTGCCTGTCAAGGAGGACAAATTCGGCATTGGTTATGAGCCTCTCCAAGCAGAGCAGAGCGTACAGACGGGTCCAAGTACCTTCACCAGCGCTGGGCTGATGAATCATGGCGACGTCTTTGCAACCGGTGGTGAAGACTGTGATAGAGACAGTGATTTAGACAACTGGGTTCGCCCGTGTGCCCCAGGGGAGTCTATCAACAACTGGACGGCTGAAGAAGTGGTCCAAGTTACTCTTCAGAGAGAGTAATTTTCCTTTGTTTTTTTCATTTTGCATGAAAACCCTACGTTCTGCCCAAGGCGTAGTGGTTCATTGTAGGGCCTCATCATGTTTTAATGATTATCATAAATAAAGGACGTTTTGCAATCAAATTTTGTGATCCCTGTCTTTCTATTTTTGTTTTCACTTTTTCTAAAAAAAAAAAAATGGCAATGTTTTTGTTTTTTGTGACTTTTTTGAAATCTTTTTTCTAAAACAAAACATTAAAACATGCAGAAGTGACCTTATGGCATCCACTATGAACAATCCTGTTATGGCTCAGTATGATTTTGATAATCCCATCTACCAAGCCGAAGAGGAGAGTGAGGAAGACTGTGAACTCCCTGCAGAATTGGTCAGATTGCTGAAGCAAGAGGAAAGGGTCATCCAACCTCATCAGGAGGAGTTGGAAATTGTTAATCTGGGTACTGAGGACGCCAGAAAAGAGATCAAGATTGGGGCTGCTTTAGAGGACTCTGTCAAGAGGAGGCTGATTGAGATGCTGAGAGAATATGTGGAAATATTCGCCTGGTCATATCAAGATATGCCTGGTTTGGATACAGACATTGTGGTGCATCGACTACCCCTCAGAGAAGAGTGTCCGTCGGTCAAACAGAAGCTTCGGAGAACGAGTCCTGATATGGCTGTCAAGATCAAGGAAGAGGTTCAAAAGCAGTGGGATACGGGTTTTCTGGCTGTTACCAGTTATCCACCGTGGGTAGCCAACATCGTTCCTGTGCCGAAGAAGGATGGCAAAGTCAGAATGTGTGTCGACTACCGGGATTTGAATAGAGCGAGTCCGAAAGATGATTTCCCATTACCTCACATCGATGTATTGGTGGATAATACGGCTCAATCCTCGGTATTCTCTTTCATGGACGGTTTCTCGGGCTATAATCAGATCAAGATGGCGCCAGAGGACATGGAAAAGACAACATTCATTACACCTTGGGGCACATTCTGCTATAAAGTAATGCCATTTGGGCTGAAGAATGCCGGTGCTACCTATCAGAGGGCAATGACGACTCTCTTTCATGACATGATGCACAAAGAGATTGAAGTGTACGTGGATGATATGATTGCGAAGTCGCAGACAAAAGAGGAGCACCTGGTTAATTTGCAGAAGTTGTTTGACAGATTGGTCAAGTTCAAACTGAGGCTGAATCCGAACAAGTGTACGTTTGGGGTGAGATCAGGGAAGCTGTTAGGCTTCATTGTCAGTGAAAAAGGGATCGAGGTTGATCCAGCAAAAGTCAAAGCTATTCAAGAGATGCCTAAACCGAAAACGGAAAAGCAAGTCCGTGGGTTTTTAGGGAGGTTGAACTACATTGCAAGGTTCATATCTCACCTAACGGCCACGTATGAACCAATTTTCAAACTGCTTAGAAAGAATCAGGCGATCAAGTGGAATGATGATTGTCAGAAAGCTTTTGACAAGATCAAAGAGTATTTACAGAAACCTCCAATCTTGATTCCTCCAGTTCCTGGGAGACCATTGATAATGTACCTATCAGTTACCGAGAATTCGATGGGGTGTGTCTTGGGTCAGCATGACGAGTCTGGTCGAAAAGAGTATGCCATATACTACCTTAGCAAAAAGTTTACCGACTGTGAAACAAGATATTCACTGCTCGAGAAAACTTGCTGTGCTTTGGCCTGGGCTGCTCGCCGACTGAGACAGTATATGTTGAACCATACTACCTTATTGATTTCTAAGATGGATCCAGTAAAGTACATCTTTGAGAAGCCGGCTCTCACCGGGCGCGTTGCTCGATGGCAGATGATTTTAACAGAATATGACATTCAGTACACGTCACAGAAGGCCATCAAAGGTAGTATTCTGTCAGATTACCTTGCCGAGCAACCAATTGATGATTATCAGCCGATGATGTTTGAATTCCCTGATGAGGACATCATGTATCTAAAGATGAAAGATTGCGAAGAGCCGCTTGTCGAGGAAGGACCGGATCCTGATGACAAGTGGACACTGATGTTTGATGGGGTTGTGAATATGAACGGTAATGGTGTTGGGGCAGTGCTCATTAATCCCAAAGGTGCTCATATACCTTTTTCTGCCAGATTGACGTTTGATGTCACCAACAATGAAGCTGAGTATGAGGCTTGTATCATGGGGATAGAAGAAGCCATCGACCTGAGAATCAAAACGCTTGACATTTATGGAGATTCTGCTCTAGTGATCAACCAGGTCAATGGAGATTGGAATACGAACCAGCCGCATTTGATTCCGTATAGAGATTACACCAGAAGAATACTGACGTTCTTCAAGAAGGTTAAGCTGTATCATGTCCCCCGGGACGAGAATCAGATGGCTGATGCTTTGGCTACTTTATCTTCCATGATAAAAGTTCATTGGTGGAATCATGTGCCACATGTTGCAGTGAATCGACTCGAGAGGCCTGCGTATGTGTTTGCAGCCGAGTCTGTTGTGATTGATGAGAAACCGTGGTATTATGACATCAAGAACTTCCTCAAGACTCAGGAGTACCCTGAAGGTGCATCAAAGAATGATAAGAAGACCCTGAGAAGGCTAGCTGGAAGTTTTTACTTGAATCAGGATGACGTGTTGTACAAAAGGAACTTTGACATGGTCTTGCTCAGATGCGTGGATAGACACGAAGCAGACATGTTGATGCAAGAAGTGCACGAGGGTTCGTTTGGTACCCATGCTGGTGGTCATGCAATGTCGAAGAAACTGTTGAGAGTCGGATATTACTGGATGACGATGGAATCCGATTGTTTCAAATATGCTCGGAAGTGCCATAAATGCCAGATCTATGCTGATAAGGTGCATGTACCACCAAGCCCATTGAATGTCATGAACTCGCCTTGGCCGTTTGCCATGTGGGGCATCGACATGATTGGGAAGATTGAGCCTACTGCTTCGAATGGACATCGCTTCATCTTGGTTGCGATTGATTACTTCACCAAATGGGTAGAAGCAGCTTCCTTTGCCAACGTCACCAAACAAGTGGTTGCCCGGTTCATCAAAAAAGAAATCATCTGTCGTTATGGAGTTCCCGAGAGAATCATCACTGACAATGGTTCAAATCTCAACAACAAGATGATGAAAGAGCTTTGCAGAGACTTCAAGATTGAACATCACAATTCTTCTCCTTACAGACAGAAGATGAATGGTGTTGTAGAGGCAGCAAACAAGAATATCAAGAAGATTGTGCAAAAGATGGTCATTACGTACAAAGATTGGCATGAGATGCTGCCTTTCGCTTTGCATGGGTACCGTACTTCAGTGCGTACGTCGACCGGGGCAACCCCGTACTCCCTTGTGTATGGTATGGAAGCAGTCCTGCCTGTTGAAGTGGAGATCCCTTCTCTGAGGGTATTGTTGGATGTCAAGCTGGACGAAGCCGAGTGGATTCGGACAAGGTTTAATGAGTTAAGCCTTATCGAAGAAAGACGGCTAGCAGCTGTGTGCCATGGGCAGTTGTATCAGAGAAGGATGAAGCGAGCCTTTGATCAGAAAGTGCGTCCTCAGAGCTATCAAGTTGGTGATCTAGTTCTGAAGAGGATCCTTCCTCCCGGTACAGATAACAGGGGCAAGTGGACTCCTAATTATGAAGGTCCATATGTTGTGAAGAAGGTTTTCTCCGGTGGAGCCTTGATGCTTACAACTATGGATGGTGAAGATTTTCCGTCCCCTGTTAATTCAGACGTAGTCAAAAAATACTTCGCATAAATTGACCCGCTGGACAAAAAGAATAAAAGAGTCCAGGCAAAAAAAGGGGCATCCCGGCGAACCAAAAAAAAACAGAAAGAAAAGGTTCGGGCAAAAATTAGGGATAAAAATGAAAAGAATTTGTACACCCGGTAAGTTGAAAACCCGCAAGGGCGGCTTAGGCAAAAAAGGGTATCCCGGTGGATTGAAAACCCGAAAGGGCGATCCAGCCAAAAGGGGGATTAAAGCGAAGACTACAGTCTGAGTTATCTGTACCTCATCGCGCTTCAGTGTCTACCGTCTTGAAGGATATGATCGGTCCAATCACTCTTCTCAGAAAGCAAGGAAAATGGGAGGAAAATCGATGATCTATGAGTTATAACAGAATTGGGAAATAGTGGATGTCGTGTTCACATTGCCATTAGGATAGCTTATTTTCCTGTTGTGTGCAATTACCTCTTTCTAGGAATTGCTTCCCAATGTATTTGCCTTTTCAGGCACATTTTCAATCAATAAAAGTCGTTATTCAGATAAATAGCTCTCTTGTTTTTATTTTTACTGTTTTGTTTGCAAAAAACGTCCGAATTTTTGATAAGCATCGCATATAAAAACATGAAGGCCAAACAATAACGTGCAAAAGATCAAAACATTTGAAAATCATTTTGAATGTTGAGGACGCTTGAGCGTATCTTGTCCATGTATCCCCTGGGGGCATTTGTTGTTCTGTTTTGCAGGTCGTCATCTGTGAGCATTCCCCAGCAGTTATTTCCCAGAGCAGAGTTTATCCTACTTGTGGAGTGGTTGGAGCTCTCCCCAGCAAAGTTGCCGGTTTGCCCATAACAAGTTGCTTCATTACTCCCCAGCGAGTTGCCTTGTTTTCCCCTAGCGGAGTTGTATTGATGGTTCCCCGGCAGCTGCCTTGTTTTCCCCCTAGCGGAGTTGTATTGATGGTTTCTCAGCGCAGTCGTCCTGTGTATTCCCCGACGGAAGTTTCATCATTTTTGCATTTTGCACGTAGTGATCATTGCATCCTCAAATTGCGTAGCATTTCCATTTCATATGGAGCATTACGCCATAGAAAAATTCAAACATATGCATTCATGTGTTCACTCAACCAGACCGCATCCCCAGCAGAGGCGGATCATTTGGTTCAAAATCGGCACAGCACGTCTGCTACAATTGCTCCTGACAGCATTCAGAATTGATATCCCCACAGAGGTTTATTTCCTCGCCCGTTGGTGACAGAAAGTTTGTTTCTCCTCAGTGAGACCCCAGCAAAAGGTCAACCTTGCCTTGACGTATTTAAGATGACATTCTTGTGATACCAGTAAGTGTCATGTCAGTACCCGCGTGTGTTTTTTGTTTGGTGTCGGTAAACACCATTGTTTCGGTGTCGGTAAACATCGAGTCTCACTCCAGTCATCGGTAAATGTCTGGTCATTTTTTGGTGTCGGTAAACACCATTGTTTCGGTGTCGGTAAACATCGAGTCTCACCCCAGCCATCGGTAAATGTCTGGTCATTTTTGGATGTCGGTAAACATCATCCTTCGATGTCGGTAAACATCAGGTTTTTTTTCCTCAGTCATCGGTAAATGTCTGATAATTCCCCAGCTAGAGATCCCTAGTAGAGTCGTCGGTAAACGTCCTGTCTGGTTTCCGGTTGCAAGTATTTATTTCTCCTTCCCCAGGAAAGTGTTCCCCAGTCATCGGTAAATGTCTGGTCATTTTTTTGATGTCGGTAAACATCATCTTTCGATGTCGGTAAACATCGAGTCTCATCCCAGTCATCGGTAAATGTCTGGTCATGCTTTATTTTCTTGGTGATAAAATCAAGATCCCCAAGAGTCGTCAGTAAACGTCTTGTCTGTTTCCAGTTACAAGTATCTCTTCCTCCCCCAAGTGGAGACGCCATCGGTAAATGGCCCCGTTTGCTTCGATATCGGTAAATATCGAATGCCCAGTTTTATCCGCCATCGGTAAATGGCCCCGTTTGCTTCGATATCGGTAAATATCGAATGCCCAGTTTTAGCCGCCATCGGTAAATGGCCCCGCTTTCTTTGATATCGGTAAATATCGAATTCCCAGTTGGAATAGCCATCGGTAAATGGTTTTGTTGAAGTTGATATCGGTAAATATCAAGTTGCTTTGAAGCCACCATCGGTAAATGGTCTTGCTTCCTCTTAACATCAAGTTGTTTCCCAGCAGCCATCGGTAAATGGTCTTGCTGAAGTTGATATCGGTAAATATCAAGTTTCCAATTTCTAACCATCGGTAAATGGTTTCGCTTTTCTGAAGTTGTCATGCAGTAGTCATCGGTAAATAACTTGGTTCTCCTTGTATTATATCCAGCAGGGCGCAAAATTCTACGGTTCTTTGGTATTCAATCCCTGTGTACCTTGAAAGTCTGACAGCCGTTGCTCTCATCCGTTCAGGTTCCCAGCTGATTGAATAGGGGCAGTTGTAGCACCTCAAATTTGCACCTACCTTTTGTACATACATTTTCATATTAGGTCATTTAACATAACATAGTCCATTGCATAACATTGCATTGTCCTTGGCCCCAGTGCAGGTCCTCTGACAAAATTAGGTCAAACTGGTCAGGAGATCAGTCAATCAAGCAAGCAAGTACAATTTCCATTGAGACAAGGCCCTGGGGTTGGTCCCACATGTTCACATGACCTAGGGGTCCTTTTGAAGTGATTTGGTCAAGGATTGGGTGCTCAGAAGTCATCAGTCATTGTTCAGTCCACCAGAAACCCTAGAAAGTCAACTATGGTCAACTGTGGTCAACTGTGCCTGATTTTATGGATTTCAAGGTGGGAGATGGTTTGAAAGGGTTCATTCATGTCCATACAAGTCTCATTTGACATTTCAAAGATCAAGATTGGAGAAAATAAAGTCAGACAAAAAGTTTCCAAAAATGGCAGGTGACCTGTAATTTTCAACTGCCAAAAATAGAAAGTTTTTCTCCTCAAATTTACATCATCATATAAGCTTCAAATGAAATTTTGTCCAACATGAAAGTTGAAGATCTTGCTCTCACCTTTCCAAAAAGTCCAAGAACACTCATTTCTCATTCATGGTTGGCAAGTTATGATCAAATCATTCTCAAGTTTTTTTGAACTTCAAAGTGGCATATCTTCCAAACCATTTGGCCAAATTGGGTGGGGTTTTTTTGCTACAAGTCATATTTGATGTGCTCTATCCAAATCTTTCATCACAATTCACCAAAAATCTTTCATTCAAAATGGCCTTTTTCCAAGTGCATGAATTAAAAAAGGGGTGAGTTGAAAGATGGACTTTCAAATAAAACATTTCCAACACTTTATACCATTTACAATTGTTCAGAAATCATATTTTGGATTTGCTTGAGCCCAATTTCGTGCATATACATACACCCCATGCAATTTGTTTGGTTTTTTAGCAAATTGGCAAAACACTTCCATTAAGCAAAATTCCACTTACCACTTCATTAAACACACTTAAGCAATGTTAATTAAGGTATATATTGATCATTTCTGACTGAGAAACCCTAGCCACAACACACAAACCAGATCAAACTTCATTTGCTCTCAAAAATTCTCATTCTTTACTTGAACTTTTTTCTAAAAAATTGCAAAGAACTTGTGCTACTGTGCATTATACCACCATCTGCCAACATTCTTGGAGCCATTGCAAGCACTAAAACACAACTGTAGAGCCATTCCAAGTACTGTTCTATTGAAGCATCTCACATGGCAGTTCCAATTTTAAGCTGAATCGTGCCAGATGGGCTTCAAGTCTTGCTTCTATTCACCAATACCAACCTCCATACGCATCTGTTTCAGCTTGTTGTGGCCAAAGGACCCACGAATTCACACTGCCCTTCAAACAAGGTAAGATTTCGAACCACACTTTTGTCCAAATCATGTAGTGCATCTTGTAGATCTTTTTACCATGAATGTACTGAGCTTTAAATCGTGGAAAATGGCTAGGTATTGAGAGAGAAACATGGAATTTAAGTTTGGTTGTCAAATATGTTTGTGCATGGTTCTTTCTTGATAGCTCGATTTAGTGAAAAATAGGGTTGGATTTGTGTTGTACGTGTTGAGATGGTTTGATTGGTATGCTGGTTTCAAATTTCTGGGAATTTTGTTCTTCGTGATGAAGAACACGTTACTGTAGCTTGAAAAACCCTAAAAATTATTGCCCAGAACTCTTTTGATCCGTTGAACTCGTGTTTGGCTGTTTGGATTTTCGTTTTTGCATGAATCCACTGTTCCATTGGCCATGCACCAGTAAGCACGCGACACCTCCTTAAGTGAAACGCAGAGTTTCACTTAAGGGACCGAATAATTTACATCAATGCCATTCCCATTTATTTAATTAGTTTAAATCATTTTCATTTGCAATTTTTATTTCATTTTGCATGGCCATCTTCAAAAATTCATAAGTTGCTCATTTTTAATCCAATTTTGATGGTTTTTTTTGTGGAATGCTCCTCTTGATCTCTAGTTTTTTATGATGTTTTTTCCAGATTTTTTGCACGTGTAGATTTTAAAAATGCCTAGGGTTTGTTCATGTGTGTCCATTTTGTGTATGTCTTGCCAAATTGCTTGTGAAATGATGATACATATTTTGTGCTTAAACTAGACATGTTCATGGTGATTTTGGTGTAGAGTTTGTAATTTTATCATTGCTGGTTGTGGAGATATGATTTTTTGAATAGGGGTGTGACAATTTGTGTCACACCATGCATGTCCAACTTCATGATTTTAATTACCATGCCTAATGAACTCAAAATGGTCTGATTTTTTGCATGAACATAATTATGGATGTTAAGAATACATGTGAATTTGTCTGGAATTTTGGAATGCATTTTCTATTTGATTGATAATTTCTCTCCTGTTTGACCAAAATGTTGACTTTTGTGACACATGATGCCATATGATTTGTGAAATTCTCATACATTATTGGATGGACTTGAAACTTGACATGGGCATTGTAGACATCTTAAGGTACATCATGGCTTTGGCCCCATTCATTTATCATGTGTTGGTTCTATTTTATGATTAATTGAAGTTGGTGCATGTTTTGATGCTTTGTATGAGGATGTTTGAACTTGCTTTGACTTTCTGATTTTCATTGACCTACTTCCTTTGATCCAAATGAGCTGAAATTTGGTATGCCTATCATGTTGTGGATGATGTTTGATCATGATTTATTTGAGGATTTATTGAAATGTTTGTAATTGAATTTGAGTTGAGACATTCTGTTGACTTCTTTGAGGTTCTATATGCCATGCTTTGACCTAATTTGCTTGTGAAATGATAATGATGAATGATATGAATGTGAAACCACTTAGGTTTGCTTCTTGATTGATTTGTCTTGACTTTGGACACTTAATCCTTGCTGTTTTAAACTTTTTATCTCCTTTTGACCCTAGGCTTGTCCTAGTGGTCTTGTCACTCATGTTTAAGCTTGGTTTTTCAGGTTAAGCAACAAATGCTTCAAAGAGATCAATACAAGTTGAATGAGTTTGATTGTTTATCATGAACTAACTTGTTTGTTTTGTAGGTTGCCTAACTCACTTGTTATGAGCTTGTTGCTTTGCACATATGCTTGACTGTATTGTCTGTTGGCTTATGCTGTTTTGTTTTAACTTTGTGTCTGGTATACTAATTGTGCTTGACTGATTTCAGGTACTTTAGTTGCTATTAGTTCCTTGTGAACTTTGCTTTGCTTTGCTTGATAAGCAATTTGCATCGAGGTATAATTTTCTTACTCCATGTAGTCTGGAAGACCTGGCCTGTTACTTGGCCAGGCACCTGTCTGAAGTCCTCCTTAAGAGGCAATGTTTGTGTTTGTTTACATTTGTCCTTGTACATATTCAAAGACCTCCTAAGTGAAGAGACAATTGGCAGAACCCAAGGGATGTGCAATCCATCCCCTGCTATTCTGTGTGTCATCTGCTTTGCTCACACCACTGTGTTGATGCATTGCAGATACCAACCCAAGATCTTGTACAGTTGTACAGTTGAGTCAGTGTCGTATGTGTAGAAGGGTTCCCCCTTTCTGAACCCACACATTCTTGTCTTAA
Organism: Lathyrus oleraceus; assembly: GCF_024323335.1. Taxonomy (NCBI): domain Eukaryota; kingdom Viridiplantae; phylum Streptophyta; class Magnoliopsida; order Fabales; family Fabaceae; genus Lathyrus; species Lathyrus oleraceus. The sequence goes on along the minus strand of NC_066584.1, from coordinate 443,342,765 downwards.
GCTCTCCCAGGCCAGGGATAAGAGCTGTGAAGTCTCATCTTCACTCACCTTTCATCAGCTTCACCCTAACTCTTAGTGTTAGGGTTAAGAGCTAACATTACCCAATTACAGTGGTTTGTTTGTTGAGGTTGATATGACCCCTCGACTAAAACCTAACCTTGATTGAGCCCATTGCTTGCATATAGTGTGTGCTACTTGTGCTTGTGTGTTTGCTTTAGCTTGCTTCCTGTGCAAGATAGGTTTAGTTTGGCTTGCTTCCTGTGCAAGTCATGGTTAGGATAGGCTTGCTTCCTGTGCAAGTTAGCTAGAAACCTTAACTTAGGGATAAATTTGCATGATAACATCTAGGCTCGAGTCGTAGTCTCCCTAGTTGTGTCTCCCTCTGTTATTTGGTTAGGCTAGTCCTATGTCCCTCCGTAGGGGAACTACGTTGCCCTGATCCTCATACCAGATGAGGTACGTAGGCAGGAGATGAGCTGATCTCTCCGGGCGCCCTTTTGTTTTGTTTGTGTGAGTTGTTTCTCCTTTTCTGGTTGGAGTCCGACGTAAGTCCAGCGATTGGCAGTTGGTTTCCTGTGTGTGTTTGTTGGTTCGGATGCTGATGTAAGTCCAGTGATTGGCATTCGGGCTCCACGTTTGCCTTTGCCTGTGTTTGTTTGTGTGCGTGTTAGCCGAGCTACGGATGCTCTGATTCTCCTTCGTCCAAAGGAGATACGTATGCATAGGATGCGATATCCTAGCGAGCATGTGTTTTCCCCAGTCCGAACTACTTCGACTCTGATGTCTATGCCTGATAGACTAAGTAGGCCCAGGATGCGATATTCTGTCGAGTCAGCCTTGTTTGTTTTTTTTTGCGTCTCTTTCAGCCAGTGTGTGTGTGTTTGAGCAGTGTTTTAGCAATCATTTCCCTTCCTTTAGTGTGTGGATCCCGTCGAGTACGACGGATGCGTAGGGGTGCTAACACCTTCCCTTCGCATAACCGACTCCCGATCCCATTCTCTTTGGTCGCGAGACCATGCTTTTTCCAGGTTTACTTCGAGCGTTTCCTTTCCCTCTTTTGGGATAAATAACGCACGGTGGCGGCTCTGTTGTTTCGTTTTCCCGTCGGTTTTTCGCGTAATGCGACAATGGTCACCAACAGAACAAGTCACCATCAGTACCTGTAAATGATCATTCCCGCCCCACTCACGGGTGTAATCTAGGCCAGGGTAAGGTCAAGAGAAACGCAGGATAAATAATCCTTTCAAGAATATCATCATATGCACACCAGGTGTATGCAACGATAATACCCCATCAGAATCTGAACTGCTCGTGATACCATGTTCCGCTAAGTGGCGCCATACCACCCGCTTCCCATGAATCACTCTATTTCTAGGTGTTCTAAAGTTCACTAATAGCCGGTGTATTGGGCCTTTTACCTCTTGTGATTCCCACCCAACAGTGAAACAGATACACAGCCAGCACAATATGCATGAGACAGTAAAGCGCACATAGGATGCAATGCAAGCAGATACGTATGCAAAGCAATAAATAAATAACACACAATAGACAATAAACAAACAAACGCTAGGAAAGGCCCACTAGGGAAAATGTGTCCCCAGCAGAGTCGCCAGCTGTCGCAACGTGAAAAAAGGAGATGCGAAAAAACAACCGGCGAGAAAAGAAAGGACAGAAGAGTCGCCACCGCGCGTTATTTATCCCAAAGGAGGGAAAGGAAACGCTCGAAGTAAACCTGAAAAAAGGAAAGGAAAAGACGAGGTCTCGCAACCAAATCTTGGGTTCGGGAGCCGATTATGCGAAGGGAAGGTATTAACACCCCTACGCATCCGTAGTACTCTACGGGATCCACTTTTGTTGTTCTTGTCTAAAGGGTGTGGGTTTATCTAATGTACTATTTACTAAAAGAGGGGTCAGAAGAAAATGACTCGCACGGATGTCGCATCCACTGCATACGTATCCCATATGAATATGAGAATCAGAGTCTTCGTAGCTCGGCTACCTATGGGTTAAAGAGGAGTGTGCTCGCTAAGACATCGCGTCTTATGCCTACGTATCTCATCTGGAATGAGAATCAGAGCAAGTCGTAGTTCGGCTACCTACGGGTTAAGGGTTGTGTTTTTGGGTGAACGATGTTACTATGCAATCTACCGGATGCTCGACCTTTGGAGACTTACTCGCCTGTAGTAGAAGGAGTTAACGTGTTCTTAGGAGAAGAAAAATCAATGAGTTATTGGTGTTTTAGGGATGCTCATGCAAAAAGGAAGTCCTAGACGAAGGAACAACGCTACCTTAATTGACATGCAAACGAGAGACTATACGAAGCCTAGCAATCCTATGGGGAGACGATCACACCATACAAAACAAACATGCATAAAGTAAAATGCCAACAAGGGGGCTTAAACATACATGGGTAGGGCTTTAGTCAAGAGGGGTCATATCAACCTCGACAAACAAGCCATGAAAAAGGTAATCAAATGGGCTCTTAACCACTGACATTGAACGTCAGGGTGAGCAGATCAAAAGGGTAATGAGGATAAGACCTCATAGCTCTTAACCCTTGACAGGGTGAGCTCATGACAAAGAGTGGGGATTCAGAAAGGTGGAACCTTCTCCACTGACTGACCGGACAAAAGATCTGGGGCTTTTGTTCTGAAGCATCGACAAGTAGTGCGAGCTTAAAGAACGACACACTGAATAACGGGGGATTGATTACTAATCCCTTTTATCCGTCAATTGCCTCTTCAGGGAGGTCTTTAGCACTGATGCCTCTTCTTGGAGGTCTTTGGGCAAAAAAGTAAACAAACAAAAGAAAACATTGCCTCCTACTGAGGTCTTCCATCTAAGAAAGCGGTAAAATGCGGGAAAGATAAAGTATCAAGAGATCTACCACACGGATAAAGATTCGAAGTAATAACAGCTAAGGAAATAAGAAACCCAAAGATCTCTCGAGCTGGCACCATCAAAGAAAGCAAGTCAATACAGGTAATCGGAATAAATCTCCAAATGGTATCCCACAAATAAAGTGGAATGCCAAGCAAGCTATCCTTTCAGGAGTCATGTGAGCCCTCACAAAAAACTCAACAAACAGGTTAGAGTGACAAGATGGGGCGCAATCAAGAGTTGCCCCAAATCAAAATGTAACCACATGAATCATGCCATTAAAATTCACAAAAAGAGCTCACAAATAGCAACCAAGTGTAGGAGGCCTAAACCTCTTGTCAAACACATGCATAAAAAGGGTATCAAAATTCAAAGGTTGAAAGTATAAAGTAGTGGAAATAGGGCAAACCTTATTGGAGAGATCGAATGAAATTGAATTGCCCGGTTGGGTTTGCAAAGCAATCTGAGGGTTTATATGAGAGGGAATTGGTTCTTTGCAGATGAGTTCCCTTCAGTCTCTGGAGGTTGCTCTGAACTCTGTTAGCTCTTCTCTCACTATCTTTTCCCCCAGGATGTTTTGGGAGATGGAAGTCTAGAATTTATAACCTGATTTTTGTGACTTTGTGGGCTCAAAAGAGAGAGGTCCAAGTCCAAGATTTTTCTGTTATATTTTATTTATTTATTTATTTATTTATTTCGTGTTTTTTTTAAAACGTGTGGGCTTCGCCTAGCGAGCATGACAGTTCAAGAAATTCCTTTGAGCGTAGGTGATTCTGGTGGCTTTTCTTGGGACTCGCTAGGCGACCCATTCTGCTCGCCTAGCGAGCATGACAGCTCATGAACAAACTTTTGCTCCTTCAAGATTAACGTTTTGACTGATGAATAGACCCCATTTGAACATGTTGGAAGTATCTCAAGCCATTCCCTTGTGTTGACTGATCACCCAGATAGGACCCACAAAGTGTCTTGGATGATATTCAAGCTTCTTGGATCTCATTCCGATTGACATGATGAAATGCAATGTTTAAATGACCTAAAAATAAATGCATGAATGAGGGGGCAAATTTTGAGGTATTACACCAATTTTTCCCATTTTGGTCCTTTATATAGTGCTCCTTTAGGTCTTGGTGGTTGAGATATTCAAGGAAGACTTGGTTTGAATGAGGAATCCGTGGGAGTAAGTTGTTGGAGGGAATTTAGGCACGTTTGGGTGCTTGTGGATGACTGTTTCAAAGCGCATATTGTGGCCGTGTGAGGCTCGTCATGGGCCTGTGACGGTTGTCACAGTCTGGGTCGTGACGAGCGTCATGAATCTGTGACGGTCGTCACATCAGCAAATTCTGCATAATCTGGTTTTCTTCTTTTTTGTGCTTTCTCATCTGTTTCTTCTTCTTTTTCTTCCTTTTCTTCATTTTTCTCTTTAATGCATGGAGATTTAAATACCTGTAAAAACAACACGAATACTTGCGCAATAATCAGGATATTAATCGAAATGGTGTGATCTTTGAGTGTAAATTAAGGCAATTATCTGATGTGTTTTCGCGTTATCAGTCAACAAAACAATGTTGATCATCTTGACCAACTACTTATTCAATACCTTGAACTTCATTTTATAGGACCGAGAAAATAGCCGTTGGAGTTAGCTTGTTTGAAGAGATGAAGAACTAGTTCTAAGGCAGATTTAAAGTTGTTGCATAATAGATGTTTTAATCATATTTTGAAACCACTCTATTCGAAATGGTAACTATAACGGTTGGAACTAGGTAGGCATGAATATGAGTGAACATCTCAGGCAACATGATGATAAATCAACTTTCTTGAACCATGCACTTTTAATGCAGAGTTGACAAGTCTAAAATATGGGGCTTTGATAAGACAAAACTGCTTTGGTACAATGTACAAATTCAGATGCATTCCATGCCTTCAGAATTTGAGCTGTCATTAGAAGCTAGGTCATGAGAACAGAGTCTGGTGCCTTTAGAGGCGATGAATAAGTTCAGATTCTGATCAATTAAAATCAGACTTAAAAATACTTTTCCATATATTCTTTCAATCAGGACAGATTCTATGCTTGTGATCATGCACACTTGAACAACTATTAGCAAACCCTATTATTCTTTATATACATTATTATCATCAAAACCTTTAAGGGCATAAACAAATCTTGTTCAACACAAGTAAGAGACTTCTTTGCTCAAACACACATGCAAGAGACTTCCTTTTCTTAAACACACAAGTAAGAGACTTACTTTTCTCAACCACACAGGCAAGAGACTTCCTTTTCTCAAACACGGAAGCAAGAGACTTCCTTTGCTCAAGAACACAAGCAAGAGACTTCAAATGATAAGACACTTAGTAAGAGACTTCTAAAAATCTACTTAGCAGGTAAATGGTTGTTGGGTGAATACACTTGATATATAATCAGAGGTGTATCAATAATACAATACAATAAGACTCTTTTAAGACATAATGATTTCTAAGATATACAAGGATGAGAAATCCTAGGTTTTAGGTTGTGCTTTTACTTTGACAGAGTAACTTCTCTTTTTTCTTAATTGATGTTCATTAATTTTTCTTCAAGTCTTTTAGCTCCTTAAATAGAGAAGAAAAAGAGTCATTAAAGATGCAACACAATAGAGTACTTTGAGAAGCTTTAAAAGAGACATTGGGATGTTTCACCAAATTGTCAGGTTAGGTGAAGGCTGGTTTGAAAACCCTTTGCTATAAAAGGATCTAGTAGTTGTATCCCAACAGACTCTAAGAAGAAAATAGAGCTTAAGTCTTCACGTGAAAAAGTATGTTCAAAGATGAACAATGACCTATCATTGTCACCTTGGTCCTTGTGCTTTGACTTAAAAGTAGGCTTCTCCCAAGTTTGGTCTTCAAAGGCTGACTCTTTTTGTCTATGATCTTCGGACGTTGACCTCTTCAGAAGTTGACTTCTTCAGAGTGTGGTCTTCAGCTTTTGATCTATCAAATTTTGATCTTAAGCTTCTCTTTGATTGTTCATAGTCAGAACCAATACTTGTATTCTATATGAAATTTTAGTTTATGGCCCTGCATACTTGAACAAACATTAGTATACCCAATTGTTCTTGAAATACGTTGTTCCAAAAATCCTCACTTTTTGATGATGACAAACATAAGTATTTAAGAACATTGGTTGATAATTTAATTAACTTATTGACTTCAGGGTATGCGGTTTGTAAGTTCCCCATAAGTCATATCCAAGTTAATTAAATTTAAACAATTAAAAAACATATATAATCCTTCAAAGTTTAAGCAAGATAATAATTGTCATGTTTCAGTTGTTTAAATACTTTTATATTTACTCCCCTTTTGTGATCAACAAAAAAAAGGAAATAGAAATGATACTTGAAAAAAAATATTTCATATAACCAAAGAAGATTTGAGTAAATACTAGTCAGAAAAAAATGTTTGGAATTTTACCAAATTTGGATAAAAATAATTTAAAGTCATATTTGATTTCCCTTTTTGAAAAAAATTTATAAAGAGATCCAAAATAGGTTATAATGGTTGGGAAATAACTTCTTTAATTCTCAAGATGGTCAAAATAGGTTCCGTCACCTAAGCTTTGAGAGAAATAAGGCAGTCGAGGCTAGGGAGACGTACTTGAAGTCCAAGAATATATCTCTTTCAAATGTCCATGGGGGCACAATAATCAACACTGATTTTGCTTCATCCTAAACTCTCTATAAAACCTATCTTCCCAAACCATGAAGATCACATATAGTTTCGGCTATCTCTTCTCATAATAGAAAACATGAGTAAGATGTCTAAGAATTCAAAGGATGAAAATTCCAAAGAGATTGACAGAGATGTCATTGAAGATGCATGAAGAAAACTCAAAGATATGTCTAAAAAGGCTGAAGGTTCAAGATAAAAAAAACTGGATCATCTTTAGGAGCTTCTAAAGTGGGAAGAACATCAATTGCAAAGATGAAGAAGCTCAAGAAGAGCCAGGATCCATCTTTTGACTTTGATTCTGATGCTGACAAGGACTGGTTAAACTTCCTTATATGACGTGCTTATTTCCCTTAATAATTTGGAGATGAGTAGGTTATGTAGTGCATCTTGTTCCTCATTATTTGTAACAATTTCATATTAATGATAACCAGTCCTTTTCCTTTTGCATCTATTTCTTTTGATCACTTGCATCCATTTTAGTTGACCCATCAAGAGGAATGTTTTATAGAAGTTTTTTTAATCATTTCAAACAATTTTATGTTGTGTGAGTTTTAAAGAGTTTTAAAAGAAACTATAATCACACAACTATAAAAGAAAAGTTTTAAGGGGAAGCAAAACAAAATTTAAATTTTATCCAAAAACACTGATTTTCAAAGGTAACACAACCATTTTTGTTAAGAGAATGAAAAAGTATGATATAAGTCACACTCCTTTGCTTACACAAACATGATTGGTGAGATCCATTATTATAACACAAAGAATAGTATACAAAAAATTCTCAGAATAATTTTGAATTGGTACCTTCTGACCCAAAAAATCTGATTTTTCAAGTAATTGAATGATTCAGAGTCTAATAACTTAGAAACACATATAACACAAATATGAAAAACAAAGAAATTAGATAGTAACAAACTACATGGTAATGATAGATGGGGATAAGACAAAGTACTCAAAAACACCTGCATCATAAACCACCAGTCATTATCCAACAGCTGAGAAACCAAGTGTCCGAAATCCTTTCAGATTCATGACACATAAGTGCGCAATTGTCAAAAATATTTTTTCCCACTTATATGCTATCAGAGGTAACCAATAAAATTATGAGTATTAGAGGTTGGGTTGCTCATATACTACTACTCATCAGAAGCTTGTTCATAGCTTCTGACCACAGTAGCTTCTGATCATCATCAAACTCCGATCCTCTATTTTACAAGCAAGCACCAATCTTTAATAAAATGCATGTTTAGATTCTTTTTTTATAAAATTAAATCTTTCTATAGTAAGAGGCTTGGTAAATATATCGGCCCATTGATGATTTGTATCAATGAACTGAATATCTATCACACCATTCTGAATATAGTCTATATTAAAATGATGTTTTGTTTCTACGTGCTTGGTTCTAGAATGTTGAATACAATTCTTTGTCAAAAAGATAGCATCCGCATTATCACAAAATATTGGAATACTGCTTCCACTTAGCTGATAGTCTTTCAACTGATATTTCATCCATAGTAACAACTTACAGCTGAGATGTATTCTACTTCTGATGTAGACAAAACAATAGTTTCTTGTCTTTTTCTAGCCTAGGGTATTAGGTTTTCACCTATGAATTGACATGTTACACTAGTGGATTTTCTCTCAATTCTATCCCCCAACATAGTCAGCATCGCATAATCCAACTAACTTATAATCTAGGGATTTTGTATAAAGTAACCCTAGATTGGTCGTTCCCTTCAGATATCTAAAGATTATCTTAACAACTGTTAAGAGAATCTCTCTGGGATTTGAGTGAAATCTTGCACATAGACATACACTAAATAAAATATTTGGTTTGGAAGTTGTTAAAAATAAAGAAGATAACTAATCATACCTCTATACAACTTTTGGCAGACCTTGATGTTGCTTTCTTTGTTGCTCATGTTGTAGGTTAGATGCATATGAGTGCTCATGATCTTGCAATAGTCAAGCTTAAATTGATTGGTTTGTATACAAAGTAAGAACTTCAGCTTTCCCATCATACTCATTTCAAATCCAGCCTACATTGTCTTAAAAAACTCTTGGCAAAGAAAATCATTACTTGAACCAAATATAATATCATAAACACAGACTTGGATAATTAAAATATCATTATTAAGTGTCTTTCTGAAGAGTGTAGTGTCAACTTTCCCTTTCTGAAACCCATATTCTAAAATAAAATTACTTAGTCTCACATACCAAGCTCTAGGAGCATGTTTGAGTCCATAAAGTGATTTCTTTAATTTGAAAACACAATCTAGGTGAACTGAGTCCTCAAACCCAGGTGGCTATTTGACATACACTTCTTCAGAAATGAATCCATTTAAGAATGCACTTTTAACATCCATTTGGTATAAAGTAATGTCATGATTAATAACATAAGAGAAAAGTAACATGTTTGCCTCTAACATTGCAACACGTGCAAAGGTTTCAGAGAAATATATACATTTTTGCTGACTGTAGCCTTGAGCTACAAGTCTAGCCTTATTTCTTACCACTTATCTTTGCTTATTGAACTTGCTTCTGAATACCCATTTTGTTCCAACAATTTTCTTCTGCAGAGGTTTGGTTACCGGATTCTAGACTTCATTTCTTTGAAACTGATTCAACTCTTCTTGCATAGCCACAATCCAACCATCATCAGAAAGCGCTTCATCAACAGAAGTAGGTTCAGTCATGAAGAGTAGTCCTAGCATTGAATGCCTTTCCCTGAAGGTAAACACTGTAGTTTTAGGATTATCTTTGTTTCCAAGAATTAACTCTTCTGGATGAGAAGACTTGTACTTGAAGGTATTCTTGGATTGTGATGTTTATACGAAACCATATTGTGCTTCTTCAGATTATTCATCATCTGGATGAGCTTCTACAGTAGGATCAACTTCTAGGTTACCAACTTTTGAAGTTCTGATAGCATCTTAGAATCCAGCTATTGATGGATTGCTAGCTTCTGAACTTCCAACTTCCTGATTTCTAGCTCCTGATGTGTCTTCAGATACACAAATTTCTGAAAAAATTTGAACTAGCTCTGACATTCTACCGTCAGGCTATTTTTCATCAAATTTAATGTGTATTGACTCTTCAACCATATTGGTTTCAAAGTTATACACCATGTATCCTTTTGAGAATTCAGAGTATCCCAAAAAGATACCCTTCTGAGCTTTAACATCAAATTTCTTCAGATATACTTTATTATTTAGAATGTAACAAATACAACCAAACTGATGAAAATAAGAAATGCATGGCTTTCTTCCATTTAAAAACTCATATGACGTTTTATTCATAATAGGTATAATATAGATTCTATTCTGAATATAACATGTTGTGTTTACAACTTCTGCCCACAAGTACTTTGGTAAGTTGTTTTCATGGATCATGGTTTCTGGCCATTTCTTGTAAATATCTGTTCTATTTTGTTGTGGAGTTCTTGGAGAAGAGAACTCACAGAGAATTCCATATTTTCCACAAAAAATTTCAAATGGCTCATTTTAAAATTCACCACCATGATCACTTCTGACCTTTAAAAATTTAGATTCTTTTTCAGTTTGTACTTGTATGCAGAAGATGCTGAACACATCATATGATTCATCCTTGGTTCTAAGGAATTTAACCCAAGTTCATCAGCTATAGTCATCAACAATGACTAGATCATATTTCTCCTCATTGATTGATACAGTACTAACAAGACCAAACAAGTCAATGTGAATAAGTTCTAAGGGTCTAGAAGTAGAGATAATGTTTTTAGATTTGAAAGAAGTTTTACTGATTTTTCCTACTTGGCATACTCCACAAAAAGCATTTGATTGATAGTTGAGGTCTGGAAATCCTTTGACAAGTTTCAACTTGTTAAGTTTAGAGATCAATCTCTAGTTATCATGGCTTAACCTTCTGTTCCAGATCCATTTCTCATCACTCACTGATAGAAGGCAAAATATCTTATGATCAACCAATTCAGAAAAAATAATTTTATAAACATTTCCCTTTCTCTTACCTTTGAACACTGTCATACCCCAAAATTTGCCCATTAATCTTGCAAGACATTTTTCAAGGCACTCTAACTCATTTTTCAAGGCATTGATCTTAAAAGAACAAAGGCCCAACACACAGGTGGCCCAATCCAGAAAATGGCTCAAACTGGCATGCTCGCTAGGCGAGCAAATCCTTTGCCTAGCGAACCCTTCGCTATACCATTCGCCTAGCGAAGCTTACGAATACGAGAAAATTATGGGCTTCATTCTGAGCCCATTAGGTCACAAAAATTCATTATAAATACCTCAACTTCAATCAGAACCAGGGACGAAAGGAGAGAGATAGAAAGAAGGCACAACAAACCCTGGAGGTTAACCTAGAGAATTCAGAGCAACCCTAAAGGAAACCCTGAAGGAAAACTCATCTGCACAAAGGTTACCTCCGCCCAACTCAATCTGGCGCCAACCCTAAGAGTGACTTGCCAATTCAAGGTTGCAATTCAATTGCAAACAGGTTTGCATTACTATTACCGCTTTATGGGCTTAATTTACATATGATATCATAATCGAATTCATAAATATATTTGAGGTTTTGCCTGTAGATTTAAATATGCCTGAATATCTTGAATGTTTACCCATGTAATTTCTGTAATGGATGCCATATGGTTTGAAGCTTGCTGAAATCGTACCGTTCTAAAATCCAAAACCCGCAGCCGTTCGCTAGCACATCGCTAAGCGAACATGTAGCGAGTGTTCGCCAAGCCCTCGCTAGGCGAGGCAGCAGCGAGCATGACAGTCGCTGATTTTTCCGTTCTGATTTTTGCTTATCTGACATGTTTTATTATAACCATGCATTGTTTACCTAACACTATTTCTGTTATGATGCCTTTTGTTTGGTGCAACTCTCGATTGCACCCTGTTTTGGTATTCTGACCTGTTTGCTGAATGTTGTAAGGGTTCACATATTCCCAGAAAAAATAGCTTGCTAGGTATTCCACTTTATTTGTGGGATACCCTTGTGGAAATTCATCATAATTACCTAATTGATTATAATGTGGACCTAATTACTTAATTGACTACAACTACCTAATTGATTGTAAAATACTGCCTTTGAATATGTGATCTTGGACCTCTCTTTGTTGCCTTACGGTATTACGGTATTATGGTCATGTCCCGCGAATGTGAGGATACACTTAGCAAAGACCCTTCGATTAAATCATCATGTCCCTATAAAATAAATCATTGTCCCTCGGATGTTGCTTGCGAATATATGATTTTTGTCCCTCGATGACCCGTCGTTGTAGCCTACGGTTAAATGATGATCGTCCCTTCGAATGCTAAGGTATCCTTACAAATGTTGCCTTCAATGGCCAATCGATGACCCTACGATGACCCTTTTACATCCAAAGGATAAAACTACTTACTTCTCAATAGTAAGGACAGTTTTACCCTCATAAGGATAGGAAATGCCCATAAAGACCTTGGGTAGGTATAACTCTTAATTGCTGGCTAACAACCTAAAACATTTTTCATACATCACACTTTGCAGAACATCTACTAGAAAATCACCACTTGGTATACATTCATACTAGAATCATTGCCAAGTTATATTTTTCTAAACAGTTTTCAAAATTAAACGAGATACACACTTTGTATACATTCGTACAAGAATCATTACAAAGTTAAACTCTCTTTTCAAAACATTTTTAAGCAATTCACAAACATTTTTTTCAGACAAACATAAGTGATCAAGCAATTAAGAGCCCATGGATAACCATGGATACAAAGGGTGCTAACACCTTCCCTTTGTATAATGTACCTCCCGAACCCAAAATCTAATCAAGGTCTTTCCTGTTCTTTTCCGCCTTTCCTTATTGGATAAAAGAAAAGTCGGTGGCGACTCTTGCTAACCGCGACATTTGCTTTCCAAAGCAAAAACACAAAGTCCAGTTCACCGTATGACAGAACTGGCGACTCTGCTGGGGAGTCAGAGATGAGAAGTTGCCTTAAAAAACAAGATCGCTTATTTGAACTGTCTGATTTAATTTTAAGGGGTTGCTTGGGTATGTTGTGCTTGAGTGAATGATCCTACACCCGGATCTAGTGTACCCTAGGTAAGTAGCAATAGATCATCGCGACTATCCGGCGTATACTAGAATGGTTAAAATGATGGCTACGGTTAATGTGACACTTTGGATGTCCTGATGTTCCTCATGTTTACTTGAGGAAAAATTTGGCATCCGCGTGGTGTCATCCAAGCATTAACCAGACCTTTAGAACCTTAATTGACTCATCCTAGCCATTAGAAAGTAGTGAGATAACTGGCTTCGGTTCCGACTAGGGTTGGTTGAGACTCGATACTACACTCTTTGAGATTGGACTTTAGGGAAGCTTTGGTCAACCACTTGGTGTTGCACTGAAGTGGACTTAAAGGAAGGTCTATGATTGGAGATCCTTTTAGAACCCGGTTACTATTCTAGGACAGGTTGAACCAACCAAACTTCAGTGGGGAGGGTATTTACCTATGGAACTCATGCAAGCCTTAAAACTTAGGAATGATTGTTGTGTGACTGGCTTGTGCTTGTTATTTATTTAACGTCATAACATCATAACATCATGACATCATGGCATTGTACTGACCATTTCAAGGACTTTAAACAGTGGGAACATTTTATACATTGCATAGCATAACATAACATTGCATAACAGGTATTCTAAAGGATCAATGTTCTCACGGTCGTCCTTCTAAACAGAAAAATGGCCCTCGAACAAATTGTCAAAGATCTCCAGGCTCAGAATGCTCAGTTCCAGGAGATGATCTTGAACTTATCCAAGGGGCAGGAGGAACTGAAGGCTCTCTTGCTCGAGAAGAAAAAAAGACAAGAAACCTGTGAGTTACATTAACCCGGGAAGAAGGCTTAAAGGACAGGCTTCAGGAGTCAAGATTAGAATTCCGAAGGATCAAGAAGAGGGGACAGATTCAGAAGATGAGAATGTTGATCCTTTCAGCCAGGAGGATGAAGATGAAGATTATGAGAATGAACAGTACTCTCCAAGAGATGATAAGTACACGTTGCTGGAAGAACGTATGCTAGCTATGGAAGGTCAGAAGGTGCCCGGTCTGGACTTCGAAAGCTTGGGTCTAGTCTCTGATGTGGTCATTCCCCGCAAATTCAAGGTCCCCGCTTTCACTAAGTATGATGGGGCATCTTGTCCTCAGATGCATCTGAGAGCTTACGTGAGAAAGATTCAGCCGTATACCACTGATAGGAAACTATGGATCCATTTCTTCCAAGAGAGTCTGTCTGGCACACAGCTGGAGTGGTATTATCAGCTCGAGAGCTCTAACATCCATACATGGACTGATTTAGCGACAGCTTTCTACAAGCACTACCAATATAATTCTGAATTAGCGCCTACTCGGCTACAGTTGCAGAATATGACTATGGGCTCTAAAGAAAGCTTCAAAGAATATGCTCAGAAATGGAGAGATTTGGCTGGCAGAGTCAAACCCCCTATGACTGATCAAGAATTAGTGGACATGTTCATGAACACACTGACTGGCCCATTCTACAGCCATCTATTGAGGAGTTCCTCGTCGGGTTTCACTGAGCTTATATTAACAGGTGAACATGTTGAAAGCGGCATTCGAAGTGGAAAGATACAGGCGGCCACCTCTGATCCTCCGGAGACTCCTAATGTCATCACTGCTCCTCTGCCTAATCTTGACAAGACTGTCAATGCTGTGGAAGATGCTGATAACAATTGTGACTTGGATAGCTGGGTTTTCCTAACAATTGGTGACGAACTCGACAATTGGAAGGCTGAGGACACTATCTTGATTTCCTTTAGTCAGGAGTAATTGTTATTGCTATTTTAATGTTTCAAAAGCATTGTGTCTATACCCGGGGCACAATAGCTAATTTTTCAAAGGGTTTTGTCATTTTCATAAGCATATTCACATTCAATAAATCAATGGACCTTTTTGCATTCAAATATTGCGCTCTTTATCTTTCCTGTCATCTTTCAAATAAGCTATGTTTTCTTACACACACTCACGTAACAAATAACAGATCCATATCCACTCTGGATCCTGTTGATAATAGTTCTACTACTGTTCATTATGACTTTGAAAATCCGATCTACCAAGCCGAGGATGGAAGTGAGGAAGATTGTGAAGTACCTGGATAGCTCGCCAGACTGTTACTGAAAGAAGAAAAGACTATACAGCCGCATGAGGAGTCAATTGAAACTGTAGATCTGGGTACTAGGGTGGACAAGAAAGAAGTCAGAAGCTTCTTGGGACACTTGAATTACATTGCCCGATTTATCTCCCATTTGACTGCTACTTGCAAACCCATCTTCAAATTACTGAGAACAGTCAAGAGATGATGAATGTCAGGAAGCTTTTGACAAAATCAAGAAGTATCTCCAGGAACCTCCAATTCTGATACCACCAGTTGAAGGAAGACCTCTAATCATGTATTTGACCGTGTTAGAAAGATCAATGGGGTGCGTGTTGGGGCAACATGACGAGTCTGGTCGAAAAGAGCATGCAATATACTACCTTAGCAAAAGGTACCGACTGTGAAACAAGATACTCACAGCTCGAGAAAGCTTGTTATGCTTTGGCTTAGGCTGCTCGCCGACTAAGACAATATATGTTGAATCATACCACTTTATTGATTTCTAAGATGGATCTTATCAAATATACATCTGAGAAACCTGCTCTCTCCGGAAGAACAACAAGATGATTACTGAACTCTGCACGCAGTTCAAAATAAAACACCATAACTCTTCTTCGTACCGGCCAAAGATGAATGGCACCGTAGAAGCTGCTAATAAGAATATCAAGAAGATCATACAAAAGATGACGGTAACATACAAATACTGGCATGAGATGTTACCCTTTGCTCTTCATGGTTATCGCACGTCAGTGCGCACTTCGACGGGGGCAACTCCTTTCTCTTTAGTCTACGGAATGGAAGCCGTCTTACCAGTGGAAGTTCAGATTCCCTCTCTAAGAATCATGAAAGAGGCAGGTTTAGACGAAGATGAATGGATTCAGACTCGACTCGATCAGATAAGTTTGATTGATGAGAAGAGACTTGCGGCTGTTTGTCATGGGCAAATATATCAGAAGCGCATGACCCAGGCATTTAATAAAAGAGTCAAGAGACAGGTGTATCAAATTGGCAACTTGGTAATAAAACATATCATTCTACCACAAGGTGATTCTAGGGGCAAATGGACTCCCACATACGAAGGGCCATTTGTAGTTAAGAAGGTATTCTCTGGTGGAGCCATGATACTTGCTACAATGGATGGCGAATATTTCCCGCATCCTGTGAACGCAGACATAGTTAAAAAATACTACGCATAAAAGAGACCCGCTAGGTCGACGTATCTAGGCAAAAGTAAGGGCATCCCGGCGAACCAAAAGGGTTCGGGCAAAAATTAGGGATAAACATATAAAAATGTACACCCGGCAAGTCGAAAACCTGAAAAGGCGGCTTGGGCAAAAAAGGGTATCCTGGTGGACTGAAAACCTGAAAAGGCGGTCCAGGCAAAAATTAGGGATTAAAGCGTATGACTATGTCCCGTTCTCGGTCAGCTTCACACAAGCCAAAGGGACTGAGCAAGCCAATCACTTCTATCCGACAGCAAGGGATGAGATGCTTGAAGACATAATGACAGTAGTGGAATTAAAATCAATAGGACTTTTTCTGCATAGTTTTCTCCTTGTTTTCCTGACAATTTCCTCTTACTAGGATTTCTGTCTCCTTGAACTCAAATTGCCTGTTTATAGGCCCTCTTTCAAAATCAATGCAATGTTGTTTCCAAAAAATGCTTTTGTTTTACTTTCTCTGTTTTGTTTGCGTAAACTTCCATTGATTTAGTTTGAATTGATATATGCATTTGAATATGATTGATGTTTATCGAAAATACATGCATAAAATAGCAATAGCAATTACTAAAAGACTTTAGGGTCGAGGATAGGGTCTAACCATGCTTTCCAACAAGTCCGGTTACAAATCCTTTCCCTAGTAAAAAACCAGCTATTTCCCAGAAGAGGTCGGCATCACCAGACAGACTGGTCATCTCTTCCATCCCCAGCCAGGCTCTGTTGGATATTTCCACCATCAGACAGAAATCAAGTATCCCCAGCTAAGAAAGGGTCATCAATACAAGTATCTCCAACCAGAATATTGGGATTTATTTTCCCCTGGAAGAACTTTTCCGACGCATAATTCATTCATTACATCATTTCACAGCATACGCACGCATACATTGTTCGCATTTATTTTCAGAAGCATAAAACATCTCATGCATCATGACATGGCATGAAGCTAACTTTATTTTTCAGGTTAATTATCCTCCTGATACAGTCAAGGTAAAGATCCAGTCAGACGGATACTCCTATTGATTACATTCAAGGTTCAGATACATCTTTCAGATATACTCCATGTCAACATTCATTCTGACATCCTCCTAATGATGGCATCTCTAAGCCCATCCCAGACATTTATTGCAAATACAACATATACAAATATCATCGGATATAGCCTAGCGTACGGCTCATTCTGATTCAGCCCAACATATGATTCCTTCAACTATTTCAGAGACGGTCTAGCGTACGACCCATTCGGATGTTCATCTCCTCAGATGCTACCTAGCGTACGGTACATTTTGAAGTGTAGTCTGGCGTACGACTACCCCTTTCATCATCAGATTCAGCCTAACGGACGGCTCATTCTGCTGCTCAGAGACGGTCTAGCATACGGATGTTCATCTCCTCAGATGCTACCTAGCGTACGATATATTTTGACGTGTAGTCTAGCGTACGACTACCCCTTTCATAATCAGATTCAGCCTAACGGACAGCTCATTTTGCTACTCAGATACGATCTAGCGTACGATCCGGTCTGACCTTTATTTCTCCAGATACAGCCTAACGGACGACTCATTCTGCTACTCAGATACGATCTAGCGTACGATCCATTCTGATCTTTCATCCTCAATGAAGTCACCCGCCTAAGGGACAACTCACTCTGCTATTCAGATACGATCTAGCATGTGATCCATTCTGATCCCTTATCCCCAGCAACGTATGACACACTCTGACTCCCCAGCGAAGTCGACAGCCTAATGGATGACTCACTACACGGCCTAGCGTACGACCCGGTGTGGCACCCATGTCCTCAAATTGGTCTGATATTCGATGCACTCTGAAGCTCTCCTCATCAAACCTCCTGGATGGCATCTGCAAGCCCATCTCCGTCAAGACTAATTAACAAGTGCAAATTTTTAGGGCATTCTAAGTGTTCAATAATCTTCCACCTCCAGGCCACGAATGGCATACATACCATTCTAACTCTCTCGGTTCAAGAAAATTGAACAGGGGCAGCTGTCATACCCCCAAATTTGCCCATTAATCTTGCAAGACATTTTTCAAGGCACTCTAACTCATTTTTCAAGGCATTGATCTTAAAAGAACAAAGGCCCAGCACACAGGTGGCCCAATCCAGAAAATGGCTCAAACTGGCATGCTCGATAGGCGAGCAAATCCTTCGCCTAGCGAACCCTTCGCTATACCATTCGCCTAGCGAAGCTTGCGAATACCAGAAAATTCTGAGCTTCATTCTGAGCCCATTAGGTCACAAAAATTCATTATAAATACCTCAACTTCAGTCAGAACCAGGGACGAAAGGAGAGAGATAGAAAGAAGGCACAGCAAACCCTGGAGGCTAACCCAGAGAATTCAGAGCAACCCTAAAGGAAACCCTGAAGGAAAACTCATCTGCACAAAGGTTACCTCCGCCCAACTCAATCCGGCGCCAACCCTAAGAGTGACTTGCCAATTCAAGGTTGCAATTCAATTGCAAACAGGTTTGCATTACTATTATCGCTTTATGGGCTTAATTTACATATGATATCATAATCGAATTCATAAATATATTTGAGGTTTTGCCTGTAGATTTAAATATGCCTGAATATCTTGAATGTTTACCCATGTAATTTCTGTAATGGATGCCATATGGTTTGAAGCTTGCTGAAATCGTACCGTTCTAAAATCCAAAACCCGCAGCCGTTCGCTAGCACATCGCTAAGCGAACATGTAGCGAGTGTTCGCCAAGCCCTCTCTAGGCGAGGCAGCAGCGAGCATGACAGTCGCTGATTTTTGCTTATCTGACATGTTTTATTATAACCATGCATTGTTTACCTAACACTATTTCTGTTATGATGCCTTTTGTTTGGTGCAACTCTTGATTGCACCCTGTTTTGGTATTCTGACCTGTTTGCTGAATGTTGTAAGGGTTCACATATTCCCAGAAAAAATAGCTTGCTAGGTATTCCACTTTATTTGTGGGATACCCTTGTGGAAATTCATCATAATTACCTAATTGATTATAATGTGGACCTAATTACTTAATTGACTACAACTACCTAATTGATTGTAAAATACTGCCTTTGAATATGTGATCTTGGACCTCTCTTTGTTGCCTTACGATATTACGGTATTATGGTCATGTCCCGCGAATGTGAGGATACACTTAGCAAAGACCCTTCGATTAAATCATCATGTCCCTATAAAATAAATCATTGTCCCTCGGATGTTGCTTGCGAATATATGATTTTTGTCCCTCGATGACCCGTCGTTGTAGCCTACGGTTAAATGATGATCGTCCCTTCGAATGCTAAGGTATCCTTACAAATGTTGCCTTCAATGGCCAATCGATGACCCTACGATGACCCTTTTACATCCAAAGGATAAAACTACTTACTTCTCAATAGTAAGGACAGTTTTACCCTCATAAGGATAGGAAATGCCCATAAAGACCTTGGGTAGGTATAACTCTTAATTGCTGGCTCACAACCTAAAACATTTTTCATACATCACACTTTGCAGAACATCTACTAGAAAATCACCACTTGGTATACATTCATACTAGAATCATTGCCAAGTTATATTTTTCTAAACAGTTTTCAAAATTAAACGAGATAAACACTTTGTATACATTCGTACAAGAATCATTACAAAGTTAAACTCTCTTTTCAAAACATTTTTAAGCAATTCACAAACACTTTTTTCAGACAAACATAAGTGATCAAGCAATTAAGAGCCCATGGATAACCATGGATACAAAGGGTGCTAACACCTTCCCTTTGTATAATGTACCTCCCGAACCCAAAATCTAATCAAGGTCTTTCCTGTTCTTTTCCGCCTTTCCTTATTGGATAAAAGAAAAGTCGGTGGCGACTCTTGCTAACCGCGACATTTGCTTTCCAAAGCAAAAACACAAAGTCCAGTTCACCGTATGACAAACACTATGGACTTGTCAAATTCATTCATGATTATGCATTTGTTATTATTAAATATGACTTCATAATCACAGTCACAAAATTGACTAATGCTTAGTAGGTTATGTTTAAGTCCATCTACAAGCTAAACATTATTAATTGAAATAGAGGTGTTACCAATAATACACATACCAGTGAGCTTTCCTTCCTGGTTTCCTCCAAATCCCACAATTCATCCCTCTTTTAGAGTTAGGGTTTGGAGCATACGCCTTTATCCTGTCATATGTCATGAGTGTCGCTACTGGGATTTCATGATAACGAAATCAGGACTAAAGAGATGCCAAAGAGAGGAAAAATCAGAAGAGTCTCCACCGAATTATATTTGTGTGCCCTTATTGAAGGGGCGAGGGGAAATAATCGATAAAACCCTCAAAAAGGTACGCACACGGGAAGTGCTAAATGGGGATATGGAATCGGTACCGCAACCGAGATTTAGGTTCGGAAGTCGATTACGCAAGGGGGAGGTATTAGCACCTCTCACGTCCATGGTACTGCATGGGAACCATTTGGGTTGTTTTACATACATGGGGACTTATCTATCATGATTGTTTTATTTTTCAATAGAAGAATGTGTGAAAGAGAGGGTATTTTTTATATTTATAGTGCTCGCCAAGGATTGGGATCCTTGTGCCTACATATCACTCATTCGGGGATGAGGAATCAGAGTTCCGTAGTTTGGAGTAGAAAATATTTATGTGTTGGTTGATTTTACCTTTGAGAAAAAGGTTTTCAGGATGATGCCCTAAGGCACAAAAATGAGTTTGATGAGTTGTATTATTTTTACCTTGAATAATGGTTTTTATGAAAAGAATGTTTGTGATTATATTGTACTAAATTCTATGGGTGGAGGTGATTATTCTAGACAACAAGTCAAGTGTATCGCGTCCAAAATAATCAGAGTAAGGGTAGGAATGCTCCATTCTTACTCATTCTCCACCACTTAAGGCTCGTGGTGCACAATAATAATCGTAATTTTATTGTATTTTTGAATTTGATTATGAAAATGCCACTTGATATTGAATCAAGGGTTTATTTATTTGATTATAAAATTTGGGTAATGCAATATGCATGCAAAGTAACCAACAAGAAAATAAAGGGTCTCATTATAAGGTAGCTCAAGAGAAAGCCTTGTGTGTGCAAAAGTGACATAATATAAACAATGGATGATGGTCTTATAAACATGTCCCCCTAAGGTGGTGCCATGATGTCATTCTTACAACATGAATGTAAGTTATAAATGAAAATCTAACATTCACAAAGTATCACAAAGATAATGGAAAAAAAGCCTCCAAGCAAAGGTCCTAGGATGAGATCCTCTAAGTCCAAGATGATTAAGTGGAATGATTTGTTTTTGGTCTTATCATTTTATGATGTTTTTTGTTTTATTTTTAATGTATGATGACAGTAAAGATAAATGACAATAATAAACATGCATGATGGGTTTATACAATGAAGATGATAGTGATCATGAATACTTGAATGTAAATTACAAGGTAACGGCATAAAAGTAAATTACAAGATAATAACAATATCACAATAGCAATGGTTAGTGAATACAAATGACATGAAATAAACCATAAGTCAATGGTAACAAGATCACAATAATAAAGATTAATAATAAACAAAGTTAGTGAAGTATAATTAGTGGTTAGTAATATGTGCAAAATGAACATTTTGAGGATTATCTATCCATAGGTCAAAAACTCAAAATATGACACATCAAGGGATAACTTATAATTGATGCAAAGTATTGAAGATGACTAATAATCACCTAACAATAGATTTGTAACAAAGAAATTATACAACCCTAAGTCCATCTATCAATATTTTGATAAATAGAAGATTATATCACTCAAATAATTATGATTTGTTTTTTTTCTTTTGTTTTTACTCCTTTTTATTTAGCAACATAGTAAGATAGCAAATAAATTAGCATAATGTAAATTATATATGGTTAGATAATAATGGACATAAACATAAAGTACTTGAAATAAAATGAACAATAAAATAAATTGTGAGCAAATAAATAGCAAAGGAAATAAAGTGCAATTAATATAAATGTTAGAAGTTAGTAGTTAGTGGTTAGTGGAATAATAATAAGCAAATGGATTAGCAAGTTATCATAAAGAATATGGTTTCATCTATGCATCAAATAACTCAAGTATGTGTTACCACAAGAAATTAGTAAGGCATGTTGAAGGCGTAATTAATGAAAGCGCCTTATGGATTTAAGGATTATACCCCACCAAGGGGAGGTTTGAAAGAAAAGCTGAGCCCAAGATAAGCAAGAGCTGGGAAAACCACAAGTTACCAGAAGATGAAATCGACGGAAGAAGCAAGTTTGGTCGAAATCCATTATGTCGACTGAACCAGAGATTGGGACTTAAGAAATTTTTGATTGTACCAAGCACATAGGGGATGGTGTCGACATAAAAACCTGAGCGGGATAAGTTTGAAATTCAAAATGATTAGCAGTTACAAGGAGAACAAGCGCCAAAGATATGTAGCAGTTTTAAGATCGTGTAGCACGACGTCTGTCTACAGACAGTTAGTTTTTGAGTAGTTTTGCTTGTAGGCAGTTTCTTTAGTTCATTATAAATAAGGGATCCCACAGAGGACTCCGGGTGTTCACTTTGTGCCAAAATCACTCATAAAAAACTTCACATTCCCAGCGCGAGGAGGCAAGAGTTTTCAAGAGTGCTATGTACGTGAATCACCACATTTACTTCAATGCAACTTCCTTATTTTTCAATTGTTCCCGTTGAACACTTTATTTTAATTTCGTTTACGTTTTAATTATCCTTTTATGTTGTCGTCTATGCTGTCGACACTAATTCTATTACGATAATAGAATTCACCAAAAGCGTGTTCATTGTGTATGTCTTTTGAATGTTATAGTGTTGTCGGTCACGAGTCACCCATAGTCTATAGTATCATCATTTTGTATGGAAAAACCTTTGCTTGTTCAATATTTTGTCAGAAGCCGTTTCTCACAAAGTTAATAGTCTGTCGAATTGAACGAGTTACCCTGTTACATTAGCACATGTCTTAGGATCAACTGGTCGATCCTGGAAGTAACCCTTAGTTTTAAGGCTTAGGGAGGACCAACGATTGTTTACCAATTTCCACAGTAAACAGTATGGTTGAAATAGAGGTAACATATCAATGCCTCAAAGTATCATGAATGATCCATTGATCAATCATTAATAGGTTTGAAACATTGATGATTTTATCAACTCTAAACAACCATAGTCATGACCTAATAGATTTCATGAACTAAACAAAAATAGAAATAAGTCAATAATAGAAAGAAAATGACAACAATAACAAAGTTTGACTAAAAATGGTGAATAAAAAAGGTAGTAAGAGCAAAAATCCCAAGAAAAGGTGTGTAAATCAAACTTAATCATTTTTTACAAACTTGGATTTAAAATCTCTCAAAAAACAACCCAAGAAAAACCAATTATTCCAACACAAAAAATAGAACCAGAAAATGTTAAAAAAGTTTAAGCTACAATCATTACCAAAAATGTGAAACAAACTAGGTTGTTGTGATGTTGAGCTTGAATGTGAAGCAAGAGGTTTGGTATGGAAGTGCCTAAGGTGGATAGTTAGTGAAGAGACTGAGTTGTGAGTGTTAGAGAATGAAAGGTTTTGAGGAAAAAAAAGTGAAGTAGGAAAAAAGTTGATGGGAGGTGATTTTGAGAGGTGATGATTTTTTTTTGTTTTGACTTAGGTTTAAGGAAGAGAGTTTGATTGATGTTTGGACATAACTTTTGGGGCTGTAAGCATGGTCTAAATGAGGGGGAAATATTGTCCTATTTATAGGAAAAACAAGTGGGTATGTGAGTGAAAAAGGAATCACTTTGTGTAAAAAAATTAAATACTGCTGCTGTCCGCGTAGGTCTAATCAGTTAGCATAATCTGGCTAACCGATTACACAAGCCAAAAGTGGCCTGAGGAACCTGTGTACCATCTGTGTAATTGGTTAGCATGATTTGGTTAACCGATTACACAGACCAAAAAGTGACCTTTTCCTTTTTTTTTTGCACATTTTTCTCTTGAAGCTTTATCTGAAAAAACCTCAATTTTTTAGATGTGAACACCATGCCTTGAGTCCGTGTAATATGTCTTTGCGTATGAATGTTTATGCAATTATGGTGATGGAACAATAAATGCATGTATGTGTAATAGGGCCATGGATCAGATGAAAGTTGTATGGGATATAGTGAATTTTGGGGTATAACAATGAACGATCACTATCTAGGTACCATGACTGATGCTTTGCTTCTCCCTTGAAGCAAATTTGGAGCAAAGAAAATTTGTGATTTAGGTACCCATAATCTTATGGGTCCTTTATGGTTAGCTCTGATAGGTTTCTTCTTATTTTATACCTTTTCTCTCATATGATAAGGTTTATGATCATTCAAGAGTTTTGATTTAAAAGTTTGTTATCTTGAATAGACCTTGTTCAAGCAATTGATGTGATTGAGGTATAGTTATAGTTCACCAATGATCGATCACCTGAACACTTTCCAAAGAATTCTAAATCAATTTCTGGTGATGAATCTTACTTTTGATGAGGAAAGTCAAGGTTTGTGACTTCTTGGTACTTTGCTTAATTCTTGGGAGACTTTTAGGACATCCTTGTCTAACTCCTCTTCGAATGGTATCATCTTGATGGACTTGGCTAAAAGTAGTGTGTTGAATAAGGAGTTGAGGCGTAAGTTAGAAGGTTCTTCTTCACATTCTGAGGTGTTGGTTACCGAATCGAGGGAGAGATATAAAGTAGAGGTTCAAGTAATTGTGGGGCATCACGTGGTAAGTCACAAGAAGGCTATAACAAATTCTCTAATATTTAGTGTTATCATGCGGGAAAAAGGGATATATAAAAAGGTATTGTTGAAAGTTGAAAAGAGAAAACAAGAAGAAGAACTACAACAACGACAAAAAAGAAGGTAACAATAATGAAGATGTTGCTAGTGTTGATGATTTCTTTGTTGTTTGTGATAGTTGTATAGAGAATGACAATCTATCATGTGATGAGATGGATATGGTGGTTGATGGGGATGACAATTAGCAGTGTTTGGGTAGGATACTATATTACCCATCCCCATACACGTGATTTGTAAAAATCCTCGTGCCCGAGTCCATACCCGCTTGAGTGCAAAAGTTAGCACCCATACTCGTGCTCTATGGGTATGTAAGCACCCATACCCGTGCCCTATGGGTATGTAAGTACCCATACCCGTACCCGTGACCCGCATTCTTATTAAAAATAAATAGATCAATTATAAAATATCATTTAATTTTAATTTTTTAAAAACATTAAAAAGTTTTTAAATAATTTATTGTTGAAATAAATGAACAATTGTATTAAATACATAATGGTTTAACATTTATATACGTCTTATAATTGATAGACATAAATTTTATATAATAATATAAATTAAAATTAAAATACATAAATATATAGTATGCGGGTATGGGGTGGGGTGGGTACCAAGGTGCTCATACCCACACTCATACCCGCTTATTTTTGTGGGTAATTACCTGAGCCCATTCCCATATCCATTTTTGCGGGTTTTTACCCTACCCGTTGTGGGTAAGTTAGCGGGTGCCCATTGGGGATGAGTCAAATTTCCATCCCTAGTGGTTGATAGTGATTGTCATACCCCAAAAATTACTCATCATTTTTCCTAAAAAAAAAAAAAAAAAAAAAAAAAAAAACGAAAAAAAAAAACGAAAAAAGAAAAAAAAGAAAAAAAGAAAAAAAAAGAGAAATTTTTTTTTTAATTAATTAATTAAATAATTAAAATAAATAAATAAATAAAATATAACAAATTATTTTGGACTTGGGTCTCCCTCATTCCAAGCCCATTACCCACGAAATTAGTCTATAAATACTGAAGTTTCAGTAGGGGGAGTTAGACTTGGAGTTTACACTGGGAGATTCACTAGAGAAAGAAGGAAGAGAAGCAAAACACTCTGAGGTTTCCTTGGAACAAAACCTTGAGGAAAAAGAAAGAGAGAGAACAGAGAAGGACGGATAGAAACTTTGGCATAGGAACCCTGCCTACCCGGAGAATTCAGAGTAAAGAAACCCTGAAGGCAGCCCATCTGCACCGAAGCCATCGCCGTCTGCACCGAAGCCATCGCCGTCCAATTCCCGCTGCCTAACTTATTCCGATACTACAAGTGGTCAATCCCTTCAACCTTGAATTGGCAAACAGGTTTGCGTATCTCTATTGTTTATACTTTCAATTGGCCATATCTACATATATAATGCATCATGATTAAATGTTGATATATAATTTGCTTTCGTATGGGAATTTAAATATGCCTGAATACCCTGAATGTTTGACCATGTTATTCCTGTGATAAAATGCCATAAAATTCAAAGTTCCTAACATGGGGTTGTTTTCAAATTCAAAATCCGTGGCCTTCGCTAGGCGAGGCAGAGGCGAACGAGACAGTACCTGATTCTTCTAGTCTGTTTTTTTTTATGTTTTTATCATAGCCATGCATTATTCATCCTATCCTATTTATTGTTGTGATATTTCTCCGGTGTAATCTTCGATTGCACCCTGATTTGGTGTTCTAACATGTTTCTTTTTTTGAGTTTCGTAAAGGTTCACATATCCCAGGAAAAGGTTATTGGCTAGGTATTCCACTTTATTTGTGGGATACCCTTGTGGAGTTTCACCCTAAATTAATTTTTTAATGTATTAATTTCTAATGTATTAATTTTTTAATATATTATTTTTAATAATTTTAATGTGGAGTTTCATCCTAATTATATAATTAATTGTAAAACTTTGCCTTTGAATAAGTGATCTTGGACCTCTCTTTGTTGCCTTACGATTACGATATTACGGTCATGTCCCGCGAACGTGGGGATACCCTTAGCAAAGACCCTTCGGTTAAATCATCATAAAATAAATTATAGTCCCTCGGATGTTGCCTTCGAATATACAACTTTGTCCCTCGATGACCCTCCGATGTTGCCTACGGTTAAATGATGATAGTCCCTTCGAATGCTAAGGTATCCTCATAACTGTTGCCTTCAATGGCCAATCGATGACCCTACGATGACCCTTTTACATCCAAAGGATAAAACTACTTGTTTCTCAATAATAAGGACAGTTTTACCCTCATAAGGATAGGAAATGCCCGTAAAGACCTTGGGTCGGTATAACTCTTAATTGCTGGCTCACAACTTAAAACATTTTTTTTTGCACCTCACACCTTTCAAAATGCCTTTAGAAAATCACCACTTGGTATACATTCATACTAGAATCATTACCGAGTTATATTTTTCTAAACAATTTTCAAAACTAAACGAGATAATCACTTTGTATACATTCATACAAGAATCATTACAAAGTTAAATTCTCTTTTCAAAACAATTTTTCTAAACAATTCACAAATATTTTTTTTCAGACAAAAATAATATAAGTGATCGAGCAATTAAGAGCCCATGGATAACCATGGATACAAAGGGTGCTAACACCTTCCCTTTGTATAATGTACCTCCCGAACCCAAAATCTAAATTAAGGTCTTTCCTGTTCTTTTCCACCTTTCCTTATTGGATAAAAGAAAAGTCGGTGGCGACTCTTGCTAACCGCGACATTGCGATTAAAACCACAAAAAAGTCCAGTTCACCGTATGACAGTGATGCTTCTACTCATGGAATCTCTAGACATGATCTTTTTTCAACTTACAAGACATGTGACTTTGGGGTTGTTTATATGGGAAATAATGGGAAAGCTAATGTCATCGGAATATGAGATATTTGTGTCGAAACTAACAATGAGACTACTCTAGTTCTCAAAGGCGTGAAACACATTCTGAAACTTCGATTTAATTTTTTATCCATTGGAAAGTTGGATAATGAATGATATGATAATTCTTTTTCGGCCAATCAATGGAAGTCAAAGAAAGGCCCAATGGTGGTTGCTAAAGGAAAAAAGGAATTAAAACTTGTATATTGTCCAACTTGGGGTTTCGAAGTGCTACATCAATAATTTTGACAATGATAGCTCATCCGAAATATGACACAAGTGTTTAGGTCATATGAGTGAAAAATGTTTGAGCATTTTGGCAAAGAAGAATGTGTTGTATTTTCTTTCCGATGCAAAGTTGAGAAAGTGTTCGCATTGCTTGGTGGGTAAGAAAAGGCGAGTTTCCTTTATGTCGTATGAACCAAAGAGGAAATTGGAAGTGTTTGATTTAGTACATTCCGATGTGTGTGGTTCGATGAAGACACTGTCACTTGGCGGTGCATATTACATTGTGACTTTCATTGATGATTATTCTCAGAAAACATGGGCTTATACTTTGAAGACAAAAGATCAAGTGTTAAATACCTTCAAGTCATTTCAAGCATCAATTGAAAGAGAAACGGGGAAAAATCTCAAGTGTATCTAAACCGATAACGGGGGAAAGTATGTTGGACCTTTCAACAAGTATTGTTAAGATCAAGCTATACGTCATCAAAAGTATCCTCCAAAGACACCACAATTGAATGAGTTAGCTGAAATAATGAATATAACTTTGGTGGAAAGGGGGAGATGTTTACTTTCTTAACCAAAGTTGTTGAAATACTTTAGGGAGAAGGATTGAGTACGGTTGTACATCTTTTAAACCTTACTACATGTGTTATGTTAAAGTTTGACATTCCAAATCATGTTTGGAGTGGTAAAGATGTTTCCTATGACCATCTTCGGGTGTTAGGGTGCATGGTTTATTGCATATTCTGAAGGATAAGAGATCGAAATTGGATTAGAAGTCAAAGAATGTGTGTTTGTTGGGTATCGATTATTTGATTCGGCTCAACGAAAGATTATTCGTAGTTGTGATGTCGTATTCATGGAGGATTATACTATTGAGGACATCGACAAAGTTGAGAATAAAGATCCGATTTTTGAAGATGAATAAATGGTTGATACGGACTTAACTACTATTACTCCTACCCCTATCACTTTCAAAGATGTTCCAATTGAAAATCAAGACATGGATTTGAATGTTGATAATGTTTTAAATTCTAATGCTATTGTTGATGTAGGTTCTACGTAAGACATTGTTGTAAATGAGGTTGATCAAGAGGTTGAAAGTGTTAAGTAACCGATTGCTTCTAATGAGTTAAGGTGGTCTAGTCGTGATAAAAGGCCTTTCGTTCGATACCCCTCGAACGAGTATGTTTTTCTTACCGTGGAGAACCCAAAAGCTTTGAAGAAGTTTAGGAGGATGAGAACAAAAATGGATGAATACCATGGAGGGTGACATGCAATCACTTTGTGAGAATAATACCTTTGTTAGTGAAGTTGCCAAAGGGTAAGAGAGCATTGAAGAATATATGGGTTTATTGAGTAAAGCAAGATATGTGTACTTCTGAAAAAAGATACAAGGTTCGCTTGGTGGTAAAATGTTTTAAACAACAAAAAGGTGTTGATTTTGGCGATATTTTTTCTCATGTTGTGAAGATGCAATCTATTTGAGTGGTTCTTAGGCTAGCCGCTAGTCTTTATTTGGAAGTATAGCAAATGGACGTGAAAACAACTTTCCTTCATGGTGATCTACATGAAGAAATTTACATAGAGCAACCAGATGGATTCCAAAAGAAAAGAAAAGAAGAATATGTTTGCAAATTGGTAAAGAGTTTTATGGTTTGAAACAAGCACCTCGTCAATGGTATCAAAAGATCAACTCGGTGATGATTGAACATGGGTACAAGATGACCAAGACCGATCATTGTGTGTTTTTCCGGATTTTCTCCGAAGATGACTTAATTATTCTCTTACTTTATGTGGATGACATGCTAATTGTTGGAAAGGATATTTCAAGAATTAAAGAGTTGAAGAAAACTTTGAGTGAATCTTTTGCTATGAAGTATTTAGGAGAGGCTCGAAAAATTCTTGGTATTGAAATTGTTCGAGATCGAAATGAGAAGAAGTTGTACTTGTCAAAGGAAATGTGTGGGGAGAAAGTCCTTCGGCGTTTTAGTATGGATAAGCCTAAAGCGGTGAACAGCCTACTTGCTTCTCATTTCAAGTTTAGTCATAAGCTATGTTCATCTATGGATGAAGAAAAGTTGAGTATGAAGAACATTCTGTACTCGTCGACCGTTGGTAGTTTGATGTATGATATGGTTTATACAAGACCCGATATTGCTCATGTCGTGGAAATGGTGAATCGTTATCTCTCAAATCTGAGAAAAGATCATTGAGAGGCCATGAAGTGGGTGATGAGATATTTGCGTGGCTC
Source organism: Lathyrus oleraceus (assembly GCF_024323335.1). Taxonomy (NCBI): domain Eukaryota; kingdom Viridiplantae; phylum Streptophyta; class Magnoliopsida; order Fabales; family Fabaceae; genus Lathyrus; species Lathyrus oleraceus. The sequence continues at coordinate 443,312,567 of NC_066584.1, read as the reverse complement.
GTCAATTTTGAAGCTAACCTTGGGATGCAAGAAGCCTATGTTGGTTGGGTATACGAATTCTAATCTAGCCGGAAGCTTTTATGATCAAAAATCTACTTCGGGGTATATGGTGACTTTTGACGGAGGAGTCGTGGCTTGTCAATCGAAGTTAAAAAGGTTTGCATTCTCTAATACTGAAGTCAAGTTTATAGCCGTTGTGGAAGCGTTAAAAAAGTTGTTATGGTTGAGGAAATTTGCAATGGAACTTGGTGTGAAATAAGAAAAACATGTCTTGTTTTGTGATGATCAAAGTGTCATTCACTTATCGAAAAATTCCTTATTTCACTCGAGGTCGAAGCATATTGATGTACGTTATTATTGGATTCGTGATGCATTAGATTCCAAGTTGATAGAGCTTTATAAGATTCACACCGATGACAATTGTTTGGATATGTTGATGAAGGTGTTGCCTATGGGAAGTTTGAGTTTTATGGCACGGTAGTCGGATTGGTGTTGCCCTCAAACTAGTCGATCGTGGGAGTTTGTTGGGTTATTCCTCCTATTTGGAGTGGCCCAAATAAATGTGGATTAGTAGCATGTGTGTGTAAGCCTTTGTTATTATAAAACAAATAAACTTAGTTCAATAATTCACAAGGTGAGAAACAACAACAAAAAAACAAAATTGAGATAAAAGTGAAATTCCCGCAACCCCAATTCAACACAGAACGATCCACGAGATTAGAATTTTCTCACCATCTAACCGTTGGATCATCCTGAAATTTTGATACAATGCCCTTCACTCACATGAGTAAATTCTGAACGGTGGAGATCAAATTTTGAGCATTCTATTCCTGTATTATACTCATTGTTTGATTAAATTGGAGATTTAAATGATCTGATCTTGTAGTTTTTTACTCCTAATTAACGGAGGTGTTTCCACGCTAAAATTATGTTATGATATTTGGTGTATTTTGTTGATTGGCGTTGCGTTTAATATTTGAGAGAAATTATGTTATTGAATTATTCCTCTGTGTGCGGAGGGTTTCCTCCTATCATAAATAATAATACAAACAATTAAAGCAGGACTGGTTAAATCCTAAACAAAATATATTATCTTAAACTTAAAGTAAATGCATGTCATCATAGTTGCAAGAAAGAATCAGCTAGAGAAAAAATAATCTTAAAATTAAAGAGTTTTAGGTTCTGGGTTAGCTAAGCATCATTCAGAACCACCAGTTGTTTTATTATGTAATGTATAGAGCAATAGAATACTCGAGACTATGCCAAAGTATTACTAATAAAACAGTATAAGCAACAATTGAGGTCCTGAAAGTTCCAAGTTTACAACCCCCTCTTTTAACCTCAAATTCCGAGTGCATCACTTTGTGGTTGTAACTAGAGCCACGTCTGTTGCTTTTAGCATGTGTGGACAAATGAAGCCACGTGAATGAATTACCTTTCAGGATCTTTTTACACACTACGTGGAACTTATATATCCCTCACAATATGCTTTCCATTCTATTCTATATAAACAACCTTCTTCATTTCTACAATTACCAAACCTTTACCATCTAAGGTGTTAGAGTTTACAAAGCCATTCTTATCCTTAGTAAAGACTTTGTTCTATCTCTTTGTTCTTGAGTTTTGCATTGCAACATTAAGGAACTATTTATTATCAATGGCTGTTTCATCTTGTCAATCTATCATGTCAAGTTCTATGACCAACATTTCTAGCAGGTCTAGAGTTAATCAGTTTACCAACATCCCTTCTGTCTACATTCCAAGCCTCAGGAGGAATGTTTGCCTCAAAGTTCGATCTATGGCTGAGGTAATTATGTTTTTTTCAAACATATTATAACCTGTAGTATTTGCTTATGTATATGTAACATGTTTATGATTTAAGATTGATTAGTTGCTAATTACTTATTAAATTATTCAGGGAGAGCCGAAAGAGCAATCAAAGGTGCCTGTAGACCCAACTACACCAATTGCATCAACACCAACACCACAACCAGCCTATACTCGTCCACCAAAGGTGACCATAGTAACATAAAGTGCTATTGTTTTTTCTGTTAGCTTATTAATATGAAGCATAATTTTGGTCTATATTAAAATGACTTTTTTAACATATATAAATTATGATGAAATGGCAGATGAGCACAAAGTTTTCAGATTTGATGGCATTTAGTGGGCCAGCACCCGAAAGGATCAATGGAAGATTGGCTATGATTGGTTTTGTAGCAGCAATGGGGGTGGAGATAGCAAAAGGGCAGGGTTTGTCAGAACAATTATCTGGTGGTGGAGTTGCATGGTTCTTGGGGACAAGTGTGTTGTTATCACTTGCTTCATTGATTCCATTTTCTCAAGGGGTTAGTGTGGAGTCTAAATCTAAGAGTATTATGTCCTCAGATGCAGAGCTTTGGAATGGAAGAATTGCAATGTTAGGTTTAGTTGCTTTAGCTTTCACAGAATTTGTTAAGGGTACATCCCTTGTGTAATAGATTTCTTCAGGGACAAAGTTACGGTCTATAGGATGGATTTGTGGTTAGAAGCCAATCTTGGAATTGATTCTGTATATTCTTATGTAGTTACTCCTTGAGGTATTCTTATTCCATGTTACAAGAGAGTGTAGTTGAAATTTTGTTATACTTAAAAGGACTTCTCTAATTTCTTCATAAAAGAGTATAATATAGTGTCTTGTTTAATACATCATCATCACCATCCGTCAATATATACAAAGTACAAGGCTCCGATTTAAGAATTCTTTTCGATTACTAATAAAACCTATTCAATAAAAAGTAATAAACATTCTTACATAATAAGATTCAAATTAATACTATTAAAAAAATATTAAGAATACTCCATCCCCTGTTACAACCATGTCGAATCGGGAACATCACGAATGCATAGATGGTTCTTGAAGTCTTCAAAAAAAATTAAGGAGCAATCCTTAGGAATGATGTGCGCTATCCGATAACGAGAAAGGACATGAGAAACACAAAGTTTTCATCATCTAATTTTTTCTTGGACAAAATGAATATTCATTTTAATACGCTTTGTACGCACGTGTTAAACGAGGTTTCTGGAGACAAAAATGACTCTTACATTGTCACAATAAACTAATGTAGCTTTCCTAATAAAAGAATGCAGTTCCAAAAGAAGATGGTTACTCTTACATGACTTGTAAACAACATTTACCACCCCTTTACATAAGGCAATAGAACGAGATAAAATAGGCTAACTTTTTGACGACCACACAATCAGGTTGTCTTCGAGAAACACACAATATTCAAATGTGGATTGTCTCATATCTAGACATCCTCCCCATCAATATCAGTATAAGAGATAAGATCTGCAATGAGGAATGATACATGTGTAAACTAAAATGACGAGTGCCCTAAACATGGTGTATGATACGCTTTAGAACGTTCACATGTTCATCACATTACATGGGTCATGTATATGAAGACAAATATGTTGGACATCATAAAAAATATAGGGTCGTGTAAATGTAAGATATTGTAAAACACCTACAAGACGACAATAGTTTTTTGGATCCTGATACATATTACCCATTTTAGCATTGATTTTCAATTTAGTGTCAACAGGAATTTCACCACTAGAAAAATGCATTTTAGCCTCCTACTTTAGTGTCGGTCACCGACACTAACGCTAAATAGTGTCGACTAAGCCCACACTACAAGGTATTTTAACATAATATATAATTAAAATAGTATTAGAGTCGGCCGACTCAGCAGTCTTTCGTTTGACGTTGGCTAGTTCTTTAAGACTAATCTTCGACTGCCCTGTGTAAAATTGTTCATAGAAAAATCTCTCCAATTACGTCCACGTTTGGATCGATTGTGGAGGTAGCGTTGTGAACCATGTGAACGCGTTTTTTTGTAAGAGAACTTGAGAAGTATCTGAACTTTAAATCCTCATTATTCGATATGTCGCCAACCTCAGTCTGATACCTGGCAACATGTTCGACGGTAGACTCCTCAGTATCCCCAACGAACTTGGTGAATTTCGAGACTTTCCACCCCCTAGGAAGTTCTGTCTATAAGATAAAGTCTGGAAAGGGTGAAGAGTAAGTCGGCCGATGTAGGCCTGGGCTTATTCCATTTCATACTATGATCCGTTCGACGATAGCCTCTAAGTTCTGTTCCTCAATGCCTGCCTCATGTCGAATCTGCCTGACCATATGGTCGGGATCCTGGTTTCTGTTGACCAAAACCACGAGAGGCCTTCGAGCCACCCTAGGAATTTGTTCGAACTCTTGATATTCTTGTTCGACCTGTCGTCCTTCATTTCCTCTTGTCAGATTGGGGTTTCTATTCGAGGAGGAGGAGTGGGATTCTGACGAACTGGAGCCCCTAAAAAGTCTCCTATTCTCGCCATTTGAGTTGCCAGTTACTGGTAACTTTGTGTTGAATCTTGGATCAAAGGCCTGAGTATGGCGCCCATTTGCTGAGTTAACATATGAATCATTTCATGATTACTTTCGTCCATCATCTGTTGTCTCATGATGGAGACAGAACTCGATGTGAAAGTTGGGACTGACTGAGACGACAATCCAAAGCCCGGGGGTCGACCAAATTGAGTTGCCAAAGGTCCTAAATCCTGGTAACGTGGGGATGACGATGATGGTGCTTCGCCAAAAGTCAAACCAAGATTGTGCATACTTGCCATAAACTCAGCCAACATTCCCAACGTCCTGCGTATGAGGATTGTAAAGTTGGGCATGTATTGCCCAGAAGTTTCCATTGTTGTTGGCATCAGCGTTTGTGGTTGAAGCGATGTTAGAATTGGCCCCACAAATGCAGTCGAAACCGCTGACACTGCGCTGGAACCAACATCGGCCATTTGTGACGCAGTTGTGTCTCTCGTCGAAGACGTATCTTCGTGTGGTCGAGGTGACACCATTTTTCCATTGCGTAGTTGCATATACAAAACACCTTGTGTCCCACCAGGTGTGCCAATTTGTTTTGCGCCAACAATCTCTAGCCTTCCTATCAGAGGTTTACTTGCAGAACCGGCTACAAAGTCCTAGACTTGGTGTTGAGTATATGGCTATTTTGTTGGTAAAGTATTTGGAATGTTTAAGAGGAGTGAAAGTAATTTTTAGCAAGTTTAAAAATACAGTAAAGTAATGCAATAAAAGACAAAAGTCTGGTGGAAATAAAAGAAATAAACAAAGACAATTTGGTAAGTTAAATGACTGGTAAATATAAGTGGAAGCAAAAGTACACTTTTGTAGGGAGATGATTGTTTTCTCGTAAACGCTTTGATACTTCAAGTGTACTCCTACTGCAATGCTAAAAATGACACCCCCTAAAATAACCATTACAATTTGTTTAAATACGGGTAGAAAATAACCGTTGGGAGGTTACAACCTACTTACAGATGACACGTGTCGGAGCACCTCCCCCACGTCTTTTGGACGAAATTTGTCAGCTAACAGATACAATCACAAATGCTTGGTGATCTCTCCCAATACAAACCCAATGAATGATAGGTGAGGAGGATGCCAATGCAAATATGATGAGATGACATGAGAGATCTTAAGGTCAAAATTGAGGTCTTACATTTTCTATAACAAATTCAATATAAAGGTGAACTAGTGGGATGTTGCGGGTTCAAACCCGCGCCCCTAACTTTGATGTCCTTGCGTAACTACCAACTGAGCTGATTTAACGGGACAGAGGTAAAATAGTTTGTGTTTGAATAATTTTATACAAAATTGAATTAAACAACAAATTTTTATATAAAAATCACATTTAAAATAAAAAAAACTACAAATTCTATCTTCAATTATAACCAATTATGAAGACAAAATCAATTTTACTTAAAAAAAAACCAAACACCTCAAAATTATTTTAAAATCAATTCTAATTTCTAAATTATTTTTTCCTTTTAAAAAAATTAAACCAAAGATACACTATACTTATACTTAAATTTATAATTAGATGCACCTTTAAAAATGTATTTTTCATGATAAAAAAAGATAATAATACTGCTCGCGTAATATTATACACATTTGATTTCAAAGCAAATAAATACAATACATGACATCTACTGTATAGATTTAAACTCCATAGTCAATTCAAAGATGGAAGCAAAACACTTAAAAAAATACATCTTATATTTGCCTTACAGCAAATAGATTTACAAGATACTCTTCCTCTTCATTAAGTTAAAAAAAAATGAAATTTTGAAGTGATTATCAGTGTATTTCGTTTGAAACAATTAAAACCACTCTTCCTCATTTTCATGATTATACATTTTGGTTGAGTCTCTCATTGATAAGTTCCACATCGGCAAGCTTGAAAGAATAACACTTTATAATAGTCTGACACAGTAGTTAACTCACCGAGTTGGATAGCTCCAACTGGTAACTCAATCAAGGGCATCAAGGTAATGGAACATGGTTAGTGATTCACTGGTATGGGCCTGAAGCTGCAAATGTAAGCCTGCCCGCTTCAAGTTGAGAGTTGATCAACGGGGCTTGAGCAAAAGCCCAAAACTTCATTATTGAGGTCGCGTTAGGCTAGCTTCACAATAGCGGCGACTACTCTCTCCTCTCAACAGGATGCTTTTGTGTCACAAATTCTATCTTCATTATTGAGGTTACTCATTCATATTTTTCCTTTTAATTACATCTTGTAATTACATAACTATTTGTAATAATTTGTTGAACTACGATTTCTAGGATTGATTATATTACCAAATGGCAAAGCAGTTTTGCACTTATCTGCTTGTCCTTTTATTTGTAATGCTATAGCTAAACATCATTAAACTACCACTTTGTGGTGCATGTATGCCCCCCCTTGTTAATGTTACAACTTAACTCTCACTATTTTCTTACTGGACAAAAATTGTCTGTTATTTGCATATTTATTAACACTAATGTTCAATAATGGTATTCATTTTTTACTACCTACTGATTTGTGATCTTTTACTAAATAAATTGATAGGTAGAGGCTTTGGACAATGATTGCAGGCAATAGCTCAATTGATTAGTTGGAAATTAGTATTTGTTCTCATAAATTCCAGTTAAACACTGCATTTTAAGAACTTTGATTGTTTTGGACTTTGGTAACAATTCAAAGATTTAAAAATCAGATTTCTCAGGTAAAAGAAAAAAAAATCACAGTTTTTCTTTTCAAAATGTACTAGGCAGGGGAAAATTCTGACTTAGTGTACTTGTGGTAAGTACAATAGTAGTATAGACCCGGCCTGCCGGTGATGAACCAAATGAGACCGTCCTTTTCCTAGTTATGGGATCATGTATTTATAGCCTTGGTCACTCAAGAGGGACCAATTTCTTGGTCTCCTACATATATACTGATTAGTGTGAAAAATGGGATGAGTCACTTCTTGAATCTGGGTAGTGTAGCAACGACAAAGAAATCCTTCTAATTTCTCTAAAACGTGTCTCAACACGTCACTGCTAAGTTGGGTTTGACCTTGCCCATGTTGGATTTGAGCTTGCCTATGTTGGGCTTAATCGCGCCTATGTCCTTTTGAGTAGCTTAGCGGATTCTAACCCTAAAAGGCCAAGGTGAGCTGTTGCCAAATGGACTTGGATCGTTACGAATATATACTTACACTTACTAATTTTAATAACTACTTATAAAAAATGATTTGATTATGCTAATCTATTTTAGTAACTCTTTGCTATTTTGTTTTGAAACTTAAAAGTCAGTTTGGGGTGAAGAAGTCTAATTACAAAATAATATTATCATTAATTAATAATACAAACAGTGAAATCAGGATTAGTTAATTCCAAAACAAAATATATCTTTGACTTCCTTTCAAAATTTGAAGAGATAGCTTATGTCCAACCAACCTTTAGATGCATGCCATCATAATTGTAATATAGATTAAGTAAATTCAGAACCATCTAATGTGATTTGGAAATAAAGCATCATTCATTGCTAGAGCAAAATTATTGTCTTAATATTAAAGAGTTTTAGGTTCTTGGTTAACTATAAGGATCATTCAGAACCACCAATTGTCTTATGTAATCTATATAACAATAGAATATTCTAGACTATACCAGAGTACTAATAAGCGGTAAAAACGGTATTTGAGGTCCTGAAAGTTCCAAGTTTACAACCCTGTGCACAACACTTTGTGGTTGTAACTAGAGCCACATCTGTTGCTGTTACCATGTGTGGACAAATGAAGCCACGTGAATGAATTGCCTTTTATAAGCTTTTTGCACACTACGTGGAACTTATATATCCCTCACAATATGCTTTCCATTTTATTCTATATAAACAACCTTCTTCAATGCTTTACCTACCAACTTAACAATCTAAGGTGTAAGCTTTCAGTTAGTGAGATTCACAAAGCTATTCATATCCTTTGAAAAGGCTTCAATCTATCTCATTGGTTCTTGAGTTTTGCATTAACATTAAGGAACTATTTACAATGGCTGTTTCATCTTGTCAATCTATCATGTCAAGTTCTATGACCAACATTTCTAGCAGATCTAGGGTTAACCAGTTTACCAACATCTCTTCTGTCTACATTCCAAGCATGAGAAGGAATGTCAGCCTCAAAGTTAGATCTATGGCTGAGGTAATTATGCTTTTTTCAAACATATTATAACCTGTAGTATTTGCTTATGCATATGTAATATGTTTGTGATTTAAGAATGATTAGTTGCTAATAACTTATTAAATTATTCAGGGAGAGCCGAAAGAGCAATCAAAGGTGCCTGTAGACCCAACTACACCAATTGCATCAACACCAACACCACAACCAGCCTATACTCGTCCACCAAAGGTGACCATAGTAACATATAAGTGCTATTGTTTTTTCTGTTAGCTTATTAATATGAAGCATAATTTTGGTCTATATTAAAATGACTTTTTTAACATATATAAATTATGATGAAATGGCAGATGAGCACAAAGTTTTCAGATTTGATGGCATTTAGTGGGCCAGCACCCGAAAGGATCAATGGAAGATTGGCTATGATTGGTTTTGTAGCAGCAATGGGGGTGGAGATAGCAAAAGGGCAGGGTTTGTCAGAACAATTATCTGGTGGTGGAGTTCCATGGTTCTTGGGGACAAGTGTGTTGTTGTCACTTGCTTCACTGATTCCATTTTCTCAAGGGGTTAGTGTGGAGTCTAAATCTAAGAGTATCATGTCCTCAGATGCAGAGTTGTGGAATGGAAGAATTGCAATGTTAGGTTTAGTTGCTTTGGCATTCACAGAATTTGTTAAGGGTACATCTCTTGTGTAATAGATTTCTTGAGGGACACATAAAAGGTCTATAAAATTAGTGGTTATTAGAAGGCAATCTAGGAATTATTTATGTATATCCTTTGAGGTACTTGTTATTGCCATGTACTACAAGAGAAAGTGTAATTGAACTCTCTTAATACTTGAAAAGAGTTCCTCTAATTTCTTCCACTGAATACATTTTTGTTCACTTTTGCTGTATGGTTGAAGGCATATCATGTAAATATTGTGTTTGATTCTTCTTTGCGTGTCATCCCTTATTGTAGTTCTGTCAAACTATTTTGTTCCTATAGTATCACTGCCATTGCTTCGTCATTGTCTTCTGCAGCAAATTGGCAAGTAGTTTCTTAATATGTTCTATTAGTGTTTTCCACGGCATAAGATTATCAATCTTCTAGTTCACCGCTCAAAAAGTTAGAATTTTAGATTTTAATATCAATGTTTTAAAAATTGAATTGTCATTACACAGGTAAGGTTTAATGTTCCACATCGAATTACATACGAGCATCTTTAATTAAACCATGACAATTGCAAAATTTCAAAATATTTTAATTTCACAAAATTATTTTTTAAATTCATAATCTATATTGTCATCAAGCATAACACAATAGTAAAAATAGAAATCCAAATAAATTTTGAATAAAGTTTAATTATAACATAAATTAAATAAAAAAGTAAATGGAAGGTTTAAGAAAATTATATATATATATATATATATATATATATATATATATATATATATATATATATATATATATATATATATATATATATATATATATATATATATATATATATATATATATATATATAAATGATAAAGCGGCGCTTTTTTGATTAACATTTAACCCGTCAATTTATTATAACCATTGTTTGACTGGTTTTGATCAATATAGTCTGTTTCTAGGAGTTCAATAGCTTACGCAATTCAATAATCAAATCAGATCAGGGAATTCTCCCTGGTTCGACTGACCGGTCTGGTGTGATTTTTAAAACATTGCTTAAAATTTGTATTTTGCTATAAGATCATTTATAATGGATAGTTGAAAAAATTATTAAGTAGTTGAATGGTTGTAATGGAGTGTTGAATGAAGTGTTGAAAGTGAGGTGAATTATTTTGTATTGAAAAGATTCAACCGGTTGAATGAGGAGAGAGTGGGGCCGTGTAAAGTATTTGGCAAAATCTTATTGCCTATGACCGATCTGGTGTGATTTTTAAAACATTGCTTAAAATTTGTATTTTGCTATAAGACCATTTATAATGGATAGTTGAAAAAATTATTAAGTAGTTGAATGGTTGTAATGGAGTGTTGAATGAAATGTTGAAAGTGAGGTGAATTATTTTGTGTTGAAAAGATTCAACCTGTTGAATGAGGAGAGAGTGGGGCCGCATAAAATTTTTGGCGAAATCTTATTACCTGTCCTGATTTTTTAGATTTTTATCTCATCTTAATTTTTTATGATCAATTATTTCATAGTAAATCAAATTTTTTTATTTGTTTTTTTTCACCAAAATTCATCATTTTTTGTCTATAAATAAAGATTTGATTCATTTGATTTAGAAACAGAAAAAAGATCAAATTTTCCTCCTCTAATTTTTTCTATTTAGAGGGAAAAATTTGATATTTTTTCTTGTTTGTAGCTCTAAACATCTTTTAAGTAAAATGGATACCAACAATAACCTTTTTAACACCCAAAATTCTACTAATTATCCTTTAAGATAAATTATTTAACTCTTAATTATTAATTTAATTTCAATCAATAATTGTTATTAATATATAATCACAAAAACAAAAACAGTGTGATTCATTTGTTGAATAAATTGCAAAGAACCTCCAACGGCCTTAGCCTCCAACAGCCCGATAAATCTATCTTCCCTCCATCTTTTACAGAAAAGGTCAATTTTAAGACACTTAATCACCTAGAATTTACAAGTGTTGGAAATGATTGGTATGCAGAAATAAGAGGAGTGAAAAACCATTCAAAGCTTATATCGTCTTCGTTTGGGAACTGAAATGTCAACTCGGCTTTGATAGTATAAATCTATATACTTGACATCAAGCTGCCTGAACATATATTTATGGACTCAGTTGTGAACATATATTTTATCAAATTATTATAATTTGCAAATCATACAAATGCTTATGTATTTTCAACACTCTGACTTACATTAAAAAAGATTTCTTCGATATTGGATAACATGTTACGTTACCAACCATGAATTTGTTATCAAGATTGTGTCCGTAGATCTCTGATGTATCCAAAACGGTAACCCCTCTAATGAATACTTCCTTAAGAATTGAGCATCCATTTTCATGTGAGAAGGATGCATTGTAAGTTCCAGATAAACCTCCACATCCAAATCCCAACCTAGACACCTGCATTGTCTTACAGAATGGAATTACACAAAATGAAATTACAGAATGGCCTATCTTATCACTATCCATAAATATTAAACCCCATATCAGATAAAAGTGAAAAAAGGGGCTGATATGTTAATTTATGTATCTTCTTATATTATATAGTTTTGTGTGGCGGATAATCCCATCTCTAATTCGTATGTGATGCGGTGCGAAGCAACAAAAAAAGACTTGAAACTTCAGAGACTACTCACAATGGAATTCTATAAATTTCTAACTTGACTGTGAAAACAGAAACAGCAAGATATGACAGATTTGTCAGGTTCTATTGAAACATTGAATGCGGCGGTAAAACAGGTATGCACTTCAACTAGCATCATATAGTCGTGGCCTAACCTCTGAACCTAAAGTGATCTAAATAGGAAAAGTAATTCAACATCATCAGTGTGTGCTTGAAAACAAAGCCCAAATTTTGATAGTAAAAGCTATCTATTATATGAAGTATCAGCAATAGCATGCCCAAAATGCGAGTTTTTTTTGTGTGTGTGCGACTAAAATGGATCTATGGCATTTCATGATGGTAAGTCAATATAAACATCAGAGGAAGCATAGGGAGTGGAGATAAAATTTGGAGAACAGAGTCCTATGTATGATTACAAATATATCTGAAGGATCCTTATCCATAAGCTTCCTCTAACATAAAGTTCTACAAGTCATTAAAACCAGATTTATTGTAGCTTTAGAAACAGAGAAGATTTTAGCATTTCATTTTAAATTGCAACTTCTCAATTTATATGTAATGCAAGCATTAGAATCTTACAATTGAGCTCATGAGAGTTTACCTCTAACCTTGGTTACCCAGATTGAATCTTGGCTATCAAAGTTATTCTTTTATAATCGCACACATTGTTATTTGATTTGATGGTTTACATCTACATTAGAAAATATATATCATAATTAAACAAGTTCAACCGCTTGGTGTGGCGCGTTTGCGAAGCCATTCCAAAATATCACCAAACACCAACTCCACACTCTCTTCAGGTTCTCCAACCAACTGGTGCCACATTCCATCGTATATCTTCAGCGTCTTATCTTTACTCGCAGCGCGTGCGTACAACTCCTCCACACAAGCTGCATCGCAAACGACGTCTTCCCTTCCGTGCACAACCAGAAACGGCACATCCACTTCCTCATACCTTCCCTGCAGCTCACGACAGATCCTCAACAATTCATATGCCGTCGAGGCGCGTGGACGCGCCACTGTTCTCTTAGGACTAGCAATCGCAAGCTTCCTCTTCCACTCCACCTTGAACGACACGTCCGGAATTGAGCCGCGCGTGGGAACCACGCGCCACGTCGGGATGATTGCTGCTGCGATCGAGAGGAAGTGTTCGAGCGGCCACGGTGGTTTGAACTTGTCACTGATGCCACACATGGCGCCGTTGAGGATTAACCCGTTCCACGGCAGTCCGGTACGGCGGAGTGTGATGAAAAGCGCGATAGCTCCACCGAGTGATTCTGAGTAGAGAAAGGAAGGCAACGAGGGATCGAAGCGAGAGCGGAAGGATTCGAAGAAGGTGATGCAGTCATCGACGACGGGATTGATGTCAGGGATATGAGCGATTAAACCGTCGGAGAAACCGTGGCCTTGGTGGTCGATGGCGCAAGTGGCGAAACCGGCTTTAGCAAAGTAAACGGCGGTTAGTTGGATTAGCCAGCTGGACTCGCCGGTGAAGCCGTGGACAATAGCGAGGGTTCCGATGAGGTTGGTTGGAGGGAGAGGGATCCACCACTGAGTGAAGAGTTTGAGGCCTCTAGGGTTAGTAACATACTCGGAGGAGTGAGTCACTGAGTGGCGAGTGTAGAACTCGTCGGGAGTGAGGGTGCCGAAAGGGCTGTGATCGTTTGCCTCTGCTACTGGGTGCACCATTCTGGCTACACAAGTCACTGAAATTGAAATATGGATTATGTTTTTCTATATCTTTATGTGTGGATATTTTGAGTTATAATAAGCGTGTCTCAACTACTTCTTCAGCTGTTTTTCCCTCTCATTTACTCCTCTACTTGTTTTTTTGCTCTTTTTTTAATGAAACTTGTTTTTTGTTAAATTATTTATGAATTAAAAATAAAATCTTGAATAATAAAATGTTAATATGCATTAATAAGAATTAATAAAAATATATGTTTTTTAATATTTTGATGATTTCGGTGAATCATAATGTCAAATTTTAAAAGTCATTATATCTTTCACTCAATCTCTATCATTTGATCCATCAAAAACCTTTAATTTGTTGATTTTCTAAACAAAATGTATTTGTTGATCATTCTATTGTCGGGTGGTTTAAGTGTCAAGATTTGAATTTTTACTGTACTACCCTGCTATTGCATTAAAAACACCAAAGTACCATTCATTTTACATTAAATACTAAAGTATCATGTTTTCAAAAAAAAAGTTTGTTATTGTTATCATATTTTGCATTGAATGGTCATAAACTTGTAAATAATGTGGGGATCGCTCATTGAATGGTGTTCAAATTTAAATAGAAACCGTCCATTGAATGGCGCATAGCTATAAGGTATTTTTCTTAATTGTAATTCAACTTTTTTTTTATATTTATATTAATAATTGAATTATAAATGAATTAATTATTTATATTAATCAAATGATTAATATTACTTAATTATAATTATTTATATTTAATTATGTGTTTAATAATTAAAATAAAAAAATTGTTATAATTAAAGTTATATTTAATTAATAAATAAAATAATAATAAAAACAAATAAATAATAATAGAAAGGAATATTTATTTATTTATGTAAAAAAAAGTACATTAAACCCCTATCTAGCCTTGATTTTGACTCGGTCGATGAAAGCGTTTGTGGGTCCCACATGCAGGAGGTTGCCCAATTCACGTAGACCGTCTACGATTTTCATCATTTGTTGGCTGGGTATAAGGTCTCGCGTCATTCCTAGGATTCATAAATTCAACGACCACATCATCATTAAACTCGTTTGTCATCGCTGCACTGCCATAACTTAATCTTGTTCCCTCGTTATTCCAATTTGGTTGGGTGGTAGGTGACATTGAGTTATTCATGCAGGGGTGTAGGGTTGTTGGTCTTGGGATGTATTAAGGGTGAATGTGTTGGGAGTGGTTAAAAGTAATTTGTGGTTGGGGTGTTTGGTAGTTGTGTTCTTGTGGGGTAGGCTGTGAGAATGAGTATTGGTTATAGTGGGTGGTGGATTATGTGTGTTGTTGGGTGAATGATGTTCATGGGGTAAATTTTGGGTTTTGTTGTTGGATGTTGTTGGGTGTTGTAGGGGGTTGGATTAAATGATGGATATGGTTGATGATAGTGTTGGCTTGGGGTATAAGGTAATGCGATACACTTACTTCTTTGTCTGTCACCCGTGCCTGCAATGGGCGGCAGAGCTAATTTCTTGTCTGACACCTGTTCATTGAATGAGCGACATCATTGAATTCGTCTTCCAACATGCAGGTTGACCGCCCATGCATTCGGCAGCATCCTTAAAGTTGTCTGACAACCGCTCCTTCAATGGGCATAACTATGTAATTCAATTTCTTGACCATTTGGCCAAGTTTTAGCATGCACATATGTGTGCAAACTGACAAAAAAAACTATCATTTTATAACTATCATTTGTTCATGAAAATTTACACCAACTCAAAACATTTTCATAACATTTGTGTGCATTAATTCCATCACAAATTGTTATATCATGTCTCACACTCAAAAATATAGTTAATGTTCATCACAAAGGAAATGTTATTGCATCTGATGAAGTGGGCTTGGTCTTTGAAAATACTGAAATTTATCGTTTCACTATTAGTAGAAGGTCGTCATTCCAACATTTGAAAGAAAGGATAGAGATGAAGCTTCAAGCAGGATCTATTTCACACATTACTTACAGAAATGTTGTTCATTTTGGGAACAACCAATTTAAATTTGTTCCATTGAAGGTTCGCGATGACGAAGATGTTGAAATGATGTTCATGAATCATGAATGTTATGGGTTTCCGTACATTGGTTTATATATAATATTTGAACAATGTCAATAAATCCAGATGTCACAGATAATCAATGCATCGAAAGAAGATGCACCAACTATAATGCCAAACAAAGATCTTGAATAAAAGGATGATGAAGAAGAAAATGAGGTACAAGTTGATCATTACTTTACTACTTTATTTGAAGAAGGCAGGAACGTTGAACAAGAAGCAATTGACGAAGACGACATTGATGAAAAACACATTCTAGTTAGGAATGTTTTATGCCCACCTTCCCATATAACAAATATGTCCTTAAGTGCAGATAAATCATTCTTTGAATGACCACGCATTCCTTGTCTTCCGGTGGAGGGTGACAAAGATGTGGGTAACCAATTTAGAAATAAAGTGGAATGTGTGCTTGCCATAAAGAAATATCACATGAAACACTTAGTGGATTTTAAGGTGAAAGATTCCGATAAGAAGAGATATCTAATATGTTGCAAAACAATACGTGCAAGATTCGTTTATTGGCGTCCTATAGAAAAAGAAGTGACTTGTGGGAGATAGCCATTATGAACCCCTCACATAGTTGTTAAACAACTATCTTTAATCAGGATCATCAAAAACTTAGCTCTCACCTGATATGTCAACGTTCAATGCCTTTTGTAGACAAGGATTCTTCTATCAAGGTGAGCATTTGTATCAATAAAGTTGTTTCTGAATACAATTTCAATATGTCATACAGGAAAACATGGATTGCAAGGAATAAAGCAATTGAACAAATATACGGTAACTGGGAGAATTCATACAAAGAACTTCCACATTACTTGTTAGCACTTAAAAAATTTATTCTAGGTACAGTGGTGGAAATGGAAAGACTACCCATATATACAGATGATGACACTATTGTTAAAAGGAAACATATCTTCCACTGACTATTTTGGGCATTCCAACCATACGTTAGAGGCTTTTCATATTGCAAGCCTATACTTCAAATTGATGGAACCGGGTTATATGATAAGTACAAAGGAATGTTGCTTATGGAGGTAGCATAGGATGGCAACAATAATATTTTCCCAGTTGCTTTTGCCCTTGTGGAAGGTGAGACGACTGGAGGTTAGGGGTTCTTTCTACAAAACCTGAGAAGGCATGTTGCTCCTCAACCTGACCTATATTTGATTTCAGGCAGGTATGCATCGATTGAAAGTGAATACAATAATCCAAATAATGGTTGACATAATCAACCATTTATGCATGTCTAATGTATCAGACACATTGCGCAAAATTTCATGAGAGAAATCAAGGACAGAAATCTCCAAAAAAAAGTTATTAACATGGGTAAATATCTATTTATTTGCTAACATTATATCTTAGTCAATTATATATTATAACATTAACCCCTTTTTTACATATAGGGTATGCTTTAAACTAACCAACTTTTAACTATTAACATAACGAAATTGGCATGGCTAATAGTGTTGCTTTAAGGTGGGTAGACAATAATCCAGTAGAAAAAAGGACGAGGGCATTTGACAAGGGTCGGTGTTGGGGTCACATGACAACGAACCTCGACGAGTCAATGAATTCAGTCTTTAAAGGCACGTGTAATCTGTCCATTATAGCATTGGTAAATGCAACATACTATAGACTGGGATCACTGTTTGCTGAAAGGGGTGCAAAGTGGAGTGCAATTTTAAGTTTTGGGCAAACATTTATAGACAATTGCGTTAAGGTGATGAAAGAAGAAATAGCAAAATCCAACACACATCAGGTAAGATTTTTTTACTACAATCAAAACACTTTCAGTGTGAAGGAGACAATGGACCATGGTGACGGGAAGCCTATGGGACATTATAAGGTCAACCTAATAAATGGTTGGTGTGACTGCGGAAAGTTTCAAGCATACCGTGTCCCTTGTTCACATGTTATCGTTGCATGTTCTATGGTGCGCCACGACGCATATGCTCTTTTGTTCAACGTTTACAAGGTTGCAAAGCTATTTGGGGTTTATAACACAAGTTTTCCAAATGAGTATTGGTCTATTTATGAAGGATATCAAATTTTCTATAATCCAAGAATGCGGAGGAACAAGAAAGGTTGCCCAGTTAGCACACGTATTAGAATAGAAATGGACACGACTGATAAGTTGGAGAGAAAATATTCCATATGTCATCTTCCTGGTCATAGTCGAACTCGGTGTCCCAATGTTTGAACTAGTAATAATTAATTTTTTATTTTGTTATCAAGTATCATTTTCAGATTGTCATCAAGTTTCTCAATTATTTGAACCATTACTCATTAAGTATCAAATATAAATAACAAGAAACCAAATATTACAAAACAAACCATAACAGGTCTAAATAAACAACACATATAACAGATATCAAAACAAATAAAAATATTTAACCACAACATTTCTAACTGATTACAACAATCAAACTGGTATCATTTGGTCCAAACATCATTGACCTCACATCCTTATCATTTTTAATTTGCACTCATCCACGCAGGACATCCTGTATCTTAATACTTCTAATTTTTTTCTCCTTCAGATATGTCTCTGTCTAACCAACGGGTCAACTCTCTTTATAGTTTCTCAAAACTACTGATGTTTCAAAAGAGCATCTTCATCGGAGGCTTGTCTATCGAAAATCACATTCCTTTTGCGACGATACATGTTAGATTTTATTCTCAAAGGATCCGTACACTGGTGTGATCTATTTTTCACATCTATTCTCATGTTAAATTTTTATTTAAATACAAAAGGCTTTGAGTTTCTTATAAGCCTATTTAGTTAAAAAAAAAACTAAGTCACAGACAATAAAAAAACGTTTAAGTCTAGACAAACATATTTAAATAAGTATGAATAATTTTTTTATTATTATTATTATTATATTATTTTTATATTTAAAATTAAAATATAAAAATAAAGCTTAGTCATTTTGAAAAACTTATAAAAATAAGTGTACTAAGTTGTTTTCATAGGTTCTCTCAAACAAATAATATCACAAAAGTTACGTTAATATATAAACATGAATAAGTCAATGCAAATAAACCGTTAGTCTCGTAGATCTTTTAATTTGTTAATCTATTTAATCATTAATTGAATTGCTTATTTATAAATGTCCAAATAAAATAGGCTTTTATGAAGGCTTATAGGCCAATCAGACTTTCGAAAAGGTCAGACTCAGACCTAAAAATAAGCTTATGATAAGTTGATTAGTGCATTTTGATGCATATTCTTCTATAATTATACTTAGGCATTTCTATAATTTATTCTATTGTTTTTACTATTTTAGTGTGTTTTTATATTTAAGTTTATTTTTGGCTTTATTTTATTTTCGTACTTTATTTTCAGCATAAATAGTTATTTGATATCTTGTCACTATTCAGATCATAACTTGGGCTATAGGACTCGGATTGACACGTTCTAATATACGTTGGAAAGCTAAGAGAAAGAACTACAACTTTCATGTTTA
Source organism: Lathyrus oleraceus (assembly GCF_024323335.1). Lineage (NCBI taxonomy): Eukaryota > Viridiplantae > Streptophyta > Magnoliopsida > Fabales > Fabaceae > Lathyrus > Lathyrus oleraceus. The sequence continues at coordinate 443,293,475 of NC_066584.1, read as the reverse complement.
AGTCAAAAGAATATTCGGAATGAAGAATGGTCAAATAATTCGTTAAAGTCCCAGACTTAATTAAAATAGTTAATTTGAGCCGATTTTTGTAATTTTCGAGTCGGATCCCATAAGGGCCCGAATTTCCCTTTTATTATATTAGGTATTCCACTGTTACATGAATCTAATTCTGAATTTTGATGATACAATATTGATTAGAAGATTCCATGGAGAGCTAATTCCCAAAGAGCTGATTTGTTGTATTCAAATTCCACTTTGAGGTTTTTATTAATTTCAGTTTAATTTCAATCTCTTTTTAATTCTTCCTATAAACTCGTTTGCTTAATTCGATTACTTTCGTTTGCTTAATTTGATTGTTTCTTATAGGATATAGTTGATTAAATTTGATTGTTTGTATGATCCTTAACTATAATCACGTTAGCGTAGCTTTTTCGTTATCGTGTTTGATTAAGTCGTGTTTGCTTAATTCGCGTCTGCTTAAATCCGTTTGCTTAATTAGGAAATTAGGAACATACATCATATAATACCAATTTGCACTTATCAATGGGTATTGTAATCGAATGGGATTGAATCCGCTAGGGAATTGAAGTTATAAGAATCAATGATAAGTCGGAAATCAATACAATAGATTAGCTTATTTATCAATTTTGCCTTTACCTTTAATCATCTTCGATTTAAGTTTTGAACCTTAAAAACCCTTTCTTTCTATTCGTTTGGTTATAACATTCAAGAGTCCTTGTGATACGATATTCGAGTGTCACTTTCGTTTTACTACACTTTTAAACTCGTTGTTGATCCGTGTGCGACATCAGATCAAATTGGCGCCGTTGCCGGGGATTCTTGTAGATTTTAACCATTATTATAGCCTAACTATTATTATAGTCATAGGTGTTTTAACATTTTTTTGCCATAACTTTCTTGTGTTTTTGCCATAAAAAAATCTATTTTTTTTAAGAAAATTGTCTCAAATTATTCTGATTGTTTGTCGATTAACTAGGAAAAAATCAAGGATCAAAAGCCTCTATCTAGAGACTAAATAGTGGAAGTCATCCTAAAAACCTGAAATTCATTATTTTTCTATTTTTTATGATTTTTTTCTGTTTTGATAGTCTCATAAAATTCCGAAACAATTCTCAAAAAATTTAATTGACGTTATTAGATTAATTTTTATGTTTTTGTATTTTTTTCCCTTTTATTTTAATAGTTTTTTTTTACGTATTTCAATTGTTTGTTCTTAATAGGGACATTGTCGGTATTTTTCTATTTGTTGTTGCATTGCTGAATTAGTTATGTGTTTTCTCATTCTTTGTTGATTTGTTTTCTATTGAGTTTAATATGGCTGACCAAAGAACTCTGAGAGAACTTGCTGCTCCTGATATGAATTACAATGGTTTATGTATTGAATATGTTGATGTTACTGTTCCTTTTGAGTTGAAATCTGGTTTAATACACTTGTTGCCAAGGTTTAGTGGTCTTGCAGGTGAGGATCCGCATAAGCATCTTAAGGAATTTCAGGTTGTTTGCTCTATACCATTGAGACCTAAAGGAATCACCGAAGATCACATCAAGCTAAGAGCCTTCCCGTTTTCACTACAGGATGCTGCCAAGGATTGATTATATTATCTTGAATCAAATTCTATCACGACTTGGAATGATTTGAAGAGAGTCTTCCTAGAGAGATACTTTCCTGCCTCCAGGGCCGCATCAATCCGAAAAGATATATGTGATATTAGATAGGGAAATGAGTCATTGGCTGAGTATTGGGAGAGATTCAAACAATTAGTATCCAACTGCCCTCAACATCAAATTACCGAACAACTGCTTATTCAGTATTTCTATGAAGGATTGTTACCAATGGATAGAAACATTCTTGATGCTGCTAGTGGTGGAGCACTTGTCGATAAAACTCCAGTTGCTGCTAAAGCCCTGACTGAGAACATGTCACCCAACTCCCAACAATTCACAACCAAAAATAATTCTATGGTCCAAACAAAAGGTGTGAATGACATTCAGATCTCCTCTTCCAACAAGGCCTTAGAAACCAGAATTGAAGAGCTTACTTCTTTAGTGAAACAAATGGCAGTGAGTAAACCTCAAACATCAAAGTTGTGTGGTATTTGTACTTTTACTGAACATCCAACTGACACATGTCCTATTCTTCAAGATGAGTCGGTCACTCAGTTGCCTCAAGCATATGCAACTAACTTTTTCAAACAAAGCAACAATCAGAAAGGGTACAACATTCCTGACTTGTTCACCAACAAATATCACCCCAATTGGAGAAACCATCCAAACCTTCGATATGGAAACCAGCAGCCCACCCAACAACAATTAGTTGCACCCCTGCCACAGACCACTCCCCAAGTCTTCACCTCTGCACCTTCCGGACCTTCATTAGAGGATCTTGTCAAACTAATGGCTGTGAACAATCTCCAATTTCAGCAACGAACAGATTCCAGTATTCAGACTTTGCAGACACAGATTGGACAACTTGCCACTTCGATGAATGCCATGCAGCAAGCCCAAGGATCAAACCAACTTCCTACCCAAACAGTTGTGAATCCAAAAGGTCCTAATGCTAATGTGAGTGAAATTTTGTTGAGATCCGGGAAGGTAACAAAACCATCCCCAGAAAAAAATAAAAAAAATTCTTTAGGTAACACCTGAACCTTCTTCCGTTGAGATAGAAACTGAACCCTCTGTTGTGGTAGAAACTGAAAAGGAAAAAGAGAAGGAGTATGTGCCACCAGTTCCCTTCCCACATAGAATACTGAAAAATAAAAGGACTGGTGATGGAGATAATGAGAGAGAGATTTTAGATGTGTTCAGAAAAGTGGCGGTAAACATTCCGCTTCTTGATGTTATTAAGCAGGTTCCAAAGTATGCAAAATTTCTAAAAGACTTGTGCACAAGTAAGAAAAGGTTGAAGGGAAATGAGAGAGTAAATTTGGGACGAAACATTTCAGCCCTTATCCAGCCTAAACATTCACCTGAAAAAGCTATTGTTTCATCCCTCAATCAGGCCATACCCCAAAAGTGCAAGGATCCAAGAACTTTTGTTATTCTGTGTACCATTGAGGATAGTAAATTCGAAAATTGAATGCTTGATTTGGGAGCAGACATTAATGTTATGCCTACTTTTGTTTATAATAACCTTGATCTTGGTCCTTTACATCATACAGGTTTAATCAGTCAACTAGCGAACAGAAGTAGTGCTCGCCCTATTGGAGTAGTGGAAGATGTGCTTGTTCAAGTTAATGACTTGATTTTTCCTGCAGATTTCTACATTCTGGACATGTATGAAGAAACAAATTCAAGCAGATCGCCCATCATTTTAGGCAGACCATTCATGAAAACGGAGAAAACAAAAATTGATGTCGACGATGGAACCATGTCCATGGAATTTGGTGACATTGTCGCAAAATTTAACATTTTCGATGCCATGAAACATCCCTCGGAGGAGCATTCTATTTTTCATATTGAATTGATCTCTGAGTTGGTTGATGACACCTTTTCTGAATTGTTTTCACTTGATTTTCCATCTCTATCTGAGTTTGATGATGTTTATTCATGTGATGATTGTACTGACACTAACATTTGTGTTGTCTGTGCTGAGATTGATGATGCCTTGTAGGGTGATAGTATAAACGAAGTTGTTTATGTGGCTGAAGCTCTTGACATTCCGGCTGCCCCAAACATACCATCCATTGAACAACCACATTCTTTAGAGCCTAAACCACTTCCCAAGGATTCACATGATTCAGCAAAGCTTCAACTTAAGCAGAAATATAAGAAGGGAATTGGATGGACCTTGGCTGACACTTGTGATATTAGCTCATCCATATGTATGCATATGATCTCACTTAAAGATGAAACAAAAGTAGTGAGGCAGCCCCGTAATCCTTTAATTCTTGATGTTGTGAAAAAGGAGATCACTTTCACGTGCTCATTCAACACTTTTACTTATCGAAGATACTTTTTTGATCCTGGAATACAAGGAAAATGCACTAATCAAAATTTCAAGGTCAATTGACACTACCCAAAGCTACTCCATGAGAACCCGACTTTTGAAGAAGAGACTGTAGAAGAGCTCTCTTTGGGGAAGGCTGCTTATGCGATCATTTATCCGCCTTGACTCCTCGGGTGTGTTCTTTCCTTTCTCTCACTCTTATTTTATATTTATGCTCTTTCATTGAAGACAATGTATGTTTTAAGTGTGGGGGAGGGAACCATTATTTTTGTTTTATTTTCTTTTTTTTTTCTCTGTTTTGGTTTTGGTTTGCTTTCTTTAAAAAAATTGCATGTTTTTTCCTTTGGTTTTTGAGTTACAATTATGAGTATTTTTAGTATGATAGGTAAGACTAAACTCTAAATTGTACATCATTTGTGGTAGATCAATTAACCTTATGAGATTTTGAGCTTTATATGGATAACATATAAAAATGTATCTCTTTCTTTCTTGTGTGATTCTCATGTCTGTTAGTCTCTAGAACTTGAATTGACTCTTGTTGATGTTGTTGTTTACTTGTACACACTGGTATGATAAAGACAATTTTGTTTTCTTTTGTTTTTTTAGCCAGCTAGCCAAAAAGCCAACCCTAAAATAATTGCATCCCTTGTTTGAAACCCCCTTGAGCCTATTATCCTTTTTTTTATTCAAAACTCATTACAAGCCGAGAAGTGAAAAACAATGTTATCATCCTATTCAAAGGGTTGAAAGAGTCTTGTTTGGAGTGTATGGGGTTGAATAATTATGTTTATAATATTTCAAAAGTTAGCAGAAAAAGAAAAAAAATAGAAAAGAAAAAAAAGGAATGAAAAAATAGAAGGATAAGAGGAAGAAAAAATAGAAGGATAAGAGGAAGGTAAAAAAAGGCATTATGTTTGTAATATTTCAATACATGTCAATACATATTCCTTCCAAAAAAAGAATAAAAAGAGGAAAGAGAAGACAAAATAATTGCTATAGAATTGTTCAAGTGAATGAAATATTTTGTAAATTCAACTCCCGCAGTTTCTTTCAAGTGTCTTTTATCTCTTTGAATTTTAGCCTAGTACCCCTTAGGATTTATCTCACCCTTACCTTGACCATGTTACAACCAAATAAAAGTCCTTTTGATCTTTGTGTGCATGTATTTCAACTGTGGATGTTAGAGTCTTTTCAAGCTTATGATAATACTAATTTTCATGTTGTACTTTGAGTGTAAACAGTTAATCTAAACACTTGAGAGTTGAGTGAATAATACCCTGTGAGGATCTTATTGTTGTTGATGTACTTTTTGGTAATCTATTTTTCTATCTGCTTTGAATGTCACAAAAAGTTGCTCACTAACACCATATTCTTGAAGCTTAGACTTAGAATTATGCTTATACCTTGTATCTTGAAAATTTTTGGAAGTGCATGTTCTGTTTTCTTTCCTTTTATTTTGAAATTGTAATTTTGCTCGGAATGCAAAAGTTCAAGTGTGGGGGAATTTGATCAGTGCATTTTGATGCACATTCTTCTATAATTATACTTAGGCATTTCTATAATTTATTCTATTATTTTTACTATTTTAGTGTGTTTTTATATTTAAGTTTATTTTTGGCTTTATCTTATTTTCGTACTTTATTTTCAGCATAAATAGTTATTTGATACATTGTCACTATTCAGATCATAACTTGGGCTATAAGACTCGGATTGACGCGTTCTAATATACGTTGAAAAGCTAAGAGAAAGAACTACAAGTTTTATATTGAAGTCAAAAGCATAATCAAAATGAAGAATGGTCGAATAATTCGTTAAATTCCCAGACTTAATTAAAATAGTTAGTTTGGGCCGGTTTTTGTAATTTTCGGGTCGGATCCTATAAGGGTCCGAATTTCCCTTTTATTATATTAGGTCTTCCACTGTTACATGAATCTAATTCTGAATTTTGATGATACAATATTGATTAGAAGATTCCATGGAGAGCTAATTCCCAAAGAGCTGATTTGTTGTATTCGAATTCCATTTTGAGGTTTTTATTAATTTCAGTTTAATTTCAATCTCTTTTCAATTCTTCATATAAACTCGTTTGCTTAATTTGATTACTTTCGTTTGCTTAATTCGATTGTTTCTTATAGGATAAAGTTGATTAAATTTGATTGTTTGTATGATCCTTAACTATAATCACGTTAGCGTAGCTTTTTCGTTATTGTGTTTGATTAAGTCGTGTTTGCTTAATTCACGCCTGCTTAAATCCGTTTGCTTAATTCGGAAATTAGGAACATACATCATATAATACCAATTTGCGTTTGTCAGTGGGTATTGTAATCGAATGGGATTGAATTCGCTAGGGAATTAAAATTATAAGAATCAATGATAAGTCGGAAATCGATACAATAGATTAGCTTATTTATCAATTTTGCCTTTACCTTTAATCATCTTCGATTTAAGTTTTGAACCTTAAAAACCCCTTCTTTCTATTTGTTTGTTTATAACATTCAAGAGTCCTTGTGATACGATATTCGAGTGCCGCTTCCGTTTTACTACACTTTTAAACTCGTTTTTGACCCGTGTGCAACAACGGATCATAGGCCATAGGCCAGACTTAGGCTTTGGAATTTTTAGCAGTCCATGCTCAGGCTTGGCAAAGCCTAACTCAGCACAACCTATTCTCGATGGAAAATTAAGACACAATAACGGACAAATACACATCAAATATAAAATTTCCCACACTTGTAGGAACCTTGAGGATCAACAACAAATATAAGATGATAAATCGAACAAATAAAGACACAAAAGAACACCGATATTTTAACGTGAAAACTCTTGAATATGAGATTAAAAACCAAGAATCCTCGAGATCAAATAAATAGCTTTACTATAATCAATAAAGGTTAGAAGAGAGTCTTAAAGTGATTCATAAATTCGTGCTAACGACCACAAATCACAAAGCAAACTAGCTTACAAATAAGAATCAAAATGCTGAAAAAATTATCCAAATTTGCAGCTTCAATGCGAAGCAGATATCTCTCAGCTCATATCTTGTTTTAAAATTCTGAATGGTCAAAAGTTAGATACATGTATTACGAACCTGTCCTCTAAATTAGAGCTCGAACTGACAATTAACGAATCTGGGATCATTGATTTAATGAGTCAGATTACAGAAAATGGGAATATGTTTCTCTCCTTTTTTCTCTCTTTTGAATTCTTATTTTCTCTCTATCTCTCTCAACCCTAAATAGATCATCTCCACTAAAATATGTGAGACAAATGGGCTAATCATATTTGGGTCTTTCTCCACATAGGAAGGATCTCAAACCCAACAAACCTCCCCCTCACAATTATGTGGAGGAAATCGTTAAGCCGACGATATCACAACAAGTTTCAAATTTACCTCTTGGTAATGTTTTAGTCATCATAACAGAACCATTATCATCTGTATTAAATTTAGCTAACTCTAATAACTTAGCATCCAAAACATCATGTATCCAATGATATCTCACATTAATATGTTTGAACCTATTATGAAAAGTTAGATTGTTACCAAGATGAATAACACTTTGACTATCAACAAATAACACACACTACTACAAAATAGACTTTTTGTAACACTCATTTTACAATGGTTTTCCTGTTAACCATGATAATAATATCTTTGGACTTTTTTTTTGTATTTACTAAAATAAATTTCACAATGATCATAGGTGTCAACTGTGGTGAAAAGTGGTGTTTGATCATGCGTTTGAAGCCTAGCACCTACAATTTTATTTATTATTTATTTTTAAGTCACTTTTCGCCACGGTTGAAACTTCCAAACGTGTTGAAAAGTGGTGTCTGATCACGAGTTAATCCTAGCACCAACAATTTTGTTTTTATTTATTTATTAAAATAGATAACAACGGTTGTTTAAAGTAACTGTTGTGATAGGTTGAGACATACAACAATGATTGTTTAAAGTACCCATTGTGATAGGTTGGAACCTATAATTTTGTTTTTATTTATTTTTAAGCCACTCTATATAAGAGTGTTTATTGAGTTTCTTCATCGTTCTTAAACAAATCTTTTCCATCCATTTAGTGAGTATCAACGCTCAAGACACTATCATTAGTGATCCACGTGAAACCTAAAACTTAGATGAACTTCCAACTTAGACGAACTTCATCTTATACCTCCAAACATTTTCTTCCATTTATGACACTCTATTTCTCCATTAAACCAAGCTCGAAAACATCATTTCTTCCATAAACAAAACTCAAAAACATCATTTCTTTCATTAACAAATTTCAGAACTCCATCACCTCTTCTCCAACTTGAATGAGACAAGGAAAACATGGATTCAAGTTAGAAATGTTAGTTGTTTTTGTTCTTGTTGTTCTTTTTGTTATTGTTGTTGTTCTTGTTGTTGTTCTTGTTGTTATTCTTGTTGTTCTTGTTTTTGTTCTTATTATTGTTCTTATTGTTCTTATTGTTGTTCTTTTTGTTGTTTTTGTTCTTCTTCTTCTTATTATTATTGTTTTTTTGTTGTTATTGTTCTTGTTGTAGTTCTTGTTGTTTTTATTTTTGTTCTTTTTGTTCTTTTTGTTATTGTTCTTCTTGTTGTTGTTGTTGTTCTACTGCTGCATTTTTTATTTTATTAAAAGACATACAACAACGGTTGTTTAAACTAATCATTGTGATAAGTTGAAACATACAACAATAGTTATTTAAAGTAATCATTGTGGTAGGTGGTATACTACTTGACTTATAATTATGGTCGCATGATTGTGGTGGAAAGCGTCATACATATATAATCACACCCCTACCTCATAACGGTTGGTCCAACGTGGTGGTATCCATTTTCCAACCATTGTGATATGTGTTTTTCGTATTAGTGACATATTTGTCTTAAATAAAACCAATGTCTCCATCCATATCAGAGTCAGAGTATCCCACTAGATTAGTTTTATCTCCTTCAAAATAAAGCCTCACAAAAGTAGTACCGCAAAGATACCATAAAATCCATTTTACAATATTCTAATGCTCTCTACCTAGATTTGACAAAAATTAACTGACTATACCAACAACATGTGTTATATCTAGTCTTGTACACATCAAACTATCCACAACAAACTACCCACAACAAACACATAAGGTACATGTTTCATATCAAACATTTCATTTTCACTTGAAGGACTTTTATTAAAACTCAACTTGAAATGAGTAGCAAGAGTAGTGCTTACCACCTTAGAACTTTCCATTTTGAATCTTTTTAGCACTCTTTCTATATAATGTTCTTGTGACATTCAAAGTTTCTTCTCTTTTCTGTCATGCATGATTCTAATGCCAAGAATCTATTTAGCTGCTCACATGTCTTTCTTGGAAAATGACTCTCCCAATTGTTGCTTTAACTTGTTAATATTGGAAATAATTTTCTCTATAATAAGTATATCATTAATATATAACAACGGGATAATGAAGTCATCATTAGAAAATTTTCTAACAAATACGCAATGATCTAAAGTAGTCTTCTGGTATCCTTGATAACACATAATAAACTCAAACTTCTTGTACCACTTCCTTGGAGCTTGCTTCAACCCATATAAAGTCTTTATTAATCTACACACATGATCTTCTTTTCCTTTAACTTGAAAACCACTGGGTTGTTTCATATAGATCTCTTCCTCTAAATCACCATGAAGGAAAACCATTTTCACATCCATTTGCTCATCCTCTAAATCAAGAGTAGCAGCCAAACTCAACACAGTTCTAATTGGTGACATCTTTACAACATGCAAGAAAATATCATTAAAATCAACACCATTTCTTTGACAGAAACCTTTCCTCACTAATCTAGCTTTATATCTTGGAGACTTGGTATTGCTCTTATGTTTAACTCTATAAATCCACTTGTTTTCCAAAGCCCTTTCTCCTTTAGGAAACTTCACTAAATCATATGTGTGATTATCATACAATGATTTTATCTTATCATGTATTACATACAACCACTTTTTATTTTCATCACTTTCCATGGCCTCTTGAAAACACTCAGGTCCACCCTTATCAGTCAAGATCACATACTCATCAGAATTATACCTTATAAAAGGTTGTCTCTGCCTGTTAGACCTCCTAAGTTGAACTTGAGATGATCTTGGAGCTTCACCAAGATTATCATCACGTGACATATCTCTCTCCCCTTCACCATCATTATTTGTAATATTTACCTCATCTTCAAGTTTTTGATCATAAACATAATCATATGGCTCACCATTATAATCATCACCACCAATAACATCCAGATTATGACTAGGTAATCGAACTGGATCAATATTAGACAAACTGATATCTTTCTTGGATGTAGCCTTATCTACCTTATCAATGTATTCAATAGTTTGGCCTTTCATAAATACTACATCGCGACTTTAGATAAGCTTATTCCCTACAGGATCATACAATTTATAACCAAACTCATCGTGCCCATAACCGATGAAGATACATTATTTTTGTTAGACGATAGACAGCGATCTAAAGGGGGGTGAATAGATTCCAAGTTAAAAACTTGAACAAAAGTAGTTTTGAAATTTTTTATGGTGCAACAAAAGTGACCCGAATCAAATCGTCTAACTGAATCGCTATCAAAAAGCTCGGGTATGCGTAATTACAATCAAAGTATGATGATGAACACAAATTTGATCAAACTACTTTCAACAAAAACTAATTGAATTCTATTCTAAAAGTAGAGTCCATACTGAATGATAAAATACACAAAAATACTATTGAGACAAATTATCGAACATCTTGTATGCAATCGATTTCGTTTAGAAATTTGTATGGTTTTGTTGATCTTCAAATCCAACCAAATCTAATGGATTATGATCAAACCAACAAAACCTTTTTCAAATGATTTTCAAAAGGATTAACCAAATGTATTGATCACACTGTCGATGAATTCAATAATTTGTAAATGAAACGTAAAAGAGATAGAGAGAGAAAGAGTACACAAGGATTTTTTTAGGCAGTTCCCCAATCAGCCTCGCTATGGGTGCGTCTGCCTTCAATTCGAACTCGAATTGAGATAATGAAATTAACCTTAAATTACAAAAGTATTATATAATATAAATATAGAAATCCAACCCTACAAACCCTATGTGTGATGTTGATTCTAACACTTTCTCTTCCCTTGATCTGATCTTGATCAAGTAACCCAACAATGCCAATTTGATTCACTGTCTCACGCTACTCCTTTTCCAAAACCTTCTGTTCTTCAAAGCATTCACTTGATCGAATCCAAACTTTGAATTGTTGTAACCCAAGATTTGCCAATATGATCCACTGTCTCACGCTACTCCTTTGCAAGAACCTTTCGTTCTTCAAAGCCTTCACGTTATCGAATTCAAATTGTGTAATCTTGTCCAAAACCTTCAAATCCCTAACTGATCTTGAAGGAACATCCCAACTTGGTTTTCTTATTTTAAACCCTTAAAGATCTCAATCCAATTTACAATTAAACAACCTAAATTGGATGTTATCAACCGATTCTATATGGCATCCAAAACAAGAATGATTATGTGTACTTTGTTTGTGTGTATGCATAGATTTTAGTTTGAAGATGATGCGAACTCTTTGGAATTCCGATTTCGTGCAGGTTTACTCCAGAACCTTACTAGAAATGACGCATGAATGAAATGTTTATATGTATTCAAGTTGGAGGCAAAAGGAATGCAAAAGATTTGAAAAAATCATGAATTTTTAGAAAAATATGTTGCGTGTGTTGACATATGTAAGTCATGTGTCGACCTGTTCGATGCATGTGTTGACCTGTATATGTCACGTTCGACCTGTATAGGTTATGTGTCGACACATACAGTCAATACATCAAACATAGGTGACATGATTTAGAAATGAGGTACATGTTTTGACCTGTAACTCGTACGTGTTGACACATACAAAATTGTTTCTTGTATGTGTCGACCTATAGCATATATATGTCGACAAATAGACTATTTTCCCCATAAAAAACTATTTTTAATGCATGAAACCTTTTCTAAATCATTTAAAAATATTTTTATGCTTCCTAATGCTAAGACACGCATTAAGACTCAGAGGATACCGCCCAATATACATAAACGCTAAAGTATCCTAGTTTTGACATCATACAAAATACATATAATGGAAAGTTGCACTGATATAATCCCCCTTTTTTATGATGGCAAAACTTGAGACGATGAGTTTCATGTCTTCATTAAGGCTCCCCCTAAATGTATGCATCCCAACTTCATCTTACAGATTTGAAAAGGAATGCAAAAGGAATGCAAAAGATTTGAAAAATCATGAATTTTTGGAAAACTATGTTGCATGTGTCGACCTATGTAAGTCATGTGTCGACATGTTCGATACATGTGTCGACATGTTCGATACATGTGTCGACCTGTATGGATCACATGTCAACCTGTATAGGTCATGTGTAGACACATACAGTTGGCACATCAAACATAGGCTACAAGCTTTAAAAATGGGGTATATGTGTTGATTTGTAACTTGTATGTGTCGACACATAGGAAATATTTTCTTCTATGTGTCAACCTATAACACGTATGTGTCGACACATAAATAGTTTTTCCCATAAAAACCTGTTTTTAATGCATGGAACCATTTCTAAATCATTTCAAAATGTTTTTATGCTTCCTAATGCTAAGATGCACATTAAGAATCAGAGGATATCGTCTAATATACATAAACACTAAAGTATCCTAGTTTTAACATTATACAAAATACATCTAACGTAAAGTTGCACTCACAGTTTTGACTTTGCATCCAACTTGGATCTTTCATCCTTTGGAATATGCACAAAATTCTTACAACCAAAGACTTTCAAACGATCATGCTTGATATTCTTTCCAAACCAAATTTTGTCTAGAACTTCACTGTTCAAAGCAACAATAATGATTAGGCAACTTAGATTCAGAGAGCAGACACCTTACTCCGTCCATTAGTATGTGATTCATCATCTCTGTTAAACCATTCAATTGAGGAGTTTTAGGAGGAATATTTTCATGTACAATACCATGTTGATTGCAATAATAATCAAATGGTCCATAATAATTTCCACCATTGTATGAACGGACACATTTAAGCTTCTCACATATTTTCCTCTCAACCAAAGCATGGAATTCTTTGAAATTTTCTAACACTTGGTATTTTGTCTTCAAGGCATAAACCCATAGCTTCTTAGAGCAGTCATCAATAAAGGTAACAAAATAAAGTGCACCACTAAAGGATTTTACATTTAATGGACCACAAACATCATAATGTACCAATTGAAGCAACTTTAACTTCCTTAAGGGATGACGTCTATTAAAAGATACTCTAGTCTGCTTACCAGCCATGCAATGAGAACACTTCTCCAAATCTGCATTCTTTAATCCAGGAAGAACATCCTTTTTGGTCAAAACATTCATCCCCTTTTCACTAATATGACTAAGTCTTCGGTGCCACAAAGATTCTTCCGCGTCGATAGCATTCAAAATGTTCCTAGTAACCAAATCTTTTGTCCAATACAATTTAGAAATCTTTTCCCCTCTAGCCACAACCAAGTTATCTTGGTTGGGTTTCCATTTTCCATAACCAAAGTGATTGTCATAACCACAATTAATAAGCATATGCATATAAATCAAATTAAAGTGAATATTTGGAGCATGTGTGACACCTCTAAGCAACAATTGCATTCCCGTGTTGGTTTGCAACCAAACATCACCAACACCAATTACCTTAGATACACTATTATTACCCATCTTCAACACTCCAAAATCACCAGAAGTATAAGATGTGAATAAATATTTCCTTGGTGTAACATGCAATGTAGCACCATTGTCAACTATCCACATGCACTCTTCTGATACAAGACTAACAGACTCATGATCATGGAGAATAACAAGATCATCACTAGTAGTAGCAGTAACACGATCATCATCATAATATCTATGGTCTCTTTGTTTAGACTTACCCTTCTTGTCTTTGTTATCTCTTTTCCAATGATAGCAATACTTCTGCAAGTATCATATTTTGTGACAATAATAACACTCTTGATTCTTGTATTACGGTTTAAACTATCTTTTGCTATTCTCTCTACCATTCATCAGTTCCTTTTTATTACTTTTCCATCTGCTTTTAGTGACAAGTACTTCAGATTGAGATGAAGAACCTTGTGCCTTCCTTATCATCTCCTCGTTAAGAATACCATCATTAGCCGTTTTCAAAGAAATAACACCTTCTAGGAGTAGAACTTATAATAGAAACCCGAGACATCTCCCAAAACTCTAGTAAAGATATCAATAGAACTAGTCCCAAAAGTTCATCATCAAATTTGATACTCATTCATGACATTTGATCAAGGGCTAAATTCACTCAAGTGATATGTAATAGAAGTCTCTTCCTTATACTTCAAACTTATGAAGCTATTCAACAAGAACAATATATTATTCCTTGATTTAGAGGCATACAAGAACTCTATCTTATTCCACAAAGTTTTTGCATGTGTCTCATTAACAATATGATTATAAACATTATCTTTTACATATTGTTGCATAAAACCACATACATGTTGATGTTCTAACTCTTATTCTTCATCATACATAGAATCCGACTTTGCGGAACTAAAACCCGGTAAATGCAATTTCTTCACAAATAATAAGTATTTTATCTTGTCCTTCCATAAATTGTAATTAGAACCATTCGACAATACCATTTCCATCTTTGTATTTGACTTCATCATTCAAACAAGTAAAATAGCTCTTAATCAGGCTCTGATACCACTCTGATGGGAAATTAAGACATAATAACTGACCAATACGCAGTAGATATAAAACTCCCTACACTTGTAGGAATTTTGAGGATCAACAACAAATATAAGACGGAAAATTGAACAAATAAAGGCACAAAAGAACACTAATATTTTAACGTGGAAAATCCCTCAATATGAGAGTATAAGTCACAAAAGAACACTAATATTTTAACGTGGAAAATCCCTCAATATGAGAGTATAAGTCACTAGTCGTCAAGACCAAAGAAATAGCTCAACTATAATCAACAAAGGGTACAAGAGAATCTTAAAGTGATTCACAAACTAGTGTAAACAACCGCAAATCACAAAGCAAATTAACTTACAAATAGGAATAAAAAAGTTGAAAAATTATCCAAATCTGCAACTTCAGTGTGAAGTAGATATCTCATCTCAGACATTGTTTTGAAATTCTTGACAGTCAAAAGTTAGATACAGGTGTTACAAACTTGTCCTCCCAATTTGAGCTAGATGTGATGGTTAACGAATTTGGGATTGTCAATTTAGTAAAAGTGGTTGCAGAAAAACGGGAATAAATTTATCTCCTATTTTCTCTCTTTTGAATCCTTATTTTCTCTCTATCCCTCTCAACCATAAATTGATCATCTCCATTTAAATAAGATAGATAAATTGACTAATCATATTTGAATCTTTCTCTACATAGAGGAGACTCAACAATTTTCACCCCTAGTTACAAGGATTTTTTGTTAAATTCTTCAACGACCACAACACTAAACATATAAAAAAACTCTTATTTTTGTTCTCACCACCACAACTCTAATGAACCAATTGGATTGTCGCGTTATATGAAAGAAAAAAAAGATCGCTCATGTATGAGTGTGACTAAAAATTGGTTTTATTCTCAATTTTGAGTTAAAATTTGAGTTTGCCCTTTATGATATGTCAAGTGGATCTATCAATTGCTCTTGTAGTTTGTATTTAATCTTCCTAAGATGGGTTTTAAGGGAAAAAGATGCTCTTGAAGTCAAATACCAAATTTTGTATCACCATTCTTTTCATTGTATATTTCGAGTTACTCTGTTTAATTTAATCGTGATTGTTTTTCTACTATTCAATTTTAAAATTATTCAATCAGATTTTTATGTAAATATTTGATGTAATATCTTCAATCGTTGGATTATTTATAATTGTATGCAGCGTTATGATATTCTGAATGCAGCGTTATAATTGAATGGTGCCGCTGAAATGGATGAGGATAAAAGTACATACTAGGAACCAACGTCTTACACTATTGAAACTAGGGATGACAATTAGATCCATTAAGATAAAATCCATCCAATTCGTCCATCAAAAAATCCATCCAATCCATCCACTACATAAAAATTAAGTTAATGGATTGAAATAAATCAATCCATTTATAAGCATGGATGGATCCAGTCCATCCAACATATTTTAATGATCCAATGAATTTTTTTTATCTAATTTTAAAAAAATAAGTTTTTTCAAATATTAAGTTTTTTTTTGAAAATACAAAAAATCGATTTTTTCCAAAAGTTAAAAAATATTTTTTTTTGAAAAATACCAAAATTTTATTTTATTTTCGAAAAATTTATTTT
Source organism: Lathyrus oleraceus (assembly GCF_024323335.1). Lineage (NCBI taxonomy): Eukaryota > Viridiplantae > Streptophyta > Magnoliopsida > Fabales > Fabaceae > Lathyrus > Lathyrus oleraceus. The sequence continues at coordinate 443,277,118 of NC_066584.1, read as the reverse complement.
TTTACGAATATAATTTTTTTTTCAAAAATAAAAAAAAAACGATTTTTAAATTATTTTTTTCGAAAATACAAAAATATTTTTTTTTTGAAAAAAAATGATTTTTCTCGAAAAAAAACTGATATTATTTTATTAAAAAAAATAAAAAACTTTTTGAAAAAAATAAGTGATTTTTTTTATAAAAAAATGGATGGATGAATATCCATCCACTAAAAATATGATAATTGGTGGATTGGATGAATTTTATTTTTAATGGATGGATTGAATTTGATATTTTTAAAAAGCTTTTAGTGGATTGTTAATGGACTAATGGATTGTTTTGATCCATCCATTAACGATCCAATCCATATTCATCCAATCCATCCATTTTGTCATCCCTAATTGAAACTATTGTTTTAGTTCTTTATCTCAGCAATTTTATTGTGATTTCATTTTGTTTTTTGGGTTTTAGATTTCTATCTTTAGAGACAATATTTTGCAAATATTTCATTCTATTTTGCATGCCTTGATTTGTCAGGTCACTAGTACAAAAACATAGAAATACTTGTCAAAAAAGACTTGATCCATGATTATTTAATTTGCAGTTAAATTCTAACTGTATGATAGTTGAAAATTATGTTCTTTTCCAATAATTTATATCTAGTAAATACTAAGTTCATGTACCAAATATGAAACATAAAATTATTTTGTGGTTAAATATTGTTTTTCGTATTTTAACTTTGAATATATATGTTGATATTGATACACAATTCTTTTACTTTATCAAATTATGTTTGTCTATATTATTTGTATTTGAAGGTTAGGTGCGGATTTTTTAATATGTTATTGATTAAGTTATTTCATACTGTATTTTTTCTAAGCATACAAGTTTTAGATCTTGTTGGTGCACAATGTGATAAAGATGAACAATAAATAAGATAGAGAAGAGAGAATAATAACAAACTTTAGGAAAAATACTAAAATACTCCCTGACAAACTTTTTCTACAAGTTTCTGCAAAATATGAATTAATTCTAACATCATGCCTTAATTCATATTCAGCTTAACTAAAACCAACAACACCAATTCCATCCCTCAAGTGGAAAATTGATTAGTCTTGATCGCCTTCGTCAGAATATTTGTCAGCTGCTTTTGTGTGCTACAATGCACAACTTCTAGCACTCCATTCTAAATTTGATTTCTCAGAAAGTGATACTTAGTCTCAATATGCTTACTTCTCTCATGCAACACTGGGTTCTTGGCAAGATTGATTGCAGACTTGTTATCGATCATCAGCTTCAGATGCTTGTTTACCTTGATCTCCAGATCCTGCAGTAGATTCAGAAGCCATAGAGCTTGACATGCAGTCACAACACCTGCAGTATATTCTATTTCACAGGTTGACAAAGCAGCAACTGGTTGTTTCTTGGAACACCAAGAAATAGGACTTCCCAAAAACTTAAATAAGTACCCAGAAGTACTTCTTCTGTCAACTCTGTCTCCACACCAATCAGAATCTGAGTAACTTAGAAGTTCTGAGTCAGTTTCAACACCAGAAGGGAACAAAACTCCATACTTCAGAGTTCCCTTTATATACCTCATAATTCTAACAACAACTTGGTAATGAGACCACTTCGGTTTAATCATAAACCTACTCACCATTCCAACTGCATAGCAAATATCAGATCTGGTATTACACAAATACCTCAGAGACCCTACCAACTGCTTGAACATTGTCGCATCTACATCATAACCATCAAATTTAGAATCCAATTTCTGATTTGTATCAGCAGGTGTGACAACAACTTTATAATTTAGCAGCTCAAACCTCTTCAGAAGCTCAAGTTCATATTTCAGCTGATATAAAATTATGCCTTTCTTAGAATACATAATCCCTAGAAAATAAACCATATTTCCAAGATCAGTCATCTCAAACTCATTCATCAGCTCCTTCTTGAACTTAGCTATCTCATATTCACAACTTCCTGTTAGTAATATGTTATCAACATACTGACATACCAAAATCATATTTCCTTCAGAAGTATGTTGAACATAGATGCCATACTCCATCTCACATTTCTGAAATCCCCGTTTCTTGACAAATCAATCAATTTTTAGATTCAAAGCTCTAGGGGCTTGCTTCAGTCCATATAAAGTTTTGTGTAATCTGTACACTATCCCTTCCTGATTCTTTTTCACAAATCCAGGAGGTTGTGACACACAAACCTCTTCTTCTAATGAACCGTTCAGAAATGCATATTTCATGTCTAAATGCATCAGATGCCAATTCCTGTTAGCAGATATCGCAATCACTAGCCTGATTGTTTGCAATAACTAGCCTGATTGTTTCATGTCTTGCTACAGGCGCAAACACTTCAAAGTAATTTAACCCTGGTTTCTACAGAAAACCTCTCACAACTAACCTTGCTTTGTGTTTGCCAATTGATCCATCTGACTTTAGCTTCACCTTATAAACCCATCTCACACTGATGGATTTCTTGTTCTTTGGAAGTTATGTCAGCTTCTAAGTCTTGTTTCTCTCTATGGCATCAAGTTCTTCTTTCATGGCCTTCAACCAGACTTTCTGCTTAAGAGCTTCTTATGTACTCACAGGTTCAGAGTCTACTGACATGGCACACTGAATAACTTCCCCTTCAAAATCTACTTTAGTATCTTGCAACATGTCAAACTCGGCAAACTTTCTCATAATGTTTCTGATTTTTTGTGGCCTCTGAACTTGTTCAAAACCTTTTGATTCTGGAACAGTATCAGATGCTGGAACTCCAGAAGTACCGACTTCAGAAGCATGACCACCTTTAGAATCTTGAATATTCCCAGAATCTGGACTACAACTAGAATCTGAATCACCATCAGAATCTAGATCAGGATCAAATTCTTCCTCAGAATCAATCTCACCTTTTGATTCTGACAAACTCTCAAAATCATTTCGAGGCTCTTACTCATCTTCAGAATCAGAATCAATATCTTCAGAAGTTAACTCTGCACCAGAGTATTGAGACTTGCTTCAATCCCATACTTCTGACTCTTTCACAACAACATCTCTGCTGACTTCAACCTTATTAGTGAATGGACAATAAAGCTTATAAGTCGTTGTATTGTGATATCCCACCAGTAACATCACCTTGCTTCTATCATCCAGCTTCTTTGTAGTAGCATCTGGAACGTGTTTATAACACATAGAACCAAATACTCTAAAATGAATCACACTTTGCTTATCTCTAGTCCACCTCTCAAAAGGATCAATTTACTTCATCTTCTTGGTTAGACAACTATTGAGCACATATGTTGCAATGGCAACAACTTTTCCCCACAAAGTGTTAAGAAGTTTCTTCTCCTCCAGCATGCTCCTTACCATATCAAGCAAAGTTCGGTTTCTCCTTGCAGCAAGACCATTGTGTTGAGAAGTATATGGAGCAGTCACTTCATCATTAATTCCATTCTCTTCACAGAACTTTCTAAATTCTGTAGAGTTATACTCACCTCCACCATCAGTTCTGAGAATTTTTAGAGTCTGACCACTTTCTTTCTCAGCCATGATTCTGAATTTCTTAAATTCAGCAAACACCTTGATCAGTGCATATTGATGCACCTTCTTATACCATTGTACTTAGGCAACTCTATAGTTTATTCTATTATTTTTACTATTTTAGTGTATTTTTATATTTAAGTTTATTTTTGGTTTTATTTTATTTTTATACTTTATTTTCAGCATAAATAGTTATTTCATACCTTATTACTATGCAGATCATAACTTGAGCTACGAGGATCGGATTGATGCGTTCTAATATGCGTTGGAAAGCTGAAGGATAAGCTAAAAGTTTCATGTTGAAGTGAAAAGCTGATTCTAAATGAAGGAGGGTCGAATAATTCGTTAAAGTTCCAGACTTAATTAAAATAGTTAGTTTGAGCCAGTTTTTGTAATTTTCGAGTTGGATCCTATAAGGGCCCGAATTTACCTTTTATTATATTAGGTCTTTCATTACTATAGAAATCAAAATTCTGAATTTTGATGATACAATATTGCTTAGAAGATTTCATGGAGAGCTAATTCCCAAAGAGTTGATCTGTTGTATTCGAATTTCACTTTGAGGTTTTTATTAATTTCAATTTAATTTCAATTTCTTTTCAATTCTTCCTATAAACTCGTTTGCTTAATTCGATTACTTTCGTTTGCTTAATTCGATTGTTTCTTATAGGATAAAGTTGATTAAATTTGATTGTTTGTATGATCCTTAACTATAATCACGTTAGCGTAGCTTTTTAGTTATCGTGTTTGATTAAGTCGTGTTTGCTTAATTCGCGTCTGCTTAAATCCGTTTGCTTAATTAGGAAATTAGGAACATACATCATATAATACCAATTTGCGCTTGTCAATGGGTATTGTAATCGAATGAGATTGAATCCGCTAGGGAATTGAAATTATAAGAATTGATGATAAGTCGGAAATCGATACAATAGATTAACTTATTTATCAATTTTGCTTTTACCTTTAATCATCTTCGATTTAAGTTTTGAATCTTAAAAACCCCCTTCTTTTTATTTGTTTGGTTATAACATTCAAGAGTCCTTGTGATACGATATTCGAGTGTCACTTCCGTTTTACTACACTTTTAAACTCGTTTTTGACCCGTGCGCAAAAACGGATCAAATTGGCGCCGTTGCCCGGGACTCTTGTAGATTTTAACTATTATTATAGTCTAACCATTGTTATTGTCATATGTGTTATGTTTTAGGATTTTTTTCCCTAACTTTCTTGCGTTTTACTCTTTTTGGGTTTTAGGATAAAAAAAATCTGTTTTTTTAGAAAATTGTCTCAAATTATTCTGATTCTTTGTCGATTGACTAGGAAAAAAATCAAGGATTAAAAACTTCTATTTAGGAACTAAATATTGGAATCCGTTCTAAAAATATGAAATTCCTTATTTTTCTATTTTTTATGATTTATTTTCTGTTTTGATAGTTTCAGAAAATTCTGCAAAAATTCTCAAAAATTTTAATTGACGTTATTAGATTAATTTTTGTGTTTTTGTATTTTTTGTATTTTATTTTAATCATTTTTTTCATATTTCAATTGTTTTTACTTAATAGGGACATCGTCGATATTTTCCTATTTATTGCTGCATTGCTGAATTAGTTGTGTTTTCTCATTGTTTGTTGATTTTTTTCTATTGAGTTTAACATGGCTGACCAAAGAACCCTGAGAGAACTTGTTTCCCTGATGTTGATTATAAAGCTTTGTGTATTGAATATCTTGTTGCTTCCAAATCCTTGATTGAGAACATGTCATTTAACTCCCAACAGTTCACAACAAGGGATAATTTTATGGTTCAAGAAAAAGGTCTGAATGAGATTCAGGTTTCTTCTTCCAACCAAGCTCTAGAAACCCGAATTAATGAACTTACCTCTTTAGTTAAACAATTGATGTTACCCATTCCACCACCACCACCACCATATAGCCCTCCACAAGTAACCACCTCTTCACATTCTGAACCTTCACTAGAGGAACTTGTCAAGCAAATGGTTGTAAACAGTCTCCAATTTCAGCAACGAACAGATTACAGTATTCAGACTTTGCAAACACAAATTGGACAACTTGCCACTTCAATGAGTGTCATGCAACAAGCTCAAGGATCAAATCAACTTCATGTCCAAACAGTAGCTAATCCAAAAGTCTCTAATGTGAGTGCAATTTCTTTGAGATCCGAAAAAGTTACAGAACCAGCCCCAGAAAAAAAATTGTTAGTGTAACACCTAAAAATAAACCCGAACCTTCTATTGTTGTTGAGGTTGAAAAAAAGTATGTATCACCAATCCCCTTCCCACAAGAAGTACTGAAAAATAAGAAGATTGACGAGGAAGAGCATTCTGTTTTTTAGATAGAGTTGCTTTCTGAAGTTGTTGATGAAGCTTATTCTGGTTTGTTTTCAGCTAATTTTCCAACTTTATCTGGTTTCATGATATTTACTCATGTGATGATTGTACTAACACTGACCTTTGTGCTGTTTGTGCTGAGATTGATGCTACCTTGCAGGGTGACAGTGTAAATGAAGTTGTTTATGTAGCTGGAGTTTTGGACAATCCGGCTGCCCCAAACATACCATCCATTGAACAACCATATTGTGTAGAGCCTAAACCAGTTCCCGAGGATTCATATTATTCATCAAAGCTTCAACTTAAGCAGAAACATAAGAAGGGAATTGGATGGACCTTGACTGGCACTCGTGATATTAGTCATTCTATATGTATACATAGGATCTCACTTAAAGATGAAATAAAAGTAGTGAGGCATCCCCATAATCCTTTGATTCTTGATATTATGAAAATGGAGATCACTTTCACGCGCTCATTCAACACTTTTACTTATCAAAGATTCTTCTTTGATCCTGGAATACACGGCGAATGCACTAACCAAAATTTCAAGGTCAATGGACACTACCTAAAGCTACTACATGAGAACCCGACTTTGGAAGAAGAGACTGTAGAAGAACTCTCTTTGGGAATGGCTGCTTATGCAATCACTTATTCGCCTTGACTCCTCGGGTGTGTTCCTTCCTTTCTCTCACTCTTATTTTATATTTATGCTCTTTCATTGAGGACAATGTATGTTTTAAGTGTGGGGGAGAGAACCATTTATTTGTTTTGTTTTCTTTGTTTTTTCTCTGTTTTGGTTTTGGCTTGCTTTCTTAAAAAAAATGCATGTTTTTTCCTTTGGTTTTTGAGTTACAATTATGAGTATTTTTCTTAGTTCTCTTGACTAAAGTCCTGTGGTGTGATGTGAAAAATTTGTTGTGCATTTTTAGTATGATAGGAATGACTAAACTCTAAATTGTACATCATTTGTGGTAGATCAATTAACCTTATGAGAATTGGAGCCTTATATGGATAACATAAAAAAAATCCATCTCTTTCTTTCTTGTGTGGTTCACTCATGTCTGTTAGTCTCTAGAACTTGAGTTGACTCTTGTTGATGTTGTTGTTTACTTGCGCACACTGATATGATAAAGGAAATTTTATTTTTTGTTTTTTAGCCAGTTAGCCAAAAAGCCAACCCTGAAATAATATCATCCCTTGTTTGAAACCCCCTTGAGCCTATTATCTTTTTTTTTTGTTTAAAACTCATTATGAACCGAGAAGTGAAAAACAATGTTATATCACCTTATTCAAAGGGTTGAAAAAGTCTTGTTTGGAGTTGTGTGGGGTTGAATAATTATGTTTGCAATATTTCAGAAGTTGGTAGAAAAAGAAAAGAAAAATAGAAAAAGAAAATAGAAACGAAAAAAAAATGAATGAAAAATAATAGAAGGATGTATACATGTCAATACATACTCCTTATGAAAAAGAAAAAAGAAGAAGAAAAAAGAGAAAGGAGAAAAAAATATGAACGAAAACAGTTAATATAGAGTTGTTGAAGTGAGTGAAATATTTTATAAATTCATTTCCCGCAGTTTCTTTCAAGTCTCTTTTGTCTCTTTGAATTTTAGCCTAGTACCCCTTAGGATTTATCTCACCCTTACCTTGGTCACGTTACAACCAAATAAAAGTCCTTTTGATCTTTGTGTGCATGTATTTTAATTATGGATGTTAGAGTCTTTTCAAGCTTATGGTAGTACTAACTTTTGTGTTGTGCTTTGAGTGTAAACAGTTAACCTAAACACTTGAGAATTGAGTGAAATTTATCCTGTGAGGATCTTATTACTTTTGGATGTACTATTTAGTAATTTGTTTTTCTATCTTCTTTGAATGTCACAAGAAGTTGCTCACTAATACCATGTTCTTGAAGCTTAGACTTAGAATTCTGCTTGTACCTTGTATCTTGATAAACTTTGGAATTGCATGTTTTGTTTGTTCTTGTTTTTTTTCTTTTTGTTTTGAGTTTTGAATTTATAATTTTGCTCGGAGTGTAAAAGTTCAAGTGTGGGGGAATTTGATCAGTGCATATTGATGCACCTTCTTATACTATTGTACTTAGAAAACTCTATAGTTTATTCTATTATTTTTACTATTTTAGTGTATTTTTATATTTAAGTTTATTTTTGGTTTTATTTTATTTTCGTACTTTATTTTCAGCATAAATAGTTATTTCATACCTTGTTACTATGTAGATCATAACTTGAGCTACGAGGATCGGATTAAGGCATTCTAATATGCGTTGGAAAGCTAAGAGAATACGCTAAAAGTTTCATGTTGAGGTGAAAAGCTGATTCTAAGTGAAGGAGGGTCGAATAATTCGTTAAAGTTCCAGAATTAATTAAAATAGTTAGTTTGGACCAGTTTTTGTAATTTTATGGTCGGATCCTATAATGGCCCGAATTTACCTTTTATTAAATTAGGTCTTTCACTACTATAGAAATCAAAATTATGAATTTTGATGATACAATATTGATTAGAAGATTCCATGGAGAGCTAATTCCCAAAGAGCTGATTTGTTGTATTCAAATTCCACTTTGAGATTTTTATTAATTTCAGTTTAATTTCAATCTCTTTTCAATTCTTCCTATAAACTCGTTTGCTTAATTCGATTACTTTCGTTAGCTTAATTCGATTGTTTCTTATAGGATAGAGTTGATTAAATTTGATTGTTTGTATGATCCTTAACTATAATCACGTTAGCGTAGCTTTTTCGTTATCGTGTTTGATTAAGTCGTGTTTGCTTAATTCGCGTATGCTTAAATCCGTTTGCTTAATTCGGAAATTAGGAACATACATCATATAATACCAATTTGCACTTGTCAGTGGGTATTGTAATCGAATGGGATTGAATCCGCTAGGGAATTGAAATTATAAGAATCGATGATAAGTCGGAAATCGATACAATAGATTAACTTAATTATCAATTTTTCTTTTACCTTTAATCATCTTCGATTTAAGTTTTGAATCTTAAAAACCCCCTTCTTTTTATTTGTTTGGTTATAACATTCAAGAGTCCTTGTGATACGATATTCGAGTGTCGCTTCTATTTTACTACACTTTTAAACTCGTTTTTTAGAGTCTGACCACTTTGTTTCTCAGCCTTGATTCTAAATTTCTTAAATTCAGCAAACACCTCGTGTTTGAACTTTATAAGGGATACACATGTCATCCTTGTGAATTCATCCATAAATGACGTAAAGTATTTACTCCCTCCTAGTGAAGGTTCTGGAAATGGTCCACACACATTATAATGCACTACTCCCAAAGCATGCTTTGCTCTTGGAGCTACTTCTGATGCAAATGGTAGTCTTGGTTGCTTCCCTCTCATGCACACATTTCATGACTTCAATTACACTTTCTCAGATTATTCTTCATGCCAGGAATATACCAGACATTCTGAATTAACGCAGATTTGCCATTATTCAGAATCACTCTAACACTCATCATTCCTTCAGCATTTAGATACTTATCATCAGCACATCTGATCTTGGTCCTCTTCCCATAGTCAAAATCAATCAGCCATTTCTTATTTCCAGTAGGATGGTTTGAACAATTCGTGTTCATATATCACCAGTCTTCTAGAGACGCACTATCGGAATCAAAAGCCATTAATAACACATGTTCATCATTAGAACTTCTGACTATATTCACTTCTTTTGATTTTTTCTCCTTGTTTAACCAACAATCTGCAGCGAAGTAGCCAAACTTCTTACAACAGTAACATTGAACTTTTCTCTTGTCATACTTCTCCTTTCACTTATGACTTCCAGAAGTTGCGGTTTCTGACTTCTAAGACCTACCATGTCTTTTCTTGACTTCTGACCAAGACTGCTTCTAGTCTTTCTTGACAAAATAAGCTTTCAGGACCTGCTCTACCTCTCTCTTAGAGGTTCTTTCAGTCAGATGCAACTCTTGCGCCTCTAGACTGCTTTGTAGCTCTTCTATTATCATGGTGCTCAAATCCTTAGAATGTTCAATTACTACAACGATGTAATCAAACTGAGGAGTAAGAGATCTAAGTACCTTCTCAATGATACTTTCTTCACAGAGAGTTTCTCCATACGACTTCATCTCATTTGTGATCAGAATCACTCTGGAGATGTAGTCAGGTACCTTCTCATTGTTCTTCATGTTGAGATTCTCATACTACTTACATAGTGACTGAAGTTTCACCTTCTTCACTGATGCATTACCGCTGTAGCACCGCACCAGTGTGTCCCACACAGCTTTCACTATCGTCGAATCAGTGATTTTCTCAAACATGTTCACATCCACACACTGATGGATGTAGAACAAAGCCTTCTGATCCTTCTTCCTCAAATCACGCTGAGCATTTCTCTGCGCATCTATTGTATTTTCTGGAAGTACAACCTGAATGTAATCGTCGTTGATGAGATCAAGAACATCTTGAGCTCTAAACAACACACGTATTTGAATCATCCAACGATTCCAGTTCTTGCCATCGAACACTAGAAGCTTGGTGCTCAAATTGTTTTCGTTCATCTTCAACCTTTGTTCAATACACTCAGATCTCACCTAAACACAATGTTTTCCAATCCCGCAGAATCAAGATATGTGACTCTGTTAAATTCTGAATAGAAATTTAATATGAATTACCGAATAGAAAAACAACCACACAACGCCTCACCGTTTCACTCGTGTTTCCCGTGGTGTTTCCCTGTGAATCTGAATCGGAACTCTAGATACCAATTGTTGGTGCACAAGGTGATAAAGATGAACAATGAACAAGAGAGAGAATAGAGAATAATAAAAACTTCACTACTCTTGAAATTGTTACAAAATGATTGCACAGAAAAATGCACACACACTGCAAAAGAAATAAAGGTACAATTTGTTCACGTCACTCACTTGCTTAAATACAAGTGAGACTTTAAAAAAAAAAACTAAAATACCTTATAACAAACTTTGTCTACAAATTTCTACAAAATATGAATTAATTCTAACAGATCTGGTCTTGATTCTTTAAAATTTGGTAGAATAATTCAAAGTTTGCATTATCCTTAAAGCTTGAAAACAAAGAACTTGAATCCTAGGCTTCACATGTAGGTCACCTTATAAACTTCAGCTATAAAGGAACAAGAACCAGCATTTGTGACCAGTCGTGGAAGTTTACAACATTCTTTACATGTATTTTATAATTTGATTTGATACAAAATATGCTCTTGTGTATGATATAGAAAGAAGTTATGTTATTATTAATAGAAATTTGATTGATACAAAATATACTCTCGAGTATGATTTCTTTTATTCTTGGAATGTTTAATATTATGTAATTAGTATACTATTTAATTTTGGTCATTATGAATTTTAAGTTGTATCACCATAATTTTTATTTACATATCATTTGATTTCACTATAATTATATTTATAATGAAAGCAGCATATTTCTTATATTTATTTTATATATTATTAATTCTTTGCGAGGATTTTTAACCTTCGAAAACAAAATCCTTCCAGTTTAAATAAGATGTCATTTTTTAAATATATATGTTGACTCATTTTTTTAACAATTGGCTTGTTGTTATGTCATGTATGCACAAGTTAACGTTTTTCACAAAATTTAACTGAAAGGGACCAATTAGACTCACGAAATAATTTTTTAAGGGATTAACATGTAACATTTATTAAATAATAGACTAAAGTGAAATCTAAAATTAAATTAAAAGACTTCATCACAAATTAAGTCTTTATTTTATATTATTGTCCTTGATAAATATAAATAAATGATATATAAAGTGTTTCTTCTCCGTAACTTTGATTTTGAAGTATGGTAATGTTATTCAATATTTGGATTCTTTAATTTTTTTTTCTTATTAAGTTTATAAGCATATGATGCGACTCTCACTCCCCCGCCAACTAAATCAATGTTTTAAGATTAATATTGAAAACTCTAGGGAAGTGAGAGTAACAAAAAACTCAATGCTACATAACCTGTTATGGGTCGGTCAAAGATCTATATAGAACAGGTCAAAGAACAACCCGAGGGAAGGCTTCGAAGACTTATACTCAACACAAAACTGGAACGCCTTCTTATAAGCACAAGCCCCCGGATGAAGCTGGGAAGGGAAAACCTTCAAGTGCTTCTGGACGACCACCTCAAAGTCAAAGAAAGACAGTTGTAGCCTTATCCTAGCAAACATGCATTCATAAAGCGTGACCAAGAAGTGATCAAAAGAGCTACATATCCTTTTCCCCAAACCCACAGGGTGGACCGACCAATCCAAAGGGTCGCCGACCGTGATATCAACAACATTTATAGCTGACTTGGTATTCATAATGGACGGGGTCCCCACCACTTCTACAGCCATACTTGACTATGATGATCGACTCCACCATCGTCACTCCCCTCCGGGACAGTTTGTCAACTTCAAAATGCTCTTCAAGCTTGATACAAGAGACTACATCTTGCCTATACCGACATTCCAAGTGTGCTCTAATTTTAGCATCACAAGTTCGCAGTTATTAGTTCTCCTATAAACCTGGACGAAATCGCCAGCGCATTATCTCTTCAACTTAGCAGTTTGTATTTCTACTTCGGTCAGAATAGAAGGGGGACATGGGGACCTCGTTGTGATCCTCCTCGCCGTCGTCTTCTGAAAGAAGAGTTTCAAAAGAATCCAACGAATAAGCTTTCCCATCGAGGGAGTTCCAATATACCATTTATGAATCTGAATCATTAGTTAAGGATACAACATTGTAACCTATGTAATTGTGGGTAAGGAAATGTGTGTGAATCAGAAACTACCCGCATTCCCACGCCGAAAGAAATACTAATTTCATAATCACTATATAGTAACATATGTGAATATGACTATCACTCATCTTGACAAGAAAACAAGAAATGACTAAAGATAAAAGACTTGAGTTGAGAAGGGTACCTAGACATGCGAGGTTGAGGAAGCAGAGTAAGGAAGAAAGGATAAAGTTTTGGGCTAATATCTGTAATTTCTCTGAAAAAGTGCTCATAGGAAGGAAGAAAAGAAGATGTTTGCTAATTAGAACGATTATGAATGAACTGTAATTCCAAGGATGGTGAAAAGTTTCCTCATACTTAGCTCATCCTATATATAGGAAAAGATTATTGAACAATCCATATTAGCCTGGAGAAAGAGTTACGAAATCAACATCTAGATTTCTCCTTGGAAATACAAGCAAACTTGGGTGCACTATAAGCAATGTCGTGCCCTAACTGGTCATTTCAGATCACGTGTAAGGAAGAAGCGACGAAACCTTTCAATGATGGAAAGACATTTATTTTGATTGTTTCCCACTACTGTTCAACTGATTCCAAACGTTTCACTTCTAGCTCGCGTTGGACAACATTCTTGGAGGTCGGCCCCAACTGGTAAATTCTTCCCCGAGTTCCTAAACCCTGACAAGCCTTAGGAGAAACTATTTTGGGTCAGCCAGAGGCTCAAACGAATAAAATTCAAATAAACTCAAATCCACTTCACTTGATTCAAAGTATAAAATTCATCTTACACTGAAAGCGATGTATACTTTATGATTTCCACTTTTCAATACAATCACCTTGAATTTTAAACTGACTTGGGTGTTGGAGTGATAACCTTGCAAGTACATCTTGCACTACCGTATTATAGATCAGCACCACTAGTTCAAGATTTTGCACCATCTACTTCAATTATTTTTTGTTCCATGACAAAACACCCACCTTAAACGCCATAGATATTTCAGCCAGTCTTCTTATTTTTATTACTTTCATGAAAATACCATATAATATAACAAAGATTGTACAAAAAAGCGGGTCACTAATAGATCCTGTCATCCTAATACTATTTCAACATTGTATCTCCCATACCGTTGTGGCAAAAATTCCAAAACAAAATGCTTTAAACTAGGGACGAGTTAGCTAAGCAGGATGTTATTTCAGGCGCTCATGACATTGTTTCCCTCTTTGCTTAGGGCCAAAGGAAACTCATCGTCAACTCTTCTTCACTTGTATTGTTGCTGACAAGGCTTGGAAGTCCATTTCAGATTAGTTAATCAGGAATGATACACTGTTCAAGGGAGAGTTGAAAGGATTTTCTGACGTTGTTTTCTTAGAAAAAACTTATCTTGGGACTGGTTTGCTGCAAGATTTAAGGACCATTTAGGTTGTCCAAAATCAGATTGGTTTGAGGACCCTCTTGCTTTTGAGTTAGTTTCTTCTTCTTAGGATCTTGCTTTTTCTTTTTCTTCTCCTCTGTTTGAGTTTTTAAGTTTTTTGCTCTGATTGAATCTTGTTTGGTTTTCTGTTGGCTGCTTGTGGTTTCTTTTTGCATTGTACGGGATTGAAGTACCCCTTGTGCTTCTTGTCTTTATTCAGTCAAATTTGCTTATAAAAAATTAATAAAGTTGGTATTCAATTGGATGATAAATGTTATAATGATGCAAAAATTGACAATATTTACATTCTGACACATTTCACTTTTCTTTTGCATTCATATCATCAATATTTAAATCAAAGAGCTGACTAGGGCGATCAAAACCAATCTAACCGAAAAATCGACTGTTATAATAAATTAACGGGTTAAATGCGTGCTTTTTTTATTCTATCAAAACAACATCGATTTGATATTTTTTTTAGAAAATAAAATTAAAATATAAATAAATTTATGTTCAAAATTTATTTGAAACAAATTTTTCTCTAATTAAATTTATTAAACCTTGCGTTCATTTTATTATTCAATTTATGTTGTAATTAAACTTTATTCAAAATTTATTTGAATTTTTATTTTTTTAATTTTATTATAAATACTCGTTTATTCAACTGAATAATCTGTTTTAATCCGATTTAATTGTGCAGTTCGGACACTGTTTGACCAATAAACCAGTGGTTCAGTGTGTAATTACCAATTCAATTTTGAGCAATGGCACTGATACTATAGGAACAAAATAGTTTCACAGAACTACAATAAGTGATGGATGACACGCAAAGAAGAATAAAACACAATATTTACATGATATGCCTTCAACCATACAGCAAAAGTGAACAAAAATGTATTCAGTGGAAGAAATTAGAGGAGCTCTTTTCAAGTATAAAGAGTGTTCAATTACACTTTCTCTTGTAGTACATGCCAATAACAAGTACCTCAAAGGATATACATAAATAATTCCTAGATTGCCTTCTAATAACCACAAATTTTATAGACCTTGTATGTGTCCCTCAAGAAATCTATTACACAAGAGATGTACCCTTAACAAATTCTGTGAAAGCCAAAGCAACTAATCCCAACATAGCAATTCTTCCATTCCACAACTCTGCATCTGAGGACATGATACTCTTAGATTTAGACTCAACACTAACCCCTTGAGAAAATGGAATCAATGAAGCAAGTGACAACAACACACTTGTCCCCAAGAACCATGCAACTCCACCACCAGATAATTGTTCAGACAAACCCTGCCCTTTTGCTATCTCCACCCCCATTGCTGCTACAAAACCAATCATAGCCAATCTTCCATTGATCCTTTCAGGTGCTGGCCCACTAAATGCCATCAAATCTGAAAACTTTGTGCTCATCTGCCATTATATCATCATAATTTTTATATGTTAAAAAAGTCATTTTAATACAGACCAAAATTATGCTTCATATTAATAAGCTAACAGAAAAAACAATAGCACTTTATGTTACTATGGTCACCTTTGGTGGACGAGTATAGGCTGGTTGTTGTGTTGGTGTTGATGCAATTGGTGTAGTTGGGTCAACAGGCACCTTAGGTTGCTCTTTCTGCTCTCCCTGAACAGTGTAATAAGTAATTAGCAACTAATCATTCTTAAATCATAAACATATTACATATACATAAGCAAATACTACAGGTTATAATATGTTTGAAAAAACCATAATTACTTCAGCCATAGATCGAACTTTGAGGCTGACATTCCTTCTCATGCTTGGAATATAGACAGAAGAGATGTTGGTAAACTGGTTTACCCTAGATCTGCTAGAAATGTTGGTCATAGAACTTGACATGATAGATTGACAAGATGAAACAGCCATTGTAAATAGTTCCTTAATGTTAATGCAAAACTCAAGAACCAATGAGATAGATTGAAGCCTTTTCAAAGGATATGAATAGCTTTGTGAATCTCACTAACTGAAAGCTTAAACCTTAGATTGTTAAGTTGGTAGGTAAAGCATTGAAGGAGGTTGTTTATATAGAATAGAACGGAAAGCATATTGTGAGGGATATATAAGTTCCACGTAGTGTGCAAAAAGATCCTAAAAGGTAATTGATTCACGTGGCTTCATTTGTCCACACATGGTAACAGCAACAGATGTGGCTCTAGTTACAACCACAAAGTGTTGTGCACAGGGTTGTAAACTTGGAACTTTCAGGACCTCAAATACCGTTTTAACCGCTTATTAGTACTCTGGTATAGTCTAGAATATTCTATTGTTGTATAGATTACATAAGACGATTGGTGGTTGGATGTTGAAACACTTACAAATAACAGTAACACAAAGTTTAGAGGAAAAACTGAATTGCATTAAAATTGAAGGTATGTTTAGCCTTTTAAATAGGAATTAAATTACCTCCCACTACCACATCTTAAACCCTACTACCCCATCCTAACGTGGAGTTTAATAACTGAAATAAAATACTAGTCAAACAATTCAATAACTACTCCCTAATAATTAGGATTTATTTAAAACAAAAATTACTAATTAAATTTTATCATTTCCTCCCTTAAACTGAAGGTCCTGCAGACATCAGTTACATCAGTTTACATCAGAGGGAATTTCATCAACTAAACTTCAATCATAGGAACAACCTCCTTTCCCGAACAAACTCCTAACATGCTTCTAAGCTTCTCAAACACCGCAGTCTCGAGAGGTTTTGTCATTATATCTGCAATCTGCTCCTCACTCTTGCAATAGATAACATCGATAACACCGTCCTTGCTCATATGGACATTTAAAAAGCCCACTCTAATGAAATAAGACTCTATACGACTATACCAAGCTCGTGGTGCGTGTTTTAGTCCATATAGTGCCTTCTTCAACTTGTAAACTTTCTTCTCATTCCCTTGCTTTTCATATCCGAATGGTTGCTCAACATAGACCTCTTCTTGCAATTCACCATGTAAAAAGGCCGATTTAACGTCAAATTGATAAATAGATCACAAATTTTGAGCTGCAACTAAAATAACCAATCTGATTGTGTCGAGTCTAGCCACCGGAACAAATACCTCTTTATAATCAATCTCATATTCTTGCTTATAGCCTTTAACTACCAATGGAGCCTTGTATTTATCCAACTTACCATCTGCATTGAGTTTTGTCTTATACACCCATTTTACTCCAATAGATTTATGTCCCTTTGGAAGGTTTGTTAACTAAGTGTTGTTTTTCTCTATTGCTTCAATCTTCTCATCCATGGCCTTTTTCCACTTTGTCTCTTTGATGGTGTCATAAAAAGTAACAGGATCATGGTCTGGAAATAAAGCAAAATGAGAAACTGGATCATCAATTTGATTGATTCCACTAATCTCATAATCTTGCATCCATGTTGGCCTTCTTCTTATGCGTTGGGGTTTAGGTTCATTTGAAGCTCCATCTTCCACTTCTACTTGTGAATTTGGTGAGGGAGCAGATGGTGAATCTGTGACAATAGAACTTGAAGGTGCATCATGTTTTTCTTCTTCAACTTCATCATCAGTTACCGAAATGTACTCTCTGGTGCTATTAACGGTCCACTTCCATGTTTTGCTTTCATCGAAAACCACATCTCGACTAATTATTATCTTTTGTGTGACCGGATTGTACAATCGGTAAGCTTTTGAATGCTAGCTGATACAAAGAAATATACATTTCTCGGCTTTAGCATCAAGCTTTTTCCTCTTTTCATCAGGAATATGAAGTAATCAAAAACTATGAATTAATCAACTGCTGGTTTGTTTCCTTTCCAAGCTTCTTCCGGTGTCATGTATGTTAGACTTCTATTCAATAGCGTGTGATGCTACTTTTTCAGGATTTTTTCTAATGCATTTTTGACCCATTCTGACTAGGGAAGTTTAGGATTTTTTTAAGGGTTCTGAGATTCTACATTACAAGTGACAATATATTTGGAGCGCATTTGAAGTCAATGGAGGTCAGTTCTTCAAAGAATCTCTTATGCAAATCTCTTATCTATATTCGATATTGTAATTTGAATTATGAGTCGCTAATTCTCTTTAAGTTAGATTTTATTTGATGAACCTATTTCAATATTATTGAGACATATGTTTAACCGTTAGAATGCGTTTTGGAGATACGTAGAAGCGTCGTTAAGTACTATAATAAAAATACCAAAAATATCTTTTGTCTTGCCTGATAGAATAGAATATTTTGTTATAATTAGTCATAATTAGTTTTCTATAAATATGTTGTATCATAATTAGATAGTTGATCAAATGTTACACATTGATGTATATATATTCTATTCAGATTAATGAGAAGGACACGATTTTCATTATGTTACATGATATCAATCCTAATTGATCTCGCTCTAAAAAAAAAGCAAACGCAGAAACGCATTTCTTCATCTCCCTCGTTCCTTCCACCGCTGCATGCTTCTTCTCCCTCCTTGAAGCCTATCGCCGCAATAGGACTACCGTACTCTGTACCACCGCCGCCGAACACGAGAACCACTCAATTCTCTTGCCTTCCGCCTCTATTCGCGTCGCCGCCGTCACACCTGCAGCCATATCTGAATCAGACCATTCAGAACACAGTGAGCCGATACCCACAAATCTGCCGATACTGGTGATTCCGACCAGCCCAAGAACACTATGTTTCGAGGCTCCAAATTGGAGTTTCATCTCGCTCTTGCCGTCTCCAATATTAGAAACCACATTCCTATTATTCTTGAGATGGAAAAAGATCAATATGGTACTTGGGCCGAGTTTTTCCGCATCCATGCTCGCTCACATCGAGTCCTGCATCACATCGTTCCATCTATCGGAAAAGAGCCACCAGCCATTACCGACACCAACTATGAACAATGGTCCACTCTTAATGCCACCGTTATTCAGTGGAATTATTCCACTATTTCTACCGATTTGCTGACCACTATTCTAGAACCCAACTCCACTGCAATGAAAGCATGAAATAACTTGGAAGATATTTTTCAGGACAACCAAAATGCTCGAGCTGTCACTCTTGAGCAAGAGTTTTCTAACACTCGTATGGAGGATTTTCCCAATGTCTCAACTTACTGTCAATGTCTTAAGATGTTTTCTGATCAGTTGAGAAATGTCGGCTTCCCTATCAACAATCATCGTCTGGTCCTTCAGATGATCTCTGGTCTCCCAGAAGCTTACCGCAATGTTGCTACTTTGATTCGCCAGAGCAACCCTCTTCTGGCATTCTATCAGGCTCGTTCCATACTCGCTTTGGAAGAAACCGATATGACTAAGATGGCAAACACAGGCTCTCATGATGCTATGCACACCATTCAGCCGAAACCTACTGAAGACACCTCTAAGCGTGGCAACCAGGGTCGCGAAGGAGGACGTGGTAACCGTAGTGCACCTCAGTCTGGATCTCCCAGCGCTCCCTCACCTTGGTCCGCTCCTCCTTGGCAACAGCAATAACAGTACCCAACCTGGAAACCATGGGGTTGGACTCCACCACCATGGACTATGCCATCGTGTCTATATCCCACCTCTCAGTGGACACGCCCTGTTTGTCCTCCTAAGCAGCCATGCATTCTAGGACAGCGTCCTCAGGTGTATGCAACCTCTACCTCATCTTAGATACCGACAGACATAGAGACCGCAATGCACACCATGTCACTCCACACTCCTGACAATCAGTGATACATGGACACTAGCGCAACATCTCACACAGCCGCATCACAAGGTAATCTCTCGTCTTATTTTCTAGTAAGTAATTCAAATCAGAAATTCATTGTAGGCAGTGGCCATGGAATTCCAATTCACGGCACCTGACACACACAAATAACCACATCTCACCAACCCCTTCACCTTAACCATGTCCTGCATGCCCCGAAAAATTATTATAAAATTATTTTCTGTGAGACGACTCACCACTAACAACAATGTTTCTATTTCCTTTGATCCTTTTGGTTTTACCGTCTCTGATTTTCAGAAAGGGATCACCCTTCTCAGATGTGACAATCATGGAGATCTTTATCCAGTTACCACTCCTCCCAATTTTTCCAGTCTCACATCCAATCTTTGGCATAGTCTTCTTGATCATCTTGGCGTGTCTTTTTTGAATTCCCTTCACAAAAATAAGTTCATATGTTGTGAACCTTTTAATTCTTCTGTTGTTTGTGACTGTTGTGTTTTAGGCAAACAAGTTAAATTTCCACTTTTTGATTCTCAACTACGACTTTGATGTCTTTTGACATTTTACATAGTGATTTATGGACGTCTCCAATTTTAAGTTCCGCTGGTCATAAATATTATGTTTTATTCTTAAATGATTTTACAAACTTCTTGTGGACTTTTCCTATTAGCAGAAAATCTCATGTGTTTGAAACGTTCAAGTCACTTACTCAACTCATTCAAACTCAATTTTTGCAAAAAGTCAAAATATTTTAATGTGACAATGGCGATGAATATAATAATGAGCTTTTTCAAAAATATTGCACTGATCATGGTCTAGTTTTTCGTTTCTCTTGTCCTGACACATCCTCACAAAATGGGAAAGCGAAATGCAAAATAAGAACCATTAATAATATGATACGCACTATGCTAGCTCATTCTTCTGTTCCCCCCTCGTTTTGGCATCATGCTCTCCACATGGCAACTTACCTGTTAAATATTATTCCCTGTAAAACACTTCATAATCATTCACCAACACAACTCTTGTATCATCGTGATCCCACCTACACACATCTCAGAGTCTTTGATTGTCTATCTTATCCATTATTCTCGTCATCTACCATTCATAAGTTACAACTCCGCTCTACTCTGTGTGTCTTCTTGAATTATCCACCGAATCATAAAGGTTATAAGTGTTTTGGTTTGTCTAATAGAAAATTAATAATTTCGAGGCATGTTATCTTTGATGAAACTCAATTTCCCTTCACCAAGATACACTCCCCTTCACCTCACTCTTATCAATTCCTAGATGATGACCTTCACCCCTTCCTTATACATCAGTGGTAAAATCAAATTTCACCATGATAACACTGAAATTTACGTATTTTCGACTCCGATTTCATATGCATTCTAGTCGTTTTATTGTCATTTTGTTGTGTTATTACTGTGTTTTCCTTTGTTTTCAGGTTTTTACTTTAATCGGAGCTCCGATCGAGAAAAGGAGTGAAAAAGAGCTAAAAACCCTAAAATTCAGCATTTTGTGCTTATGGCCTACCCCATGGCGGGCGCCACAGACCAAGCCATGACGTGTCCAAGTCCAACTTCCTCAACTCCCACGTTTCCCCACTACATCCACTAAGGCGCCCCACTTTGTGCTTGTGGCAGGCGCCACAAGAAGGAAACAGTTTCCTCTATTTTCAAATTGAAGGGCATCCAAGTCAATTCCACTTTTTTTATTTGCTTATAAATAGAAACGCGAATTCAGTTTTACAATCATCCAAACTTAGAGCAGAGGCAAACTCAGAAGCAACTTTGTTTCATTTAGGCATATATTCAGTATTTTATAGTGGTAATCGCTTCGCATTGGAGTGTTACCACAATTGTGTCATCAAGTCTGTGATAGAGTCTGTAATCGAGTTTGGAGCACTTTGGAAGGAAGTTAATCCTGCCGCTATTTTCTTTTCCGCATTGCAATTTACTCAGCCCTCCGATTGGAGCAGGTTTTTATTTCTTGTCTTTACTTTATTTATTTCCCGCACTCGCTTTTACTTTATTTATTTCCTCGCACTCTCTTTTACTTTATTTATTTCCCGCACTCGCTTTTATTTTATTTATTTCCTCGCACTCGCTTTTACTTTATTTATTTCTCGCACTCGCTTTTATTTTATTTATTTCCTCGCACTCGCTTTTACTTTATTTATTTCCTCGCAATCGCTTTACTTTTATTTATTTCCTCGCACTCGCTTTACTTTTATTTATTTTCCGCACTCGCACTACTTTTATTTACTTTCCGCACTCGCACTACTTTTATTTAAATTTATGCACTTTTACTTTACCATGTCTAGCTAAATTTATAAGGCTAGAATGTAAGGATCTTAATTAAACCAGTAATCCGTACAATTGTTCGTAGAAACACTTAAAGGGCTATTTTAACTTTCAACTTAAGTTTTCCCGCACTTCAATTCCGTTGGGTAAGATCGAAAGCCGTCCAACGTCTTTATAAACTTAATTGTTTTTAACTATTTCAAAAACAGCGAAAGCGCTTTGTTTAGTTCATTAGGAGTTTTTAACATTAAGAAGAAAAGAGATTTTAAAACTATTTTCGGACGCGTTTATAAGTTTAGAGTCTGGTTCGTAAGAACCTCTTTTGGTTAAGAAGTCCAGGTTATAATACTTTTCAACTTAGTCAAGATACTATATTTCTTAAAAATAGGTTTACTACTCTAATGCAATGCGCGCCTTTTTATAAGTGACAATAAGAGGGTTTGATTAGGGAGTACAACTCGGTTCTGAATACGCGAAAGCGACAGTTCCTGTTAAATTAGTTCTTTTCAAAGTAGGAAACATTGCCCATAAGTAGTTCTATTAGCAAGTACTTGGATCATCAATTGATTACATGAATTACATTCGACCCTGTCTTTATTAATTAAATCTATTTAAATACTTTACTTTTCATTGCACACTACGAAAAACACCTATTTTGACTACCTTTGATAAACACCATAACAACAGATAACGATAGCTTGACACTTGGTCTCTGTGGATTCGACAATCTTTTATATTACTCTGACGCGTTCGTATACTTGCGAAAAGCACGCATCAAGTTTTTGGCGCCGTTGCCGGGGACCAATTTCGTCAAATTTCATTTTCCTGTTGTTATATCGTTTAGACTTAGGTTATTTCCCGCCGGTCAATGCGAAGAACTCGCAACACCGGAAGTTTAAGCTTAGTATACCCTCTGGCGGAACCTGAACGTTACGCTCGCGCACGTTTATTCTTTCATAGAATTAAGAGAGTTATGGCCGAAGATCAAAACCAAAGACCTCTTAAGGACTTCGCTCAACCATCCAATGAAGAACCTAGTTCTAGTATAGTAAACCCAATCATCCCAGCCAATAATTTTGAACTTAAACCATCCCTGTTACAACTAGTGCAACAGAGACAATCCGCGGGTCTCGCTACCGAGAACCCTAACCAACATTTAAAAATATTTCTTCAATTAGCAGATACTTTTAAAATCAATGGAGCTTCTCCTGAGGCAATACGTTTAAGATTATTCCCTTTTTCCCTCAGAGATAAAGCCCTATCATGGTTAGATTCCCTTCCACCCAATTCCATTACGACTTGGGATAACCTTAGAAGAGTTTTTCTTGCTAGATATTTTCCCCCGAGTAAGACCGCCGTTCTTCGAAACCATATAACTAGATTTACCCAAAACCAAGGAGAATCGTTGTTCGAAGCTTGGGAGAGATATAAAGAGTTGTTACGAGCATGCCCACATCATGGATTAGAAAACTGGTTAATCATTCAAACCTTCTATAATGGACTTCATTACAACACAAAGATGACCATCGACGCTGCCGCAGGCGGTGCTCTGATGAACAAACCTTACCCTGAAGCTAGTGCCCTCATCGAAGACATGGCTCAAAACCATCAATCATGGGGAGTCGAACGAGCGACAGTGGAGAAGAAGGAAGCCCAACGAGGAGTGCATGAACTAAGCTCTATAGACATGATGCAAGCTAAAATGGACGCATTAGCCCTTAAAGTCGAGCATATGTACACGAACCCGAACACTATAGCCGCAGTTTCGTCGGATTGTGAGATATGTGGAACCCAAGGACACCAATCTGCAGAATGCAGTCTATTGAACGAAACCCACTCCGAGCAAGTGAACTACACCCAAGGGAACCCATACTCGAATACCTATAACCCTGGATGGAGGAATCACCCTAACTTCTCCTATAAAAACAATAACCCTATTCAAAATAATGCACCTCCGAGACCTAGTTATCAAGCCCCTAGATCAAATCAACCTATGCAACCTGTACCACCAAAGCCGAGCCTTGAGAAAATTATGGAAAATTTTATCACTGCTCAAACCCAACAAAACAAGGAGTTCATGAACCAAAACATTCATGTTAACGAATTGATTACTCAGTTAGGAACCAAGGTTGACCAAATAGTTACTCATACCAAGATGCTTGAAACCCAGATCTCTCAGGTAGCTTTAAACCAAGCACCTCAGACTACACCTGGAGGACAATTCCCTGGACAACCTCAACAAAATCCGAGAGGACAAGCCAATGCCATTACCCTACGAAATGGGAACGCTTATGATGAGCCACCAAACCCAAGATTGAGCGAACCTGAAACTTCTAAGGAATGTACCAAACCCCCGGACGAAGTAAAGGAACCAGAGGAATCTGAAAACCAGGATGGTCGAGAGAAAGGAGAAGAACCTAAAGATAAAATTTACGTACCACCCCCGCCATATAAACCACCTATACCATATCCCTAAAGACTCAAACAAACCCGGATCAATAAACAGTATCAAAAATTTATTAAAGTTATAGAAAAACTTCATGTAGAAATCCCTTTCACAGAAGCCATCACCCAAATACCTTCTTATGCAAAGTTTCTCAAAGACATCCTTACCAACAAACGTAGACTTGACGATCCGAAGCCTTTGGAATGTAATGCTATTTCCGAGGACAAATTAGCAAAGAAAGATAAAGATCCTGGAAATTTCTCCATCCCTTGCCTTTTGGGTAATCATGTCATCGAAAAAGCTTTTCTAGACTTAGGAGCTAGTGTGAGCTTAATGCCTCTAGCAGTTTGTGAGAGGTTAAACTTAGGAGAATTACAACCCACTGAGATGTCACTTCAGTTAGCCGATAGATCTGTTAAATATCCGATAGGCATTTTAGAAGATGTTCCTGTTAGGATAGGTCAACTATTTATCCCTATTGATTTTGTCGTCATGGACATCAAAGAAGACAATGATATACCAATCCTTCTAGGTAAACTATTCTTATCGACTGCAGGAGCCATAATAGATGTCAAGAAAGGAAAGTTGACATTTGAGGTAGGCGACGAGAAAATAGAATTTATACTTTCGAAATTTCTTATGGCACCTGTGATGGGAGACTCATGTTATGCCTTAGATATCATTGATGAATGTGTTAGATAATTAGAACAAAAAGAAATTATAAAAACAATTAAGTTACCATCAACCCCCGTAAAGGAAGATGATGACTTTAAAGAACCTTACATCGATGATAACCTTTACGAATGTTTATCCCTTACCCCAGATCCTATGCCATTCCCTAAGAAACCAACCTTATAACTTAAGGAACTGCCTAAGAACCTGAGATATGAGTTCCTCGATGAAAAGATGAACCGCCCAGTTATAGTCAGTGCTACCTTGAGCCAAGAGGAAACGAACCAACTTTTAGACGTTTTACGAAGATATCCCTCAGCCTTAGGATATAATATCTCTGACCTGAAAGGTATAAGCCCATCCGTATGCATGCATCAGATTTCATTAGAAGAAGATTCAAAACCCTCTAGGGAGCATCAGAGAAGAATAAACCCTATAATGAGTGATGTTATTAAGAAGGAAGTTCTTAAGTTGCTTGAGGCAGGTATAATCTACCATATCTCGGATAGTAAGTGGGTGAGCCCTGTGCATGTAGTACCTAAAAAGGGAGGCATCACAGTCGTGCAAAACGATAAAGGCAAATATGTAGCAAAACGTTTAGAAGGAGGATGGCGGATGTGTATAGATTATAGAAAATTAAATAAAGCAACTAGGAAGGACCATTTCCCTTTACCATTTATAGACCAGATGTTGGAGCGTCTAGCCAGACACTCTTACTTCTGCTATCTAGATGGATACTCTGGATTCTTCCAAATACCTATTCACCCCGAAGATCAAGAAAAAACTACCTTTACATGCCCTTATGGAACTTTTGCCTACAGACGAATGCCTTTCGGCCCCTGTAACGCCCCAGCTACTTTCCAACGCTGCATGATGTCAATCTTCGCAGATTACCTAGATGGTATCATGGAAATGTTTATGGACGATTTCTCGGTTTGCAAATTCAGTTTTCACAATTGTCTTGTTAACCTTGAGAAAATCCTGGAGAGATGCGTGGAGGTGAACCTCGTGCTAAATTGGGAAAAATGTCATTTCATGGTGACCGAAGGAATAGTTTTAGGACATATAGTTTCCGAAAAAGGTATAGAGGTAGATAAAGCTAAAATAGAAGTTATAGAAAACCTAAAACCCCCAAAAACCATCAGAGAAGTCCGAAGCTTTCTTGGACACGCTGGATTCTACCGGCGTTTTATTAAGGACTTCTCCAAAATAACAAAACCGTTAACCGGACTTTTAATGAAAGATGCTGAATTCATTTTTGATGAAAAATGTAATGACGCATTTAATCTTTTAAAACAACCATTGATCTCTGCACCCATTATGAAACCGCCCGATTGGTCGGAACCTTTTGAGATAATGTGTGATGCTAGTGATTATGCAGTTGGAGCCGTTCTAGGACAGAGAAAAGATAAAAAATTACATGCCATTTATTATGCCAGTAGAACCTTAGACGCTGCCCAACTCAACTACGCAACAACCGAAAAAGAATTACTCGCTGTAGTTTTCTCTATAGACAAATTTAGATCTTATCTAGTAAGAGCAAAAATTATTATTTACACCGATCATGCTGCCATTCGTTACCTATTAAGTAACAAAGATGCCAAGCCCAGGTTACTCCGATGGATTCTATTACTACAAGAGTTTGATTTAGATATAAGAGATAAAAAAGGCACTGAAAATGTAGTAGCCGATCACCTTTCTAGGCTAGAACATCTAAAACATGAACTAGTACCCATAAATGATGATTTTGCCTATGATAGACTGATCGCTAGAGTAGAAACCATTGAAGACAATAACCTAGATCTTTATGAACACCCCCAAAATTCCTTAGCAATAAGTAACGTACCCTGGTATGCAGATTTCGTTAATTACCTAGCCGCTGATATAGTACCCCCTGATCTTGACTACCACCGCAAGAAGAAATTCTTCCACGATGTGAGAAACTTCTATTGGGACGAACCGCTCCTTTTCAAAAGGGGTCAAGATGGCATTTTTCGCCGTTGCGTTCCAGAAGAAGAGGTAAATAATATTATCGAGCATTGTCATTCTGCACCTTATGGTAGACATGCGAGCACCTCTAAGACATACGCCAAGATTCTTCAAGCTGGCCTATTCTGGCCTACCATGTGGCGTGATGTCTATGCTTTCATTGTCAAGTGTGATAGATGCCAACGCACTGGAAACATTTCAAGACGTGATGAAATGCCCTTAAGAAACACTCAGGAAGTAGAACTCTTTGACGTATGGGGTATAGATTTCATGGGACCCTTTCCACCATCCTTAGGAAATAGGTATATCTTAGTAGCTGTAGATTACGTGTCTAAGTGGATTGAAGCTATAGCTGCACCCACAAACGACACTAGGGTAGTAATCAAACTATTCAAAAACTATATATTCCCTGGATTTGGAACACCACGTTTAGTCATAAGCGATGGAGGATCACACTTTATATCGAGAATATTTGACAAACTTTTAAGAAAATATGGAGTTAGGCATAGAGTAGCAACACCATACCACCCACAGACTAGTGGCCAAGTAGAAGTATCTAATAGGGAGATAAAACAAATCCTAGAGAAAACTGTTTCTATTTCTAGGAGAGACTGGTCTCAGAAGCTTCAAGAAGCATTATGGGCCTATAGAACCGCTTTCAAAACCCCTATAGGAACTACTCCTTACCAACTAGTCTATGGAAAATCTTGTCACTTACCATTCGAATTAGAGCATAAGGCCTATTGGGCCATTAAAACTTTGAATTTAGACTACCTAGCCGCTGGAGAAAAGCGTACCCTAGACATTCATAAATTAGAAGAACTTAGGCAATCTGCCTACGAAAATGCAAAAATATATAAAGAGAGGACAAAAGCCTATCACGACAAAAGAATAATAAAGAAAAACTTCAACGTAGGCGATTTTGTTCTCCTTTTCAACACTAGGTTACGAATCTTCCCTGGAAAGCTACGTTCAAGATGGACTGGTCCTTTCGAAGTATCCAAGATTCTGAGATCCGGAGCCGTAGAAATCAAGAACCAAACCTGTATCCCATTCATTGTAAATGGACAAAGACTGAAGCTCTACGAAGGAGGAGACATTCCGACATACTACTCAAGCCACACCCTGATTGATCCACCGATTCCTACTACTATAGGTGTATAAATTCTAACCGTCAAGCTAATGACGTTAAACAAGCGCTGCGTGGGAGGCAACCCATGGTTTTTCTTTTCATTTTATTTCTTTTTTTTCCGCATTTATTTACATTTATTTTTATTTTTATTTTATCTTATTTTGCATTGAGACTAAGATTTGAATGGTTTGCATTTTCAGGATCACTTTCCTAACTTTTACAGGATGCAGGTTTTTGATGACATGCATGTTGCCTATAGAGATAATGCTAAGAGGGAGCACTACATTGCTTTGTATCATCGCCCTATGGCACCCACACGTTATCTTGATCAGCACTGTATGGAGGCACTGGGTATCGAGCCTAGTATCAGATTCCTGAGCCACCAGCTCCACTGGGACGAATTTGCTGATGACTTGAATAACACATATAGGAACCTGACTTTGGAATTCCTGATTTCATTCGACTATGACCCATATTCTGGACCAGATGGGTATGTTGCTTTCAGACTTTTTGGAGTTGAATACTCCTTCAGCCAGAAAGAGTTCGGCGACTTATTGGGCTTCCAGACCACTCCTGATGCTATCCCGGAGACACCTATGGGATATTTCCCGGGTAAGGAAGTGGAGAAGTTTTGGAGTGATATATCAGGTGGCGGAAGCTAGGATCCATCTACGCAGTTATCTTATGTCATACATAACCCAACCTTCAAATATTTTCAGATGATATTAGCACATTCCTTCTTGGGAAGACAGGATGCAGAGACACTACTGAGTGAAGAGGAGATCTTCCTATTATTTTGCGCATCCCAGTCTCGCCCAGTAGCATGTGGGAACTTTTTATTGAATAATCTCAGCGGTATCTCTAGATCCACCGAAGGAGTCATCCATGTTGGTGGAATCATCACACAGATTGCAGTCGCTTTGGGTCTGTCTCGCAAGCTGTCACATCTTCGGATCTACTGTGGACACACTACCATGGACATCGATTTCTGTTTGACCAGAGGATTGATGAGGAGAGCCTCTTTCCACCCATGTCAGTTCCGATTGCTAGTCGACAGTGAGGCTATCCATTATTTCACATTGCCAGACCCTATGATGACCAGTGTGCATGATCCAGCGAATTGGAGTTATGCTCTAGAGGGCCAGGGAGAGACCGTCGAGGCACCGAGATCACCACCCGCTGCTGAATACACGTCTACACCACCATCTCCTAGAATCACTATTTTCTCTAATAATCATTCATTGCAGACACCCGACATACGCACCCAGATTGCTGAGTTCCGTAGAGAGGTTGCAGACCTTAGACAGGAAGTGGCGGACCTAACTTTACAGATAGAAGTGTCTGATCTCACCCATGCTACTGAAGCCGATTGTCTATACCAGGAGATCGCAGAGCTCAGGCAGGAGATAGCCGTGCTCCGTGGATCCACTCAGGCAGCCGACACCCCTAATACCTGATCTCACCATTTCATTCTATTTATCTTTTATATATTTATCGTATTTGCATTATCTATTTTATATTATCGCATTAAGAATATTATATAAACCACTACTATACATTAGTATTTCTATTTTTATCCATATATGTTTTATATTTATTTTATTTGCATTTTAATTTTTCAGTTATTTGTTTATTTATATTTAATTTCTGTTTTTGTTTTTGTTTCAGTTTCACTTTTTATTTTCGTTTTTTTTATAAAATTATGCAAGTCAAAGAAACTAGGAGAATCTCAAGACAAATGCTATCCAGACCCCTAAAAGCCAAAAGACAAGCGAAGCCCAAACCAAAGGACCAAAATCTGGCCCAGCCAGATTTTGCCTTGTGGCGCCCGCCATAGAACATGTGGCGCCCGCCACAGCATCTGTAAATGGTCGGGGCAGACCATTTTTCTTCACCATTTTTGCAACTTACAACCTCCAAAACCCATTTTTTCACCTTGGAAAAAAGCCCTTGAACCCACAAAAAGCTCATACTTTCCTAACCATCATACCACACAAATCATTAATCCACTTTCCATTTTCGATTTCATCCGCTAGATTTTGTAAAAATCCAACCTTTTCACCAACCACTTCATCTTCTTCATCCACTTTTCAAGAGCATTCAAATGGAGTTCAACGGATTCATTCTTTGAGGAGGGAAACCGGGGGAGAGACAAAGAAAAATCATTGAACGGTTGCAAAATCGGGAAATTCTCCCGACAAGGTATGTTGATGAAAATTGTCTCTATACTTTAGGCATCTACCATAGCATTTCCCATTTATTAGACAACTTAGGATTGCATAATTTCTTTATCAACAAAGAACCCACCTATGAGCGGTTGACAATCGAATTTTTAAGTTCCTTAATTTATATTGTCAACCCTAACACTGCTAGCACAATTGGTACTGTCAAATTTAGAATGTTTGCTGTTGAATACCAATTCAGTACCGACGAACTAGCCAGCTTGTTAGGGATCCCTCATGGGGAAGGTGCTATTTGTGAGGCCCCTTTGGATTCCGAATGGTCTGTTGAGGTATTTTCCTTCTGGGAGCGTTTATCCAACACTTCCATAAACTCTTTTGAAGGAGTTCTTGCCTCAACTATCCATAACCCGGCCATCAGAGTTTTTAGATATCTGTTGGCATGCACTATTTTTGGCCGGGAGAATCCAAATAAGGTTAACGCTAGAGAGCTTCTATATTTGCAAGGAAGCCTCACAAATAGGAGAATTAATTCGGTTCCGTTTATGCTCGCCCATATGATTTTAACTCTGAATAAGGCGGGACCGATTTCTTTTGGTGGATTGATTACGTTTATTGCTCGGGCACTTAACCTGAACAATGAGATGGCTACCCTAGACCCCTTACCTCCTCGCACAATTAACTTAAAATTTCTGAGAGACATGAAATTGTGCCATTCAAGGAGAGAAGGAGGTTATACACTTATGATTCATGGTGTAGCCATCCCATCTGTTATTCTACCTTGCACTAGACGTACCGATATACGTGATGAGAGGAATTGGACCTATGATTTAGATGCTCCACCTGTTTTGGGTCCTCTTCCTCCTAACATTCCTGATGAGGCGGGACCAAACACTGATGATGAATATGATCGGAGAGAGAGATCTCCCATACCACATGTGTCCCCCCATCATCCTTCACCACCACACACCGCACCATCTTCTTCTACAGGTACCACTCCTGGCTTCTATATTACAGAGGAGATGTGGCGTGACCACATGGCTAGAGAGCAAAGGCGTGACGACCTACTCTCTACCCTCCAGCAACAAATGACGGATAATATGAACTTCATGCAAGAATCGCAGCGGAGGACAGACAGGTCCTATGACACTGTTCTACAGTCTCTGCAAGTGATCACAGATACACAAGCCCGTTAGCAACAATACCACCAGAGACACATGGCACTAATTGAAGCCACTCAAGGTTCCATTATAGGTAACCTTCGAGAGGTGAGGACCGCTCAGGACGCCCTGCAGGCGAGGATGGATCAGAGAGACCGTCGTCGTACCCGATCCCGTCGTCCACCTCAGGATGGTGAGGGCACTAGTGGTCAGCAATAGGTTGCCAGGTAACTCTTCCTTATCTTATTTCGAAACATTGAGGACAGTGTTCGATTTAAGTGTGGGAGGATACTCTATCGTCTTTTCTTTATTGCTTTTATCGTTTATCGCTTTTTATTTACTGTTTTCAGATAGTTTATTTATTATTATTTCCTTTTAGTTGTCTATTTTGCTTTTTAGTATAATACATGAGTCTGACGAGTCACCAAATATAGTAGATCCTTAGTACAATCCTACCTCCCCATACCTTTAGCCCCACCAAAATTTTTTGCAAAAGAAAATAGTGTTATTTCGAAAGTTTTCAGGTTTTAAGGACATGTTTTGAGTAAGGATGCGGTGACTTGGGAGAACTTTGCGAAACATCAGTATCTGTTTTAGCACCATAAGCTTTGTAAATATAGGAATCATTCCCGAAACCCCGTATACCATGGCCTTAATCATCATTTCCGTATAAGTCCTCAGTAGTTTATCCTAGCAGTCAGCTCCGGCCTACGCATCCTCTACGTAGGGGACCGATGCAAATAAGTGAATGATCCAGAAAAACAAAAAAAATAAAAGAAAGCAAAAAGGCAACTCCGGTATAGGTGACCCTCACAAAGTCATTTAAACCAAAGAATTGTAAAAAATTGCTACAAAAAGAAAAAAGAAAAAGAAAAAGAAAAGCAGTACCCACTGCTAGTTGGTTCAGAGGTATCTGGCACTGAACTCGGTAGGGCGGATTACGATCCGATCCCCCACAACTACAGTTGGGTCCAATAAAAGGGTTTACACATGTTTATGTGCTAGAAACCCCAAGCTCTGATCATAATCACTAACAGGCCACTCTACTATGAAGCATGTACGGATAACGGGCTTAATGTGATTGCACCTGAATGAAAAGGACACAAAAAGAGATGAAGAGGCAGGCCTAGGTATTGTGGGATAATATGGGTTGGTTAATATAGGAATGAAGCTTATGTCCGTATTCGCGGATTAGTGTCATCATGATACCCTTAGTTCACTCAGTTAATACCTATCACTGCATCCCGACTTGAACTTAGAATTTCTACCTGAAGCACTCGTTTACGCAAATTTTCTTTTATGAGCTTTTCAATGTTTTGCTTGAGGACAAGCAAAGGTTTAAGTGTGGGAGAGTTTGATAACACTAAAATTTACGTATTTTCGACTTCGATTTCACATGCATTCTAGTCGTTTTATTGTCATTTTGTTGTGTTATTACTGTGTTTTCCTTTGTTTTCAGGTTTTTACTTTAATCGGAGCCCCGATCGAGAAAAGGAGTGAAAAAGAGCTAAAAACCCTAAAATTCAGCATTTTGTGCTTATGGCCTACCTCATGGCGGGCGCCACAGACCAAGCCATGACGTGTCCAAGTCCAACTTCCTCAACTCCCACGTTTCCCCACTACATCCATTAAGGCGCCCCACTTTGTGCTTGTGGCGGGCGCCATAGCCTTGTGGCGGGCGCCACAAGAAGGAAACGGTTTCCTCTATTTTCAAGTTGAAGGGCATCCAAGTCAATTCCACTTTTTTTATTTGCTTATAAATAGAAACGCGAATTCAGTTTTACAATCATCCAAACTTAGAGCAGAGGCAAACTCAGAAGCAACTTTGTTTCACTTAGGCATATATTCAGTATTTTATAGTGGTAATCGCTTCGCATTGGAGTGTTACCACAATTGTGTCATCAAGTCTGTGATAGAGTCTGTAATCGAGTTTGGAGCACTTTGGAAGGAAGTTAATCCTGCCGCCATTTTCTTTTCCGCAATGCAATTTACTCAGCCCTCCGATTGGAACAGGTTTTTATTTCTTGTCTTTACTTTATTTATTTCCCGCACTCGCTTTTACTTTATTTATTTCCTCGCACTCGCTTTTACTTTATTTATTTCCCGCACTCGCTTTTATTTTATTTATTTCCTCGCACTCGCTTTTACTTTATTTATTTCTCGCACTCGCTTTTATTTTATTTATTTCCTCGCACTCGCTTTTACTTTATTTATTTCCTCGCAATCGCTTTACTTTTATTTATTTCCTCGCACTCGCTTTACTTTTATTTATTTTCCGCACTCGCACTACTTTTATTTACTTTCCCCACTCGCACTACTTTTATTTAAATTTATGCACTTTTACTTTACCATGTCTAGCTAAATTTATAAGGCTAGAATGTAAGGATCGTAATTAAACCAGTAATCCGTACAATTGTTCGTAGAAACACTTAAAGGGCTATTTTAACTTTCAACTTAAATTTTCCCGCACTTCAATTCCGTTGGGTAAGATCGAAAGCCGTCCAACGTCTTTATAAACTTAATTGTTTTTAACTATTTCAAAAACAGCGAAAGCGCTTTGTTTAGTTCATTAGGAGTTTTTAACATTAAGAAGAAAAGAGATTTTAAAACTATTTTCGGACGCGTTTATAAGTTTAGAGTCTGGTTCGTAAGAACCTCTTTTGGTTAAGAAGTCCAGGTTATAATACTTTTCAACTTAGTCAAGATACTATATTTCTTAAAAATAGGTTTACTACTCTAACGCAATGCGCGCCTTTTTATAAGTGACAATAAGAGGGTTTGATTAGGGAGTACAACTCGGTTCTGAATACGCGAAAGCGACAGTTTCTGTTAAATTAGTTCTTTTCAAAGTAGGAAACATTGCCCATAAGTAGTTCTATTAGCAAGTACTTGGATCATCAATTGATTACGTGAATTACATTCGACCCTGTCTTTATTAATTAAATCTATTTAAATACTTTACTTTTCATTGCACACTACGAAAAACACCTATTTTGACTACCTTTGATAAACACCATAACAACAGATAACGATAGCTTGACACTTGGTCTCTGTGGATTCGACAATCTTTTATATTACTCTGACGCGTTCGTATACTTACGAAAAGCACGCATCACACCACCTGTTGCACATAACCAACCAACACCCACAATCCTGTCGCATCCGCGAAAAACAACCGGCGGGCTAAAACAAAAACAACACAGAGCCGCCACCGTGCGTTATTTATCCCAAAAGAGGGAAAGGAAACGCTCGAAGTAAACCTGGGAAAAGCATGGTCTCGCGACCAAAGAGAAAGGGATCGGGAGTCGGTTATGCGAAGGGAAGGTATTAGCACCCCTACGCATCCGTCGTACTCGACGGGATCCACGCTCTAAAAGATAGGTTAAGGTTGCTAAAACAAACATCACACACACACACACTGAAGACAACACATGTGGGGAAAAGAGGAGAGGGCTCGCTAGGACATCGCATCCTATGCCTACGTATCTCGTCTGGAACGAGAATCAGAGCTGACGTAGTTCGGCTCACGCACGCCGAAACAAAACACACGCAAAAAGGCAAACATGGAACCTAAACGCCAATCGCTGGACTTACATCGGCTTTCGAACCAAACAAACACACTCAGGATACGGACAGCCAATCGCTGGGCTTACATCCATATCCTGACACACAAGAGGGTTAACAAGCAAACACACACAAAAAGAAAAAAAGTGCCCGGAGAGACCTCGCACGGTCTCCTGCCTACGTACCTCATCTGGTATGAGGATCAGGGCGACGTAGTTCCCCTGAACGGAAAAGAAATTCTAACCAGATACAAAGGGAGACACACTACTAGGGAGCTGGACTCAAGCCTAGATGTTATCATGCATCATTTCCCTATGTTATGGTTTCTATCCTAACTTGCACAGGCAGCAAGCTAATCCTAAACAGGCAAAGCAAAGCATGCAAGCATAATCAAAACAAAGCAAACATTCGCAATTAGCACACACTATATCCAAACAAGGTGGGCTCAATCAAGGGTTAAGTTGCAAAAGCAACACAACTGTGTCAGGTGATGTTAGCTCTTAACCCTGACATTGAGAGTCATGGTGAAGCCAGATGAAGTGGAAGTGAGGGGTGTGCCTCACAGCTCTTATCCCCGGCCAGGGAGAGCTTCAGACAAAGAAGTGTGGGTCCAGAAAGTGGGAACCCTTCTACACTTATGACACTGACTCAACTGATCTTGGGTTAATGTCCTCAAGGCATCAACATGTGATGTGAGCCAAGGGACGACTCAACAGAATAGCAGAAGGTGGACTACACACCTCTTGTATCTGCCAATTGCCTTAATCAAGGTCTTTTCCTGCTTGGGGACAAATATAAACAAGCACAAACATTGCCTCTTAAGGAGGACTTCAGACAGGTGCCTGGCCAAGTAACAGGCCAGGTCTTCCAGACTACATGGAGAAAAGAAATTCTACCTCAATTGGTTTATACAACCAAGCAGCAGCACAAGCAAGTTCTCAAGGGAACTGTTAGCAACTAATGTACCTGAAATCAATCTAATTCAGTCAGTATACCAATCACAAAGTCAAAACAGACAAGATAAGAACCAACAGTCAACACAATCAATCACATGTGCAAAGCACAATCAACTCAAGTGAGCCAAGCATCCTACAAAATAAACCAAGTTAGTTCATAACAAGCATATAAACCAAACTCAATCAACTTGCATTAATCTCCTTAAAACATTTGCTTCCTAACCTGAAAAGCAAACTCAAATATGAGAAACAAGACCACTAGGACAAGCCTAGGGTCCAAAGGAGGTGAAAAATTCAAAACAGCAAGTGAAAATTAACCAAAACCAATATTAGTCAATCAGGAATAAGGTCCAATTGGTCTCACATCAAAACTATGCACCAAATTCATTTCATACATAAAACATGTCAAACTATGCACTTTGGAATCACATTGGAGCAAACAGAATGATCACAATCAAACCAATACCAAAATAGCTCAATAAATTCCCAGAAAATTCAAGCTTAAACAGAACACATTCAATGAGCAACATATCAAATTTCATGCTATTTGGACCAGAGGAAGTATGGAAATTAAATTCACTAAGTCATGGTATGCAAATACAAGCTCAAACAATGCCACAAATCATGTATCAACTTTAGGCAAGTGTAAAACAGAAATGGCATAAGATAAATGAACCACACCAAAGCCAAAATGAAATTAAACATGTTAAGAATCAATCCACAAAGTTTCAGCTTCATGTGATAAGGCATGGGAATTTCACAAGTCATGTAAGTTGAACACTCCACAAAAGTTCACAAATGACTAAACAGCAAAGAAAATCCCAATCAAATAGGAAATGAATCTAAAAATCTACAAAAACTCATGCTCAACCTGGACATACAGAAGCAATCACATGAAAAAAATTAGAGCAATTGGCATAGCATAAGCATGGAAATTAAAATCAAGAACATGAGCAAAGCATAGTGTGACATACATTGTCACACTCATGAAGATCACATCATATCTCCTAATCCAAAAATGCAAAATTAGCAAACCATATACCAAAATCACCAGGAATGAGTCTAGATCAAGCACAAAGTTTCATGAATTTCTAATGATGCATCATCATTTTATGAGCAAAAGAGTGAGCATGGTGCACAAAGGACACATTCAAACAATCCCTAGCCAAATAATTTTTCCACACGTGCACAATATGATTAAAAATAACCAAAAAATCCAGCACATCACAAGGAGAATGGCACAAAAAATTGCATCAAATTTGGATTAAAATTGAAGGAGTTATCATTTTTTGAAGATGGATGATCAAAATGAAGTAAACATTTGAAAAGGAAATGAAATAAAATGAATTTAATATATTGCAGTGGCAATTTCGTAATTATGTGGTAGCGAGAGTGAAACGCTGCGTTTCATTTTATGGAGTGTCAGCATGCAATTGGACAGAAGCCGCGGGAAACAGGAATTCAAAAACCAGGCCAGGAGAAATGGATCAAACACGTTTCTGAACGCGTTCTTCATCATGTTCATCAACATCATTCCAGAAAATCACTCAAGAACAAACATTCATGGAATTGGACAAATCGTATATCATTGGAAGCGTCTCATCATGCAGATCACTAATCTAACAAGCAAATAACCTAAATCTAATCATGCTTCACGGATCGATCAAATTAAGTTTCACATTCAAATGTTCAAATCAAGATATCTCATTCGACACTCAACGAAAATCAATTCTACAAGTTGCAGCATGCTCAGCAAGGAACGAACTATCAAAGCCATATCTTAATTACAACAATTATTGAGATCGAGTTCTAACCTCTTGGAGATGGGAGTGTTGATTCGTGCGTTTCAAGGTCCAAAAGCTGAAAACAGATGATGCTTGATGATGTAGAAGATGAATGGAGTAGGTCTTTCAGCTCCAACGTGCTCCAGTTCCAAGAATTGTCAAACTGCCATGAATGCTCTTGGATGCAACAGTTCCAATTCTTCAATGCTTTGGCCAAGGTTTTGTGAAACAGATGATCAACACTACCTGTAGATGATGGATCACACAAAAACCAGCAAGAAGAGTGAAGAATTTCAATGAAAATGATGAAAAAGTGTGAAAAAGTTTGAAGAGAATTGAGAGAATTTGATGAGTTTTCTGTTAGATCTGAGATTGTGATTTTTTGATTATGTGAATTCTGTTACAATTAAGCATATATACCACTTCCTAATCCAATTGTTAATCAAGATTAGCAAAATCAAGTGAATTAGTGAAATGAAGTTTTAAGTGTTTTGGCCAAAATGCCCTTTTCACAATGCAGCCAATGTAACAGTAAAAGAGCAATTTAAGCAAGTCCAAAATGATGTTTATGATGTGCTGGAATTGGTTTGAAGTGCAAATGCCATGTATTTTTCAAAAACACTATTTTTCCCACCAAAATGCAAATTAGTCCACTTGAAAAATGGACTTTTGCTATGATGATTTTTGATGAAATGTGATGATGCATCATGAAAGTACATGTCAAACGTGGTTTGCTCAAAAAAGAATCACCCAATTTGGCCTTTCCATTCAAAAGTTATGCCACTTTGAAAATCAACTTTTTTCTGAAAATGATTTGATCATAACTTGCCAACCACACATGAGAAATGAGTGTTCTTGGACTTTTTAGAAAGGTGAGAGCAAGATCTACAACTTTCATGTTGGACAAAATTTCATTTGAAACATTCTTGGACACGTAATTTTGAGGAGAAAAACTTTCCATTTTTGGCAATTTTCAATTACAAGTCACTTTCTATTTTTGGAAAGTTTCCATCTGACTTTATTTTCTTCATTCTTGATGTTTGAAATGCCAAATGAAACTTGTTTGGACATGAATGAAGTGTCTCTAACTCTCTCCCCCCTCCAAATCCATCATCTTAGGCACAGTTGACCACAGCTGACTTTTTTGACTAATAGATGAATTTCAGCTTGACTGTTGAACTTGAGCCTCAAACTCCTGATGAAATGGCTCAATGATGAAACCCTAGCTTCCATAAGCTCAATATAATCATATGATGATCCCCATATCCATTGAAAACCTCATCTCCTTGACAAGCCCTGAGTGGCCCAATGCAGATGATTAGGGTTGACCAGAGGTCAAAACCCTAATCTCAAGGTATCTGATCAAGCATGATGAACCTCTTGGTGATGACAAGACCATGATGATGATGTACCATTTCAACCAAGATAAAGCTCAACCCCCTTGAGGAACCATGAAACCCTAATTTGAATCACACATCCTCAGATGGTTAATGATCAATCCAATGAAACCCTAGCTTGCATCTCAACCTCTTTATCTTCTGATCAAGACCTAGGAGGATGACTTGCTCAATGTATCCACATGATATGCAACATGCTAATGACTAATGACCTAAGAAATACAAGGCAATATGTTAAGCTAGTCCCAAGAGAGGAGGGCAAATTTTGAGGTGTTACAGCTGCCCCTATTCAATCCACTGTGAACCTGTCGATATGAATAGCCTCGGCTTTTAGATGATCAGGATGAAGAGTGATTGAATACCAAGAACAGACGAACAATTTACACTCTGATGGGATATAATTAACAATGCCTGTCAGAATCGGCAAAGAAACAATCTCAAAAGAAGAAACATCCGTCTGGTACGGAGAAAGTCGGCCTGATCACCGAAACAGGAACGTCGACCTGGATACCAAAATAAATGGTAACGCAGGGATATCATCTCTTTTTAATGCTTTTCTTGAACCCCGAAATTTTCTCTTCCTTTCTCTTTCATTTTCTTGAACCCCGAAATTTTCTTTCGCGCAAATGATCCCGGATCACTGCATTTGAACCCCGACATCTTGTTTGCCAAAATAATGAACCCCGTTATCCATTTTGAACCCCAGTCGCCTGACGATAACTTGTGATCGCCATTGTGAACCCCGTTCTCCAGAAAATGCCTCAACATTTCCCATTCTCCATTTGAACCCCTTTCTCCAGAAAATGCCTCAACACTTCCCTTTCTCCATTTGAACCTCGTTCTCCGCTTTCTTGTGATAATTCCGCTGGCAACGTCGGAAATAACACCAAACACCATTCTGATGGCGACATATCAGAGGGTACATCTTCACAAAAGGAAGGTAACATGTGCATCTCTTCCTCAGAAGACACCCATAACTACCTCCATTGGCCTCAACCAAAGTCTAAGGTGACACATGAACAGAAGATAATCCTGAGGACCTCATCCCGGATATAATCTTCAACTCCAATCTCCATTTGAACCCCGATCTCCAGAAAATGCCTCAACACTTCCTTTTCTCCATTTGAACCCCAATCTCCAAAAAATGCCTCAACATTTCCCTTTCCCCATTTGAACCTCGATCGTCGCGCTGATCGCTAGCGTCCTTTGATTTTATTTCCATCTCCGTTCGACGGAAAAATTTCCTCCAGTATCGCACTACTGGGGAACATTGTTGATCTGACGTCATGATGCTAAACTCCTCAGAGTAACACCTTCACCATCCGGCGAAACTAAATCTCAAATGGTAACCACGGCTTGAGTCGCGCTGATCGCGTAACATTCCCATCTCTGTCCGACGGAAAAGTTTCCTCCAGTATCGCACTACTGGGGAAGTACTGCTGATAAAAAACAGTGCCAAACTCCTTGGAGCAACACCTTCACCCTCAGACAACCACTTCTCAAACGGTAACCATGGTCTGAGACTAGCTCATGCTTGCAATATGATGCATGATTGATTTTTCTGCGTAATGCTCCATAATTATGGAAATGCTACGCGATTCATTATACAATATGCAATGCTTATCTACATGATGAATGTATAAAAAGTATCCCCCTCAAGGGACTCTTCTGGGGAGCTCGAGACACTCTGCTGAGGAACTCGCCACCACTCCAATTTCCGCCCTGCTGGGGAATAGCACTGCTGCTGGGAAATAGGCAACCCTTGCTGAATAATATCTCCTTTGCACCCGATCCGCTTGGGGAATTGCTGGGGATAGAACCACCAATGCACTCTGTGGGGAAACAACAGTCTTAGACTTGCTGGGATGCAACACTCCAGACTCTGTTTGGGGAACCCTCACAGATACCTCCGCTGGGAAACAGCAACCTTCAGGCCTGGCTGCTGGGGAAGCACCGATCTGAAACCTGCTGGGGATAACCATCCTGACCCTGCTAAGGAATCCACAGACCTTGAATCTGCTGGGGAATTAGTCGTTCCGACTCTGCTTGGAGAGATAAGGAAATTCCGGTTCTGAACACCCGTCGACTCGTCGAACCTTGGTATTCATATCCAACTCCCATGTCAGCTTTCCAATTTTGAGAACTCCCAGACTCCTCTGGACCTTTTCTGCTCCATCATCTTATATTCCCAACTGCTTCGCGCTCGACGGAGAGCGAACCCCTGGGATTTACACAAACTTTTCAATCTTTCGACTTTGAAGAGTCTTCTTGATTAATTCCAAGGATCATCGTACGTCCCTCGCCGTCTTTTCACCGTCCTTCTATTCGTTCGTCCCTGACTGGACTCCATGGGGATTTGTTTCATCAAAAGCCTCCACATCACAACCTGCAAGTGAGGGAAAATATCTAACAGTACCTGCAAAAGAGATCGTTAGATAAAACCGTGCCCCAGGCGTGTCAAGATTTCAACATTTGGGTCACCCAACCTTCCGAATAAGATTTCAAATCTTCAATCTTATATACATGCATTGGAAGGGACCTGTATGTCTTAAAATGCAAGATTCTTTATCAAAATAATCGGATGTTTTTGCAATCAAAGCGGTAATGAAAAACAAAAACAAAATTATTTGACTGAATATGCATTTTATTGATTGAAAAGTGTGTGGCTCAAATTGAGCAATACAAAGGAAGCAATTCCTGAAAAGAGGTAATTGCGCACAAAAGGAAAAAATTTATCCTAATGGCAATGTGAAACCCGTGATCTCATCGAGTTCCAACTCGGTTACACCCCATATGTCCTCAGACTCTCCTTGCTTTCTGCCTTCTGAACAAGACGCTTCTGATCGATCCCTACCGGGTATTATCCATGATGCCTTAACCAAAGCACTAACGATCATGCCAGACGCAATTGTTCGTTTCAATCCCTCTTTTGCCTGGACCGCCCTTTCGGGTTTTCAGTCCACCGGGATACCCCTTTTTGCCCAAGTCGCCTTTTCAGGTTTTCGACTTGCCGGGTGTACAATTTTTTCATTTTTATCCCTAATTTTTGCCCGAACCTTTCTTTCTGTTTTTTTTTTGTTCGTCGGGATGCCCATTTTTGCCTGGACTATTTTATTCTTTTCTGTCCAGCGGGTCTCTTTATACGAAGTATTTTTTAACTGCGTCTGCATTCACAGGGGATGGAAAATCTTCACCATCCATGGTCGTTAACAACAAGGCTCCGCCAGAGAAGACCTTCTTGACCACGAATGGACCTTCATAATTGGGTGTCCATTTGCCCCTTCGATCGTTTTGAGGAGGAAGGATCCTTTTCAGCACCATATCACCTACGTGATATACCCGAGGTCGTACCTTTCTGTCAAAAGCACGCTTCATCCGCTGCTGGTATAACTGCCCATGACAGATGGCCGCCAGCCTCTTTTCCTCTATCAGGCTCAACTCTTCGTACCGGGTTCTTACCCATTCCGCCTCTTGCAATTTCACGTCCATCAGGACTCTCAAAGAGGGAATCTGAACTTCAATCGGTAGCACCGCTTCCATTCCATATACCAATGAGAAAGGAGTTGCCCCAGTAGATGTACGCACCGACGTTCGATACCCATGCAATGCAAACGGCAACATCTCATGCCAGTCTTTATAGGTTATCACCATCTTCTGCACAATCTTCTTTATATTCTTATTGGCTGCCTCAACCGCCCCATTCATCTTCGGACGATTGGGAGAAGAATTGTGATGCTCGATCTTGAATTCCCGGCACAACTCTGCCATCATCTTGTTATTCAAATTAGAACCATTATCAGTAATGATCCTCTCAGAAACCCCATATCGGCAAATGATGTCTCTCTTGAGAAACCTGGCAACAACCTGCTTTGTCACGTTCGTATAAGAGGCTGCTTCCACCCACTTGGTGAAGTAATCAATAGTCACTAATATGAATCGGTGCCCATTCGAAGCCGTAGGCTCAATCTTTCCGATCATATCAATGCCCCACATAGCGAACGGCCACGGGGACGATATTAAGCTCAACGGATTTGGAGGCACGTGCACCTTGTCAGCATAAATCTGGCATTTATGACACTTCCGCACGAAATTAAAACATTGGGCCT
Organism: Lathyrus oleraceus; assembly: GCF_024323335.1. Lineage (NCBI taxonomy): Eukaryota > Viridiplantae > Streptophyta > Magnoliopsida > Fabales > Fabaceae > Lathyrus > Lathyrus oleraceus. The sequence goes on along the minus strand of NC_066584.1, from coordinate 443,233,703 downwards.
CCATTGTCATCCAATAACAACCTTCCCTCAGCATCTTTTTCACCATCGCATTCCCACTGGCATGGGTACCGAACGATCCCTCATGGACCTCTTTCATCAATTGGCTTGCTTCTCTATCATTGACACATCTGAGCAAGACCCAATCAAAATTCCGCTTGTACAAAACCCCATCCTTATTCAAGTAAAACACCATGGCCAACCTCCGCAGAGTCTTTCGGTCCTTCTTCGATGCTCCCTCAGGATACTCTTGAGTCTCCAGATAGCGCTTGATATCGTAATACCACGGCTTCTCATCATCAGACGCTGTATCAACAGCAAACACATAAGCCGGTCTATCCAGACGACCTACTTCAACACTGGGGAACTGATTCCACCACTGCACCTTAATTAAGGCAGCCAGAGTAGCCAAAGCATCTGCCAAAGGATTCTCCTCTCTAGGCACATGATGCATCTTCACCTTGGTGAAAAACGTCAACAATCTCCTCGTATAATCCCGGTATGGAACTAAGTGAGATTGATGCGTATACTATTTTCTGTTAACCTGATTTACAACCAGAGCTGAATCTCCATATATGACAAGGTTCTTGATCATCAAATCAATCGCCTCTTCAATCCCCAATATGCAAGCTTCGTATTCAGCCACGTTGTTGGTGCACTCAAATGTTAGCCGGGCAGCAAAAGGAATGTGGGATCCTTTCGGCGTAACCAAAACAGCACCAACACCGCTACCATTCACGTTAACGGCCCCATCAAACATCAGAATCCATTCGGATTCAGGGTCAGACCCCTCCTCCGGGATTGGTTCCTCGCAATCTTTCGATTTGAGAAACATGATGTCCTCATCAGGGAATTCAAACTTCATCGGTTGATAATCATCAATGGGTTGCTGGGCGAGGTAATCAGACAATACACTCCCCTTGATCGCCTTCTGAGAGGTATACTGTATATCATATTCTGTCAAAATCATTTGCCACCTCGCAACCCGTTCGGTCAATGCTGGCTTCTCGAAAATGTACTTGATTGGATCCATCTTGGAAATCAGTAAAGTGGTATGAACCAGCATGTACTGCCTCAGTCGGCGAGCAACCCAGACCAAAGCACAACAAGTTTTCTCGAGCAGTGAATATCTGGTTTCACAGTCGGTAAACTTTTTGCTAAGGTAGTATATGGCATGCTCTTTTCGACCAGACTCGTCATGCTGACCCAATACGCACCCCATAGATCCCTCGAGGACCGTCAAGTACAAAATTAACGGCCGTCCCTCCACAGGAGGCATCAGAATCGGAGGCTCCTGCAAATATTCTTTTATTTTTTCAAATGCCGATTGGCAATCATTATTCCACCTGACCGTTTGATCTTTTCTCAACAATTTGAATATCGGTTCACACGTGGCTGTTAGATGAGATATGAACCGTGAAATGTAGTTCAATCTACCTAAGAAACCACGAACCTCCTTCTCTGTTCTCGGTTCAGGCATTTCTCTTATCGCTTTTACTTTCGCAGGATCAACCTCGATTCCTTTCTCACTTACTATGAACCCCAGCAATTTACCGGACCGCACCCCGAAAGTGCACTTGTTCGGATTCAACCTCAGTCTGAATTGTCTCAGTCGGTCGAACAACTTGGCCAGATCTACCAAATGCCCCTCTTCTGTTTGGGACTTTGCTATCATGTCATCAACATAGCATTCGATTTCATGATGAATCATATCATGAAACAAAGTCACCATGGCCCTCTGATAAGTAGCACCGGCGTTCTTGAGACCGAATGGCATCACCTTGTAACAAAAGGTGCCCCACGGTGTAATGAACGTTGTTTTCTCCATATCATCTGGCGACATTTTGATTTGATTATAGCCAGAAAAGCCATCCATGAAGGAAAACACCGAGAATTGAGCTGTATTATCTACCAACACATCAATGTGAGGTAGTGGGAAATCATCTTTCGGACTAGCTCTGTTCAGATCTCGGTAGTCCACACACATTCTCACTTTCCCATCTTTCTTCGGGACTGGCACGATATTTGCGACCCATGGCGGATAATTCGTGACCGCAAGGAAACTAGCATCCCACTGCTTCTGCACTTCCTCTTTAATCTTCATCTCCATGTCAGGTCGGGTTCTGCGCAACTTCTGCTTCACCGGAGGACAATCTGCTCTTAACGGTAGCTTGTGCACAACGATGTCGGTATCCAACCCTGGCATATCTTGATAAGACCAGGCAAAGATGTCGACATACTCTTTCAACAATGCCACCATTCTGCTCTTGACACTTTCCTCTAAAGCAGCCCCGATTTTCACCTCTTTCTTGATCTCGTCGGTACCTAGATTCACTGTTTCAATCGGTTCCTCATGCGGCTGAATCACCTTCTCCTCTTGTTTCAACAACCTGGCTAATTCCCCTGGCAGTTCACAATCTTCTTCGTCTTCTTCTTCAGCTTGATAGACCGGATTGTCGAAGTCATACAAGGGTGTAACAGGATTGTTATCAATGAGATCCGGAGAAGAATCGCATCTGCATGAATGTGGATTCATGCATTGCTTAGAACCGGAACGATACAAATTGAAAAAGAAAAATGAAAACATTGCCATTTTTATTTTGTTTTAGTTTTTAAACTGCAAAAATAAATGAAAAACAGGGAACACCGCTTTTAACTGAAAAACATCCTTTTATTGATGATGCAAAACTTGCAAAATTAAACATGAGGTGGCCCTTACAATGAACCAGTACGTGTCGGGCAACACGTATGGCTTTCATGCATATAAAATCAAAAACAGAAAAATATTACTCTTCGAGCAGAGTGACCCGATGATCTTTTCAGCCTTCCAGTTCTGGATTTCCATCCCTGGTGCGCACGGCTTTATCCATCGGTCCATTTCACAATCACTATCAGCTTCGTCACCCACCATGCAAATGTGATCTGGATCCAGCATTCCGGCACTAGTGAATGTGACTGACGTACGACGTCCTCTTCCTTGTCCAGATGAGCCTCTGCCAGGCTGATACCCCACTCCGAAGCGGTCTTTCTTTGCGGAGATATCCATCATCCTGCCCCAGCCAGGAGCCTCCCCATTCTTCACCACCTCGGCGGCCTGCTTGTACGAAGCAATGGACGGTTTCTCCTCCTCTCTTGCAAAAAGAGCATTCTCCACCTTAACGGTTTCGAATGCTTGACTAGGCGTCTCCCATATCTCACCGTCCATTTCAACATATTTGAATGAGGACAGGTGGCTGACAAAAATGTCCTCTTCTCCGCACACGGTGACAACCTGTCCTTCCCAGATATATTTCAACTTCTGGTGCAAAGTCGAGGTCACTGCCCCAGCAGCATGGATCCATGGTCGACCCAACAGGCAACTGTATGTCGGCTGGATATCCATGACATAGAAAGTCGACTTAAACACCTCGGGGCCTATCTTCACCGGAAGCTCAACCTCTCCGAATACAACCCGCTTTGACCCATCAAAGGCCCTCACTATCAGATCGGTGGGAGTCAGGATCAATCCGTCACAATTCAGCTTAGCCAGAGCCTTCTTTGGCAGCACATTCAATGAGGAGCCAGTATCAACCAGCACATGCGAAAGCACAGCCCCTTTACATTCCATTGCAATGTGTAAAGCCCGGTTGTGATTCCTCCCATCCACAGTCAGATCCATATCTGTAAAACCCAACCCATGGCTGGCATGCACATTAGACACTACTGTCTCCAACTGGTTAATGGTTATCTCTTGAGGAACATAGGCTTTCTTCAAAATTTTCAACAGAGCCTCTCTATGCCCCTCAGAACTTAACAGCAAAGATAAGATTGAGATTTTGGAGGGAGTTTGCTGCAGATGGTCAACAAGTTTGTACTCAGACTTCTTGATGATTCTTAAGAATTCTTCTGCATCATCATCAAGCTTTTCTTCCGACCCAACAGGCGCCGGTGTCACCACTGGAGTACCATCATTCACCACTGCTTTCCCTTTCGCCCTGGCTAAAGCCTCAGCCTTTTCTTTTTTCTCTTTTTCTCCTTCTTCTCTCCTCAACGCGTCCGGTGCAAACAGTCTTCCACTGCGAGTGAAACCGCTGGGACCGACATTATCCACCTTTGACACGGTGGTTTCACCTGCAGTTTGATCTTCTACTTTCTCACCATTATAGTAGACCTCCCCACCATAATGCCATGGCACGGCATCATCTTTGTCATATGGAATTGGTCCAGGTACCGTGATGGTAACTGGAGCCGCTTCCGCCAGGGTTGACAAATCAACCGGGTCAAAGTATATCGTTATGGTGGAGACCTCTTCTTTTCCCATATCAGCCCTCTCAATCAGAATACTTCCATTGTCCATCAGTCCCTAGACAGTCTCTCTCAACAATTCACACTCATTCTGAACAACGGTGCACTCAGCACAATCATCACCACAGCCCGGGTAAACCCCATTCAACAACAACTGCCGTTTAACCTCAGCCAACGGAGTCTTCAGTTGATCAACAGACAACAGCCCCACTCTGTTCTCCTCCGAGATAGCATTCACCCCCCTTTGACCATGCGCGGGCATGGGATTAGCATTGACGTTGGGAGATGGTGCGAAGTTGATTGCTTTCGAATCCACCAGGTCTTGAACTACGTGCTTAAAAGCTTTGCAGTTCTCTATGTTATGTCCGGGCGCACCTGAGTGAAATTCGCATTTTGCATTCTCATCATAATTGGCTGGCCTCTGATCAGGTCTCAAAGGTGCCAAAGTTCTTAGTTGTACCAACCCCAGATCCTGCAATTTCTTCAACAAGAAAGAGTAGGTCACAGGAGGCCTGTCAAACTGCCGGTCGTTCATTCTTCCCCGCACCTAATAACCAGCCCTCTGAGGCCTCTGCTGAAATGGTTGCCTTGGTTGTTACGGTTGTTGTTGTTGCTGCTGCTGATTATCAGCAGGAATAGTTACTGCAGCAGTGTGCTGAAAGTAACGATCCCTACTGGGTCCTCTCTGAGCATAAACCGTGCTGGTATCACCCTCCTTCTTTCTCTGGCCATTACTGAAGGGCTTCTTCGATCCTGAAGAGGAAGCATTACCCTGTATCTTTCCAAGCTTCAGCCAGCTCTCTATTCTTTCACCAGCCACCACAATATCCGCGAAGTTTGTCACCGGACAACCAACCATTCTTTCGGCGAATGCCCCCTGCAGGGTACCCATAAAGAGATCAGACATCTCTCTGTCCACCAAAGGAGGTTTCACTCTGGCAGCCAATTCCCTCCACCTCTGAGCGTATTCTTTAAACCCCTCGTTATTCTTCTGAGACATACCCTACAGCTGGGTACGACTCGGAGCCATATCAGCATTGAACTGATACTGTTTAAAGAATGCATCCCCCAGATCTTGCCAACTCTTGATATCTGAGGACTTGAGCTTGGTGTACCACTCCAAGGATCCTCCGGACAGGCTGTCCTGGAAGAAGTACATCCACAACTTTTGGTCCATGGTGTATGCAGAGATCTTTCGGACAAACGCCTGCAGATGAGTCTCGGGGCAGGAACTCCCATTGTACCTATCAAATGTGGGCGCTTTAAATTTCTTCGGGATCACAATCCCCTCCACTAGCCCCATGTTTGACATATTGACCACCCCAGGAGTGGCATAACTCTCCAAAGCTCTGATTTTCTCAGCCAGCAGCTGAATCTCTTTGTTCTGTGGTTGGGCACCGTATTTACCGAATGGTTCGTTGTGCATGGAGAATTGGTCAGCTTCTCGGTCTTCCTCTCTGTCATCATCGACCCCGAAGAATGGAGGGAAAAGACTGTCCTTCAGATTCTGACCCATTGGCCCAGGTTGACCACCAGCAGCACCAAAACCAGCAGTATTATTCACTATACCCACGGTTGTTCTTTTTCCACCATCTCGAGAACCACCCAGCCCCTGGTTGGAGACACCACCCAGGTTCACACCACTATTAGCCGCTGAAGCCCGCTCGAGCTTCTCAACCTTATCAGCCAGAGCTTTCTGACCAACTGCAAACCCTTGCATGATGTTGATCAGCTCGTACATCTTGTCTTTCAACTCGAGGATATCTGTGTTCGGGAGATCCATTAGTCTGGGAGTATTGTGTCGCGTGAAGTATCTGTGAGGACGGGTTGAGTGCAAAGGTACAACTCTGCGAGCACGAGCAATGATTCCTGAAACAATCAAGCACGTTAGAACTGATACCTGCAAAATAAAACACAAGTTATTATGATCATGCATGAATGCAGTGTTTATCCATATGAGGAACACTTTGTCTCTTGATCCTGGCTTCATCGAGACATATAACAATCCGGCAGCAATATTCTGACATTCATCATTTGATTTCATCATACAGATCCGAGATATATGATTTTAGCAAAATACCCCCAACCATGTGTGTGCTGTGTGAGTGCATACGGGAAAGCAAATAAAGCTTGAAGATCGATCACTGAATGAAAAATAACCATCACTTAGCAAAATTGCACAATAAGTGCCATAGTCATACATCACAATTGATACAAATCAGATACAATTCTCCAGAATCAAGAAGGAGATACAAGCAAATGAATTCCGTCAACATGCCTGACGGTAATCCAACACAAATGAGACAAGTCTATCATGACGAGGGTCCCACAGAAGGCCCTATCTCATCAACCATCTTCGCGAACTCTGCGGCGAACCTGAGCTCGGTGTTCTCTTGCTGTAATCTCCCCACCTCCTTCTGGTGAATCTTCATCTGCCTGAAGTAATGATCTCTCTCAATGATGTAATGATCCCTTTCGGCGATGATCTTCGCTTTCTCTGCTTCCCATTCTGCAGCAAGGCCCCTGGCTCTGGCGTCTCTCTGATCTCTCACGAGGATTTTCCTCCTCTTTTCATCTTCAATGACCTTTGAGGCTCTGGCTAGTTTCTCCTTCGTGATGTCGTGCTCTTTTGTCGATGACGCTAAGGCTTGGCTGATCTTCCCATAATAGGCAGTATCCATCTCAAAGCGCTTTGCTTCCAGGGCATGTCGCTTGTCTTGATCTTCCATCCTCACTCTCATCTCCTGATTAGCCGTCTGAATCCGAGCAACACTCATCTCCAATTCAATTTTCTCCGCCTGCAGCTGATCTCTGGCTCTCTTCATCTCGAGGAATTCTTCCATACTGACAGAAGAACGCGGACCCTCAATCATAGGACACCAAGGATCACCTCCCGGAAATGGCAAATGTGTGAGCTCTAATCTCTTCCGAAGCCAATCATCAAATAGAGGAAAATACCGGCTGTTAACCTTGCCATAAGGAACTTTGCCCTTTCTCTGGATGTCATGCCACTCATCCAATACTTGCCTCAGCTTGGCCTGATTGCCCTCAATCGGGAAGTAGAAAGACTCCTGAATCTCCCGATTGAGAGGAGGACCCTCTACAGCAAACCCCATCTGCCTCCTGAGAAGCACCGGGTTGTAATTGATGCAACCCTGAACTCCCACAAGAGGCACATTGGGAAAACTCCCACAGCTATATATGAAATCTCGTCCGGCCATACCATTATGAGTCCATGCTATATCAGCAGCCCGCAAACCCATCAACCTAACTGACTACTTGACCATGGGATCCAGAAAAGCAAAAGCACCTCGGGAAGGCAAATACCCCATAAACCATCTGAACAGCAACTGAGCACAACACCGGATCAAGCCACCACGCCGCTTCTCGTTCCTGTTATGAACCGAGTAATAGACATCTCCGATCAGAGTAGGAATAGGGTTCCTCTGTATGAATAGCCTAATAGCATTATGGTCCACGAAGCTCTTCTGATTAGGAAACAGGATGACACCATAAATGCTCACAGCAATCAAAGCACAGACCGTCTTCCAATTACCCGCAGCAGCATATTCCTTGGCCTTAGCCTCCAAGAAACTCAAATGAAAACCGGGTAATTTTCCTTTCTCCTCCAAACCCTCCTTGACCATCTCCGGACTCAAATAAAGAGCACGGGAAATCCCAAGGATGTCAGGCTCTCCCCTAATGGCACAGAAAGGAATCTGATCTCGGATCTGAATACCCAAGATGCTGGCATAGTCTTCCATCAGAGGCCCCAATAAGTAATCTGGGAACACAAAACATCTCAGACCCGGGTCATAGAACTGGAGAAGTGTATGAATGGCGCTCCTGTCACTGTCTGTGAGCCTGAAAACCATCTTCAGAATACCACCATATGCCTCACGAAACATCCCCACATGGTCGGGCGTAATCAATGCTATCATATCTCTCAGCATACCGATCTCTGGGTCAAAGAAGCTGTAGACCACATCGTCCTTTAAACCGGGCCTCCTCATGTCTGAGCAAGAAGTCTCTCAACCAGGATCTCGATCAAAAATGTCCCTGCATATGGATAAATATGTGTTAGATGCAGATAAATGCAGAATGTGATGATGCTGATGAATGAATGCAACGCATTGCCATCCTCCAAGTCATCTGATCGTCTGTTGCACTGAAACCCTGATTTCTGAACTGATCACAACCATCTGAAGGAAAATGTAACCACAAATCCAACTCAAGGTTCCGAAATAAACGGAAGACAGATACATCATCATCATCACCAAACAATCTCTGAGCAGATACCCATAACCATCTCTGAATCGGCCCGGGGAATCCTGAAATAAACGGATCCCCACTGATAAATAACTCGGACAGTACTCCGGCGTCTCAGAAAGAAATGTCCATAAATCCGACTTATAAATATGACTCTGATCAACGGAACCAATAGTCACCATTAAAGTCACCAACAGAACAATGCATCTGTAAGAATCACCCCTCCCCTCACAGGTAAATTCTAATCAGGTCATCCTAAGGCGGACAATAGTCTCGACAATCGGGCAGAGATACTCAATGGGTTTGCCCTTTCGGGTGTGCCATTGTAGCTCCCTTAAGATCGTCTAAACCAAAGATCCGGGAAATGATCGGTCACCGAAGTCAATAGTTCAGATGAAGTCATTCAACCAAAGTGGATACTCCACAGAGGAAGAATTCCCTCACAAGAACCTCGTCCAGCTTGTGGTACATCACGCTGCCAAACACATGTTGACCTAACATGAAAGAGGCAACATGAGACCACACTAATCCTAGGTGTATACTCGGGCCTGGGTTTTAGCCCCGCTCAGAACACCCACCCCAAAATAATGGAACCACCTGCACAGAGGACGACAACATGATAGTATGATGCATGCAAATATTTATGCAAATATATACACAGTCAGAATAATAAATGCAATAAATAAAGTGGCACAAGCAACCTAAACTATCCTAGAACGCTAGGAGAGACTCGCTTAGGGAAGATGGACCAGCAGAAAGGTCAACTTCTGTAGTCCGCAGCAGAGTCGCCAGCTGTCGCATCCGCGAAAAACAACCGGCGGGCTAAAACAAAAACAACACAGAGCCGCCACCATGCGTTATTTATCCCAAAAGAGGGAAAGGAAACGCTCGAAGTAAACCTGGGAAAAGCATGGTCTCGCGACCAAAGAGAAAGGGATCGGGAGTCGGTTATGCGAAGGGAAGGTATTAGCACCCCTACGCATCCGTCGTACTCGACGGGATCCACGCTCTAAAAGATAGGTTAAGGTTGCTAAAACAAACATCACACACACACACACTGAAGACAACACAGGTGGGGAAAAGAGGAGAGGGCTCGCTAGGACATCGTATCATATGCCTACGTATCTTGTCTGGAACGAGAATCAGAGCTGCCGTAGTTCGGCTCACGCACGCCGAAACAAAACACACGCAAAAAGGCAAACATGGAACCCAAACGCCAATCGCTGGACTTACATCGGCTTCCGAACCAAACAAACACACTCAGGATACGGACAGCCAATCGCTGGGCTTACATCCATATCCTGACACACAAGAGGGTTAACAAGCAAACACACACAAAAAGAAAAAAAGTGCCCGGAGAGACCTCGCACGGTCTCCTGCCTACGTACCTCATCTGGTATGAGGATCAGGGCGACGTAGTTCCCCTGAACGGGAAAGAAATTCTAACCAGATACAAAGGGAGACACACTACTAGGGAGCTGGACTCGAGCCTAGATGTTATCATGCATCATTGCCCTATGTTATGGTTTCTATCCTAACTTGCACAGGCAGCAAGCTAATCCTAAACAGGCAAAGCAAAGCATGCAAGCATAATCAAAACAAAGCAAACATTCGCAATTAGCACACACTATATCCAAACAAGGTGGGCTCAATCAAGGGTTAAGTTGCAAAAGCAACACAACTGTGTCAGGTGATGTTAGCTCTTAACCCTGACATTGAGAGTCAGGGTGAAGCCAGATGAAGTGGAAGTGAGGGGTGTGCCTCACAGCTCTTATCCCCGGCCAGGGAGAGCTTCAGACAAAGAAGTGTGGGTCCAGAAAGTGGGAACCCTTCTACACTTATGACACTGACTCAACTGATCTTGGGTTAATGTCCTCAAGGCATCAACATGTGATGTGAGCCAAGGGACGACTCAACAGAATAGCAGGAGGTGGACTACACACCTCTTGTATCTGCCAATTGCCTTAATCAAGGTCTTTTCCTGCTTGGGGACAAATATAAACAAGCACAAACATTGCCTCTTAAGGAGGACTTCAGACAGGTGCCTGGCCAAGTAACAGGCCAGGTCTTCCAGACTACATGGAGAAAAGAAATTCTACCTCAATTGGTTTATACAACCAAGCAGCAGCACAAGCAAGTTCTCAAGGGAACTGTTAGCAACTAATGTACCTGAAATCAATCTAATTCAGTCAGTATACCAATCACAAAGTCAAAACAGACAAGATAAGAACCAACAGTCAACACAATCAATCACATGTGCAAAGCACAATCAACTCAAGTGAGCCAAGCATCCTACAAAATAAACCAAGTTAGTTCATAACAAGCATATAAACCAAACTCAATCAACTTGCATTAATCTCCTTAAAACATTTGCTTCCTAACCTGAAAAGCAAACTCAAATATGAGAAACAAGACCACTAGGACAAGCCTAGGGTCCAAAGGAGGTGAAAAATTCAAAACAGCAAGTGAAAATTAACCAAAACCAAGATTAATCAATCAGGAATAAGGTCCAATTGGTCTCACATCAAAACTATGCACCAAATTCATTTCATACACAAAACATGTCAAACTATGCAGTTTGGAATCACATTGGAGCAAACAGAATGATCACAATCAAACCAATACCAAAATAGCTCAATAAATTCCCAGAAAATTCAAGCTTAAACAGAACACATTCAATGAGCAACATATTAAATTTCATGCTATTTGGACCAGAGGAAGTATGGAAATTAAATTCACTAAGTCATGGTATGCAAATACAAGCTCAAACAATGCCACAAATCATGTATCAACTTTAGGCAAGTGTAAAACAGAAATGGCATAAGATAAATGAACCACACCAAAGCCAAAATGAAATTAAACATGTTAAGAATCAATCCACAAAGTTTCAGCTTCATGTGATAAGGCATGGGAATTTCACAAGTCATGTAAGTTGAACACTCCACAAAAGTTCACAAATGACTAAACAGCAAAGAAAATCCCAATCAAATAGGAAATGAATCTAAAAATCTACAAAAAATCACGCTCAACCTGGACATACAGAAGCAATCACATGAAAAAAATTAGAGCAATTGGCATAGCATAAGCATGGAAATTAAAATCAAGAACATGAGCAAAGCATAGTGTGACATACATTGTCACACTCATGAAGATCACATCATATCTCCTAATCCAAAAATGCAAAATTAGCAAACCATATACCAAAATCACCAGGAATGAGTCTAGATCAAGCACAAAAAATTTCATGAATTTCTAATGATGCATCATCATTTTATGAGCAAAAGAGTGAGCATGGTGCACAAAGGACACATTCAAACAATCCCTAGCCAAATAATTTTTCCACACGTGAACAATATGATTAAAAATAACCAAAAAATCCAGCACATCACAAGGAGAATGGCACAAAAAATTGCATCAAATTTGGATTAAAATTGAAGGAGTTATCATTTTTTGAAGATGGATGATCAAAATGAAGTAAACATTTGAAAAGGAAATGAAATAAAATGAATTTAATATATTGCAGTGGCAATTTCGTAATTATGTGGTAGCGAGAGTGAAACGCTGCGTTTCATTTTATGGAGTGTCAGCATGCAATTGGACAGAAGCCGCGGGAAACAGGAATTCAAAAACCAGGCCAGGAGAAATGGATCAAACACGTTTCTGAACGCGTTCTTCATCATGTTCATCAACATCATTCCAGAAAATCACTCAAGAACAAACATTCATGGAATTGGACAAATCGTATATCATTGGAAGCGTCTCATCATGCAGATCACTAATCTAACAAGCAAATAACCTAAATCTAATCATGCTTCACGGATCGATCAAATTAAGTTTCACATTCAAATGTTCAAATCAAGATATCTCATTCGACACTCAACGAAAATCAATTCTACAAGTTGCAGCATGCTCAGCAAGGAACGAACTATCAAAGCCATATCTTAATTACAACAATTATTGAGATCGAGTTCTAACCTCTTGGAGATGGCAGTGTTGATTCGTGCGTTTCAAGGTCCAAAAGCTGAAAACAGATGATGCTTGATGATGTAGAAGATGAATGGAGTAGGTCTTTCAGCTCCAGCGTGCTCCAGTTCCAAGAATTGTCAAACTGCCATGAATGCTCTTGGATGCAACAGTTCCAATTCTTCAATGCTTTGGCCAAGGTTTTGTGAAACAAATGATCAACACTACCTGTAGATGATGGATCACACAAAAACCAGCAAGAAGAGTGGAGAATTTCAATGAAAATGATGAAAAAGTGTGAAAAAGTTTGAAGAAAATTGAGAGAATTTGATGAGTTTTCTGTTAGATCTGAGATTGTGATTTTTTGATTATGTGAATTCTGTTACAATTAAGCATATATACCACTTTCTAATCCAATTGTTAATCAAGATTAGCGAAATCAAGTGAATTAGTGAAATGAAGTTTTAAGTGTTTTGGCCAAAATGCCCTTTTCACAGTGCAGCCAATGTAACAGTAAAAGAGCAATTTAAGCAAGTCCAAAATGATGTTTATGATGTGCTGGAATTGGTTTGAAGTGCAAATGCCATGTATTTTTCAAAAACACTATTTTTCCCACCAAAATGCAAATTAGTCCACTTGAAAAATGGACTTTTGCTATGATGATTTTTGATGAAATGTGATGATGCATCATGAAAGTACATGTCAAACGTGGTTTGCTCAAAAAAGAATCACCCAATTTGGCCTTTCCATTCAAAAGTTATGCCACTTTGAAAATCAACTTTTTTCTGAAAATGATTTAATCATAACTTGCCAACCACACATGAGAAATGAGTGTTCTTGGACTTTTTAGAAAGGTGAGAGCAAGATCTACAACTTTCATGTTGGACAAAATTTCATTTGAAACATTCTTGGACACGTAATTTTGAGGAGAAAAACTTTCCATTTTTGGCAATTTTCAATTACAAGTCACTTTCTATTTTTGGAAAGTTTCCATCTGACTTTATTTTCTTCATTCTTGATGTTTGAAATGCCAAATGAAACTTGTTTGGACATGAATGAAGTGTCTCTAACTCTCTCCCCCCTCCAAATCCATCATCTTAGGCACAGTTGACCACAGTTGACTTTTCTGACTAATAGATGAATTTCAGCTTGACTGTTGAACTTGAGCCTCAAACTCCTGATGAAATGGCTCAATGATGAAACCCTAGCTTCCATAAGCTCAATATAATCATATGATGATCCCCATATCCATTGAAAACCTCATCTCCTTGACAAGCCCTGAGTGGCCCAATGCAGATGATTAGGGTTGACCAGAGGTCAAAACCCTAATCTCAAGGTATCTGATCAAGCATGATGAACCTCTTAGTGATGACAAGACCATGATGATGATGTACCATTTCAACCAAGATAAAGCTCAACCCCCTTGAGGAACCATGAAACCCTAATTTGAATCACACATCCTCAGATGGTTAATGATCAATCCAATGAAACCCTAGCTTGCATCTCAACCTCTTTATCTTCTGATCAAGACCTAGGAGGATGACTTGCTCAATGTATCCACATGATATGCAACATGCTAATGACTAATGACCTAAGAAATGCAAGGCAATATGTTAAGCTAGTCCCAAGAGAGGAGGGCAAATTTTGAGGTGTTACAAATCCCAATTGACCAACCACTACCCTCAATAAACCAACAATCATCATCTCATACATCTTCGATCAAAACACCCATTACAATAAACTTTCCATCACCACCATCAATTCAACCGCATCCACCTCCACCTACACGAACCATCACCACCTGAAGCATGAAAGGCATTGTCAAACCCCGCACGGTATTTAACTTATCAATCTCTCACTCTGACCACACCATCTCTCCCATACCTAAAAACCCCAAACTAGCCTTATCAGACCCGAATTGGAAATCTGCAATGCAATTTGAATTTGATGTTCTTATTCGAAATAAGACGTGGGATTTAGTTCCTCGTCCTTGTGATGCTAATCTTATTCAATGTATGTGGATTTTTAGGCATAAGAAAAATTCGGATGGCTCCTTTGAGCGTTATAAGGCTCGTCTTGCAGGTGATGGCAGGTCACAGGTTGCAGGTGTGGATTGTGATTAGACTTTTAGCCCCGTGGTGAAACCCGCCACCATTCGAACAGTATTACCATTGCTCTTTCCAAATCCTGACCCATTCATCAACTGGATGTCCAGAATGCCTTTTTACATGGTGATCTTCATGATACTATTAACATACATCAACCATTGGGTTTCCGCGACCTCCATCATCCAGATTATGTATGTCGGTTAAAGAAGTCACTGTATGGTCTCAAGCATGCGCCTAGGGCATGGTACCAACGTTTTGCTGACTATGTCGCCACCATTGGCTTTCGCCATAACACATCAGACCATTCCCTCTTCATATATCGACAAGGTTTAGACATGGCCTACATTCTGCTTTATGTAGACGACATCATCCTCATCACCTCCACTCAGGTCCTCCGCCAATCAATTATGTCACTTTTAGCATCTGAGTTTGCAACGAAGGATTTGGGCCCTCTGAGTTACTTTCTAGGTATTGCAGTATCTCGTCATCCTGATGGCATATTTCTCAGTCAAAGCACTTATGCATCAGAGATCATTGAACGTGCTAGCATGACGTCCTATTGTCGCAACCTGAAAAAAGAATGCGAAAAAACAACCGGCAAGAAAGAAATGACAGAAGAGTCGCCACCGTGCGTTATTTATCCCAAAGGAGGGAAAGGAAACGCTCGAAGTAAACCTGGGAGAAAGGAAAGGAAAAGACAAGGTCTCGCAACCAAATCTTGGGCTCGGGAGCCGATTATGCGAAGGGAAGGTATTAGCACCCCTACGCATCCGTAGTACTCTACGGGATCCACTTTTGTTGTTATTGTCTAAAGGGTGCGTGTATATCTAATGTACTACTTACTAAAAGGGGGGTCAAAAGAAAATGACTCGCACGGATGTCGCATCCACTGCATACGTATCTCATCTGAATATGAGAATCAAAGTCTTCGTAGCTCGGCTACCTGGGGGTTAAAGAGGAGTGTGCTCGCTAAGACATCGCGTCTTATGCCTACGTATCTCATCTGGAAAGAGAATCAGAGCAAACCGTAGTCCGGCTAACTACGGGTTAAAGGTTGTGTTTTTGGGTGAACGACGTTACTACGCAATCTACCGGATGCTCGACCTTTGGAGACTTACTCGCCTGTAGTAGAAGGAGTTAACGTGTTCTTAGGAGAAGAAAAATCAATGAGTTGGTTTGTGTTTTAGGAATGCTCATGCAAAAAAGGAAGTCCTAGACGAAGGAACAGTGCTACCTTAATTGACATGCAAACGAGAGACTGTACGAAGCCTAGCAATCTTATGGGGAAACGATCATACCACACAAAACATGTATCTTAAAGTAAACGCGCCAACAGGGGGGCTCAAACATACATGGGTAGGGCTTTAGTCAAGAGGGGTCATATAAACCTCGACAAACAAGCCATGGAAAGGTAATCAAATGGGCTCTTAACCACTGACATTGAACGTCAGGGTGAGCAGATCAAAAGGGTAACGAGGATAAGACCTCATAGCTCTTAACCCTGGACAGGGTGAGCTCATGACAAAAAGTGGGGATTCAGAAAGGTGGAACCCTTTCCACTGACTGACCAGACAAAAGATCTTGGGCTTTTGTTCTGAAGCATCGACACGTAGTGCGAGCATAAAGAGTGACACACTGAATAACGGGGGATTGATTACTAATCCCTTTTATCCGTCAATTGCCTCTGCATGGAGGTCTTTGGGCACAAAAGTAAACAAACAAAAGAAAACATTGCCTCCTATTGAGGTCTTCCAGCTAAGAAACCGGTAAAATGCGGGAAAGATGTAAAAGTACCACACGGATAAAGATCCGAAGTAATAGCAACTAACGACACAAGAAACCCAGAGATCTCTCAAGCTGGCACCACCAAAGAAAGCAAGTCAGCACAGGTAATTGGAATAAACCTCCAGGTGGTATCCCACAAATAAAGTGGAATGCCAAGCAAGCTATCCTTTCAGGAATCATGTGAGTCCTCACAAAAAACTCAACAAACAGGTTAGAGTGACAAGATAGGGCGCAATCAAGCGTTTCCCCAAATCAAAATGTAACCACATGAATCATGCCATTAAAATTCACAAAAAGAGCTCACAAAAAGCAACCAAGTGTAGGAGGCCTAAACTTCTTGTCAAACACATGCATCAAAAGGGTATCAAAATTCAAAGTCAGGGGCAAGGATCCACACATCAAGACATGACATACATACTAAAACATGTGCCCACATGCAAAACCTAACGATAATACCTCATACATTCAGAGCATTCAAATTGAAAGCATAGAGTAATGGAAATAGGGCAAACCTGATTGGAGAGATTGAATGAAATTGAATTGCCCGGTTGGGTTTGCAAAGCAATCTGAGGGTTTATATGAGATGGAATTGGCTCTTTGCAGATGAGTTCCTTTCAGTCTCTGGAGGTATCTCTGAACTCTGTTAGCTCTTCTCTCACTATCTTTTTCCCAGGGTGTTTTGGGAGATGGAAGTCTAGAATTTATAACCTGATTTTTGTGACTTTGTGGGCTCAAAAGAGAGAGGTCCAAGTCCAAGATTTTTCTGTTATATTTTATTTATTTATTTATTTTTTATTTTTTATTTATTTTTTCGAAACGCGTGGGCTTCGCCTAGCGAGCATGACAGTTCATGAACAAACTTTTTCTCTTTCAAGATTAACGTTTTGACTGATGAATAGACCCCATTTGAACATGTTGGAAGTATCTCAAGCCATTCCCTTGTGTTGACTGATCACCCAGATAGGACCCACAAAGTGTCTTGGATGATATTCAAGTTTCTTGGATCTAATTCCGATTGACATGATGAAATGCAATATGAAATGTTAAATGACCTAAAAATGAATGCATGCATGAGGGGGGCAAATTTTGAGGTATTACAGCTGCCCCTATTCATTCAACTGGAGACCCGAAAAGAAGATAGTAGCGGCTTTCGCACTTTCGAGGTATCAAGGGATTGAATACAATAAAAGCCCGAAAATTTGCACTGAAGTGAAGTGAAGTAACAATGCCTGTCAGAATCGGCAAAGAGGTGGTCTTGAAAGAAGAATCCGTCTGGTACGGTGAGAGTCAGTCTGAATACCGAAAAAGAATGTTAACCTGGATACCAAAATAAATGGTAACACAGAAATAACCATGGCCTGAATGCCGCTCATCAGTCTGAATACTGGAAATGACTTCGATCTGAACATCGAAAGATATGAGATTATTAATATCGGTCTGAACACCGAGAGGCTGGCCTGAATGCCACAAGTTGCGTCGACCTGAATGTCGGAAACTTCTTCGATCTGAACATCGAAAAACTGGCCTGAATGCCACTTCGATCTGAATATCGGAAAATTGGCCTGAATGCCACAAGTTGCATCGACCTGAACATCGGAAACTTCTTCGATCTGAACATCGGAAAACTGGCCGGAACGCCACTTCGGTCTGAATACCGGAAACTGGACTGAATGCCACTTCGGTCTGAATACCAGAAACTGGCCTGAATGCCACTTCGGTCTGAATACCGGAAACTGGCCTGAATGCCACAAGTTGCATCGACCTGAATGTCGGAAACTTCTACGATCTGAACATCGGAAAACTGGCATGAACGCCACTTCGGTCTGAATACCGGAAACTTCATGCTTGTCAGCATCGGCAGAAATAGGGAAAGATAATAAAGGCGGCGCATGGGCCAATGACACTTGCTGGGGATAATAAAGGTAAGTCATGAACAATCTTCAGTCTGAGTACTGGAAACAACTTCTTACTTATCACTTGGGATACCGAGAATGTTTTATGCTTACATGCGTATGTTTGAATTTTTCAATGGCGTAATGCTCCATGAAAATGGAAATGCTACGCGATTTGGGAGGATGCAATGCAATATGATTCTACATGCAGGGATGTGAAATGCTGGGTAGAATGCCAAGCCGAGGCAAGGGAATTTGCTGGGGAAATGATCACCATCTTCTGGACCCTGGCAAGGCTGTTGGAGATGCACAGCACAAAGAACTCTATGGGGGAAATGACCCGCCACACGGTGTTCTAGCAATGACGAAATACCGAGACTCTGACTGGGGAGAGAACGGCACTGAAAACCTGCTGTTGGGGAAAGCGATAGTGGTTCTGGCAACCATAATCTACGAGAGAGACGACTTAGCAGGGGTGTCGCATCCGCGAAAAACAACCGGCGGGCAAAACAAAACAAACAGAGCCGCCACCGTGCGTTATTTATCCCAAAAAGGGAAAGGAAACGCTCGAAGTAAACCTGGAAAAGACATGGTCTCGCGACCAAAGAGAGATGGGATCGAGAGTCGGTTATGCGAAGGGAAGGTATTAGCACCCCTACGCATCCGTCGTACTCGACGGGATCCACGCTCAGAAAGATAGAAGAAAGGTTGTTAAACACTGCTCAAAAGAATGCACACACACACTGGAAACAACACAGGTGGAAGAAGAGGGGAAAGAGCTCGCTAGGATATCGCATCCTATGCCTACGTATCTCATCTGGAATGAGAATCAGAGCTACCGTAGTTCGGCTCACGCACGCCGAAATAAAACACACATAAACAAGTAAACATGGAAACCGAATGCCAATCGCTGGACTTACATCAGACTCCGAACCAACAAACACACACAGGAAACCAACTGCCAATCGCTGGACTTACGTCAGACTCCACACAAACAAACACCAATAGGATACGGAATGCCAATCGCTAGTCTTACATCCATATCCTAACACACACAAGAAGGTTAACCAACAAACAAGTTAAAAGGGAGTCTGGCACTCGAGCCTAATAACTGTCAAGCAAACACACACAAAAAAAGAAAAAGGGTGCCCGGAGAGATCTCGTACGACCTCCTGCCTATGTACCTCATCTGGTATGAGGATCAGGGCAACGTAGTTCCCCTTAACAGGGGAGAAACTTTCTCCTAACCAGAGACTGGGAAATGACAAACTAAAAGGGAGACTGACTCGAGCCTAATAGTTATCATGCAATCCACAATGGTCCTAGGTTGAGGTTTCTATCTAACTTGCATAGTGTCGCAACCCGAAAAATACGGTATGCGAAAAAAAACAACCGGCGAAAGAAAATGACAGAAGAGTCGCCACCGTGCGTTATTTATCCCAAAGAAGGGAAAGGAAACGCTCGAAGTAAACCTGGAGAAAGGAAAGGAAAAGACAAGGTCTCGCAACCAAATCTTGGGTTCGGGAGTCGATTATGCGAAGGGAAGGTATTAGCACCCCTACGCATCCGTAGTACTCTACGGGATCCACTCTTGTTTGTTCTTGTCTAGAGGGTGTATGTTTATCTAATGTACTATTTACTAAAAGGGTCAAGAGAAAAGTGACTCGCACAGATATCGCATCCACTGCATACGTATCTCATCTGGAATGAGAATCAGAGTCTTCGTAGCTCGGCTACCTATGGGTGAAAGAGATGTGTGCTCGCTAAGACATCGCGTCTTATGCCTACATATCTCATCGGGAATGAGAATCAGAGCAAAACGTAGTTCAGCTTAACTACGGGAGTAAGGGTCTCGATTGCAACTAGGGCAAGAGAAAGGGAATGTCTCGATCGCAACGAGGGCGAAAGCAAACAAGGATTAATTGTTAGTTGTTAGTCAAACTCGGCAAGACATCGCATCTTGTGCCTACGTATCTCATCTGAACATGAGAATCAGAGTTGCCGTAGTTCGGCTACATAGGGACGCCAAACAAAACAAAACACAAAAGCAGGCAAACATGGAGCCTGAATGCCAATCACTGGACTTACATCAGCATCCGAACCAAAACACACACAAAAAGGCAAACGTGGAGCCCGAACGCCAATCACTGGACTTACATCGGCATCCGAACCAAAACACACACAAAAAGGCAAACGTGGAGCCCGAACGCCAATCATTGGACTTACATCGGCATCCGAACCAAAACACACACACACTGGAACCCGAATGCCACTCGATGGACTTACATCAGCTTCCAAGCACACAACAACCAAACAAGTTAATAGGGAGTCGGGAACTCGAGCCTATAACTGTCAAGCACACACACAAAAAGGAAGAAAAGTGTGCCCGGAGAGATCTCGCACGATCTCCTGCCTACGTACCTCATCTGGTATGAGAATCAGGGCGACGTAGTTCCCCTACGGAGGGACACAGGACTAGCCTAACCAGATAACAGAGGGAGACACAACACTAGGGAGACTACGACTCGAGCCTAGATGTTGTCATGCAAAATCATCCCTAAGTCAAGGTTTCTAGCTAACTTGCACAGGAAGCAAGCCTATCCTAAACATGACTTGCACAGGAAGCAAGCCACACCTAACCTAACTTGCACAGGAAGCAAGCTAAACTAAACCTAACTTGCATAGGAAGCAAGTCAAACAAACACACAAGCACAAGTAGCACACACTATACACAAGCAATGGGCTCACACAAAGGTTAGGCATCGAAGCCAACTGGAATAGGGTTAATGGTGCTCTTAACCTTGCCATTGAGGGGCTAAGGTGAAGCAGATGAAAGGTGAGTGAAGATGAGACTTCACAGCTCTTATTCCTGGCCCGGGAGAGCTTAAGACAAGAATGTGTGGGTTCAGAAAGTGGGAACCCTTCTACACATTTAAAACTGACTCAACTGTACAATTGTACAAGATCTTGGGTTTGTATCTGCAATGCATCAACACAGTAGTGTGAGCAAAACAGATGACGCACAGAATAGCAGGGGATAGATTGCATATCCCTTGGGTTCTGCCAATTGCCTCTTCACTTAGGAGGTCTTTGACTCTATACAAGGACAAATGTAAACAGTCACAAACATTGCCTCTTAAGGAGGACTTCAGACAGTTGCCTGG
Source organism: Lathyrus oleraceus (assembly GCF_024323335.1). NCBI lineage: Eukaryota > Viridiplantae > Streptophyta > Magnoliopsida > Fabales > Fabaceae > Lathyrus > Lathyrus oleraceus. The sequence goes on along the minus strand of NC_066584.1, from coordinate 443,212,241 downwards.
CCAAGTAACAGGCCAGGTCTTCCAGACTACATGAAGATAAGAAAATATACCTCAATGCAAATTGCTCTTAAGCAAAGCAAAGCAAAGTTCTTAAAGAACTATAAGCAACTAAAGGTACCTTTAATTCATGGCAGAGCTGGAATCGTGGCCTTTGAGCTTTAAAAAGTGCAAACAGAAACTCCAATAAGTCCAGGTTGATGAATGGGTGAAGTACCTTGGTTCAATGGTGCTCCATTTTCCTCTAATCATGAGCTGCCATGGAAGGAGCTTAATGGAACAGTGTGAAAATCTGCCTTACAGTTGGAAAGTGATGCTCACAAGAGCTTCCAAATGGTTGGTGTCTTATGAAACCAATGAATCCAGCCCGAGCTCTTTGGAGTTTTTAGCCAGAAAGTTCCAAAAATGAAGAAATGAATACTTGAGAGCAAATGGATTTTTCTGTTGGTGAATAGTGTGGCTAGGGTTTCTTCTGCAGAAAATGAAGAATATATACTGTGTTTTAGTGTCCTTAAGCCTGGTTAGTTATGTGGTAATTGGATTTTTGTAATTGGAGGTGTTTTGGTTAATTTGTCAATTTTCACTCAAATGGCAAGGTCTGTGGTTACAGCTGCGAAAGTGGGCCTTGTACACACTCCAAATATGATTTCTTAGCAATTTCAATTGGCAAAATAAATTGGAAAGGCTTAAATTGCAAAATCACTTTTTCACCTCACTTGAAATAATTCAAGTCACTTCAAAAAGTGCCATTTTGATTGGTGAGTTTTTGGTAAATTGTGATGACATATTTGGAAAGAGGGCATCAAATGTGACTTGTAGCAAAAAACCCCACCCAATTTGGCCAAATGGTTTGGAAGATATGCCACTTTGAAGTTCAAAATTGTTTGAGAATGATTTGATCATAACTTGCCAACCATTCATGGGAATTAAGTGTTCTTGGACTTTTTGAAAATGGGAGAACAAGATCTTCAACTTTCATGTTGGGCAAAAATTCATTTGAAGCTTGTATCATGATGTAATTTTGAGGATCAAGACTTTCCATTTTTGGCAAATTCCAATTACAGGTCAACTTTCTATTTTTGGAAATTTCTTGTTTGACTTCAAATTCTTCCATGATGATGTTTGACATGTTATATGAGGCCTATATGGACATGAATGAACCCCTTCAAACCATTTCCCACCTTGAAATCCATAAAATCAGGCACAGTTGACCACAGTTGACCATGGTTGACTTTTTAGGGTTTCTGGTGAACTGAGCCATGACTGATGACTTCTGGGCACCCAATCTTTGACCAAAACACTTCAAAAGGACCCATAGGTCATGTGAACATGTTGGACCAACCCTAGGGCCTTGCCTCAAAGGAAAATGCACTAACTTGCTTGATTGACTGATCTCCTGACCAGTTTGACCTAATTCTTCTGAATGGCTTGCACTTGGGCAAAAGGGACAATGCAATGTTATGCAGTGGACTATGTTAATGTTATGACCTAATATGAGAATGTATGTACAAAGGGTAGGTGCAAATTTGAGGTGCTACACATAGGCAGCAAGCTATCCTAAACATCACAGTCAAAGTCATACAAGCATAAAAAGTAAGCACACACACTATATGCACACAATTGGGCTCATACAAGGTTAGGCTGTGAAACACAAGCCAACTGGAATCGGGTGTAGTTAGCTCTTAACCCTAACATTGAGAGTTAGGGTGAAGCAGATGAAATGGGAAGTGAGGGTAAGACCTCACAGCTCTTATCCCTGGCCTGGGAGAGCTTCAGACAAATGAAAGTGGGAGTTCAGAAAGTTGGAACTCTTCTCCACATATGACTGACACAACAAAGATCTTGGGTTAATATCCACAATGCATCAACACATGGTGTGTGAGCAAAGTGGATGACACACTGAATAGCAGGAGATGGACTACACATCTCTTTTATCTGCCAATTGCCTTATCAAAGGACTTTTCCTGCTTGGCACAAAAATAAACATTCACAAGCATTGCCTCTTAAGGAGGGCTTCAGACAGGTGCCTGCCCAAGTAACAGGACAGGTCTTCCAGACTACATGAAGTCAGAGAGTTATACCTATGTGGTTAAGCAACCAAGCAAAAGCAAGTTCAAATTGAACTTAAGCAACTTATGTACCTGTGGAAACATCACACAAATCAGTTCAACTGTACAGACAAACAGACAATCATGAATATCAAACAGTCAAACCCAATGAGCAAAGGCATAAGCCAACAAGTCAAACTCAAATGAGTTAACAACCCTACAAAACAAACAAAGTTAGTAGCCAAAAGCAAGCATCAAATGCTCAAGTGAGGTAGCATCATGAACCATATAACCTGGATGTTCAACCTGAAATCAAAGCTCAAAGATGAGACAAACCACTAGGTCAAGGCCTAGGGTCAAAGAGGGAGAAAAAATTCAAAACAGAACATGAAAATTGACACGAATCAACTTCAATCAATTAAGAACATCATCCAAAAGGTCTCATCCCAATATCAATCACCAAATTCATTTCATGAAACAAATATGGCAAGGTATGCACATTGTAACCACATTGTGACAACAGAATGAACAAATGCACATTAAATCAAAAATGGTTCAAATAATTTTGGCAAAATTCATGAGTAAACAGGACACACAACATGATCATCACACAAAATATTAGAGCATTTGGACAACATTAGGCATGGTAATCAAATTGCATAAGTCAAGGTAAGCATAATCAAGCACATGTGTGACACCAAATATCACACCAACTTAGCATAGGCCTAAAACAGAAATGAAACATGGTAAAAACCTCAAACCAAAGCCAAAACACCATTCAATATGTCTAGAAGTAGTGCACAAAATTTCACATCCATTGGATAATCCACAAGCATTTCACAAACAAATGAAAATCAATGCCATTCAAAAGTTCACAAATGATCATCCAGAATGAAAAATCTCAATCAAATCAGAAATCAATCCAAAAATTCCAAGAAAATTCATACACATTCACAACATTCATATCACGCACCATACAGAAAATCAGAACATTTGGAGATCATTTGATAAGGAAAATTCATCAATCATGTTGAACATCTCAAGGTGTGACACAAATTGTCACACCTAACTTAGAAAAATCATAAATCAGCAATGGCAATTGATAAAAATACAAACTCAACACCAAAATGTCCAGCAAGATGTCTAGTTTCAACATGCAAAAGTTCATGAGCATTGGATTAAAGTTGAGCATTTCACAAATGAAGAAGCAAGGCAAGGTCAAGAATGGACATGTATACACGAACCCTAGCACAAAAAATAAACCAGCCAGGCACAATTTGCAAAATAATATTCATAAAAAACTAGACAAAAAATGTGACATAATGCAAAAAACCACATAATTTTTGGATGATTATTTAATTTGTTTTGATTTTTTAAAGTTGAAGAGAAAATAAAAAAATGCATGTGGAGCATATATGAACATGTGGAGAGAAAATTGAATGAAGCACATGAAAATCTACACAGCCAGGATTCGAACCCGACACGATTTTGAAATCAAAATTGGCGCGTTGCATGGCAATCACATGCAGCCAATGAGCGTCCAGCCCTAGCGAACATCTAAGGCCACGCTTCGGAACCACAAAAACCGTTGCCAAAACCTCTGAATCATCTTCCTCAACAGAACGCGCCATGAACATTGTAGCTTCACCATCATCAAGAACAAATGTTCCAGTTTTCGAAATTGAACACATGTACATGAAGATCTTTCAATGTACAACAACAATCAACCAACATTTCATCAATAAACACACAAACAAACACGAATCGAAGGGAATAAGTTTCATCTCCAAAACTTTAAACGCATGGATCTCACTCAATTATGCACGAAATCGCTCGATTCAAAGTGCAGAATCATCACCATTAAGAGATCTACAAGAATATATCAACAATTTAGAGAATTAAGGAAGTCGAAAAAGTGACCTCTTGAAGTGCAGCTTTGCAATTTCGCGTTTTCCAGGCCGTGCAATGCTTCAATCTTCCTCTAGCAAGCTTGTACAAGTGAATGGATGAATGCTTGAAGTCCAAGTGCTCACGATTCAACAGAATTTTGATGTCACCATTGATGAACTCAAGCTTTGAATATGCTTCAAACTGCACGAAATCTCTTGAATCTACCTTCAATCTTGTTCCATGATGATTCCAGATGATGAATTAGGCAATGAATTGTGGTTTGATTTGAAGAAATTGAGAAAAAAATTGAGAGAAAAAAGTGTGAAAATTTTGAGATCTGAAAATTATGAAGTGTTCTTGTGAAATTCTGTTAGGGTTTCATGTTATATACTCCCTCTTAATCATGCTTAATTAAGATTAACCAATGTGCTAATGAAAATTAGGGAAGTTTGGAGGTGTTTTGTCAAATTGGGATTTCACCCTTATGCATGGACATGGCATGTGAACACTACGAATTTGGGATTGAAATGCACTCAAAATATCATTTTAAAGCCAATGGAAGTGGTACTATGTTCAAATAATGCACACATTTTGAATTTCATTTTTCCCTCCAAAAATCAATTGAATTTCCAAATATTTATGTGAATGTAATGCATGCCATGTAATGCCAAATTTGGAAACTAGAGGTTAAAACAAGGACAATGCAGGAAGAGCCACTTGATTTGGAGTTTTGGTGAAGAAGTTATGCTCATTTGAAGTTCAATGTTCACTTGGCCAAGTTTGATCCATATCTCCTTAACCACACATGAGAAATTGATGATCTTGGACTTTTTGGAAATGGGAGAGAAAGATATACAACTTTCATGTTCAACAAAATTTCATTTGAAGCTTCCTTGATGATGTAATCTTGAGTTGAAAACCTTTCCATTTTTGGCAATTTCAAATTACAAGTCACTTTCTATTTTTGGAAAGTTTTGTCCTGACTTTATTTTCTTCAGAGTTGATGTTTGAAATGTCAAATGAGACTTGTTTGAACATGAATGAAGTATTTCCAATCACTTCCCACCTCTAAATCCAACAGTTGACCTGACAGTTGACTTTTGTGGTTGACAGATGACTTGGTCATGCACAGATGAACTTGAGCCTCAACCTCTTGATGAAATGGCTCCAAGATGACACCCTAGCTTATACAAGATCAACAAAACCATATAATGGTCTCCACATCAATGAAAACCTCATCTCCTTGAAAAACCCTGATTGGCATAATGCAACTGATTAGGGTTGACCAGAGGTCAAAACCCTAATCCCAAGGAGTCTGATCAGGAATAATGAACCATGATGATGATGAGACCATGATGATGGTGATGTACCATTGCAACAAAGATAATACCCAATCTCCTTGAGGAACCAAGAACCCTAATTGAAGCACAAACCTCAGATGATTAGTGATCAATTCATGAAACCCTCAAGCTTGAATCTTTTAACCTCTTTATCTTCTGAACAAGACTTAGAAGGATGACTTGCTTATTGTTTCCACATGATATGCAAAGATGTAATGACTACTGTCCTAAAAGATGAGATGCAATATGCTAAGCTAGTCCCAAGAGAGGAGGGCAAATTTTGAGGTGTTACAGCTGCCCCTATTCAATCCACTATGAACCTGTCGATATGAATAGCCTCGACTTTCAGATGATCAGGGTGAAGAGTGATTGAATACCAAGAATAGACGAACAATTTGCACTCTGATGGGAAAATAATTAACTATGCCTGTCGGAATTGGCAAAGAAGCAATCTCAAAAGAAGAATCCGTCTGGCACGGAAAAAGTCGGCCTGAACACCGAAACAGCAATGTCGACCTGGATACCCAAAATAAATGGTAACACAGGAATACCATGGCCTGAACACCGCTCATCCGCTGGGGATTATTATCTTTTTTACTTTTTCTTACTTTTTCTTGAACCCCGGAACTTTCTGATTGATAATCTTTTTCATTTTCTTGAACCCCGAACAAATATCTTCGCGCGTATGATCCCCGATCACCACATTTGAACCCCGACATCTTCATAATAGTCTCGTTTGCCAAACAATGAACCCCACTCTCCAATTGAACCCCAGTCGCCTGACGATAACTTGCGATCGCCATTGTGAACCCCGTTCTCCAGAAAACACCCTGTGTCTCCCTTTCTCCATTTGGTCCCCAGTCGCCTGACGATAACTTGCGATCGCCATCGTGAACCCCGTTCTCCAGAAAACACCCCGTGTTTCCCTTTCTCCATTTGGACCCCGCTCTCCAGAAAATGCCCAGCATTTCCTTCTCTCCATTTGAACCCCGTTCTCCGCTTTCTTGTGATAATTCCGCTGGCAACGTCGGAAATAACACCAAAACACCACTCTGATGGCGACATATCAGAGGGTACACCTTCACGAAAGGAAGGTAACACGTGCATCTCTTCCTCAGAAGACACCCATAATGACCTCTGTCGGTCTCAGCCAAAGTCTTAGGTGACACATGATCAGAAGACAATCCTGAGGACCTCATCCCGGATATAATCTTCAACTCCAATCTCTATTTGAACCCCATTCTCCAGAAAATGCCGCAACACTTCCCTTTCTCCAATTGAAATGTATTTTCGCGTTGATCGCTTAACATTCTTTGATTTTATTTCCATCTCCGTCCGATAGAAAAGTTTCCTCCAATATCGCACTACTGGGGAACATTGTTACTCCAACGTCATGATGCTAAACTCCTCAGAGTAACATCTTCCCACTTCTGTCTCGCATGACAGAAATCTCCTCCAGTATCGCGCTACTGGGGAATACCGTTGACCCAACGTCACGATGCTAAACTCCTCAGAGTAACATCTTCACCATCCGGCGAAACCAAATCTCAAGCGGTAACCACGGCTTGAAACTAGCTTATGCTTGCAATGCTGATGTTGATCTTCCAACTAGCGAAACCACTTCTCAAACGGTAACCACTGCTTGAGTAGCATCTTCACCCACTGGCGAAACCAAATCTCAAACGGTAACCACGGCTTGAGACTAGCTTATGCTTGCAATGCTGATGTTGATCTTCCAACTAGCGAAACCACTTCTCAAACGGTAACCACGGCTTGAGTAGCATCTTCACCCACTGGCGAAACCAAATCTCAAACGGCAACCACGGCTTGAGACTAGCTTATGCTTGCAATGATGATGCATGGGTTTTTTAGCGCAATGCTCCATAATTATGGAAATGCTACGTAATTTATTATGCAATATGCTATGATCTCTTAAATGATGCATGCATAAAAAGTATCCCCCTCAAGGGACTCTTTTGGGGAGCTTGAGGCACTCTGCTGAGGAACCCACTAACACTTCAACCTCCACCCTGCTGGGGAATAGCACTGCTGCTGGGAAATAGGCCACCCTCACTAGGGATAACCTCCTTTGTACCCGATCCACTTGGGAATAAACCACCAACACCCACTGTGGGGAAACAACGGTCTTGAACATGCTGGGGAACTAACAAGCTCCACCGTGCTAGGGGGAACACCTACCCACAGACACCTCCGCTGGAAATAGCAACCTTCAGGCCTGGCTGCTGAGGAACACCAATCTTAAACCTGCTGGGGAGATAACCATCCCGACCCTGCTAGGGAAGACTCGGACCTTGAATCTGCTGAGGAGGTAACAATCCCCACCCTGCTTGGGGAAACCAGGAAGTTCTGGCACTGAACGCCTGTCGACTCGTCGAACCATGGTTTTCAACACCTAAACCCAATGTCAGCTTTCCACTTTTGAGAGCTCCCAGACTCACCTGGACTTTTCTGATTCATCACCTTGTATTCTCGACGCCTCCGTACTCCACGACGATCGAACTCCTGGGATTCATACAGACTTTCCAATCCTCAGACTTTGAAGAGTCTTCTTGATTAATATTCAGGATCATCGTACGTCTTTCGTCGTCTTTTCACCATTCCTCCATTCATTCGTCCCTGATCAGACTCCGCGGGGATCTCTTGTCAAAAGCTTCACATCACACCTGCAAGTGAGTGAAAATATCTAACAGCTCCTGCAAAAAAGATCGTTAGACAAAAATGTGCCCCAGGCGTGCCAAGATTTCAACACCTGGGTCACTCAACCTTCCGAATAAGATTTCAAGCTTTCAATCTTATAAACATGCATTGGAAGGGATCTCCATGTTTCGAAATGCAAAGATTCTTTATCAAAAATAGCTGGATGTTTTTGCAATCAAAGCGGTAATGAAAACAAAAACAAAATTATTTGACTGAATATGCATTTTATTGATTGAAAAGGTGTGGCTCAAACTGAGCAATACAAAGGAAGCAATTCCTGAAAAGAGGTAATTGCGCACAAAAAGAAAAATCTATCCTAATGGCAATGTGAAACCGCGATCTCATTGAGTTCCAACTCGGTTACACCCCATATATCCTCAGACTCTCCGTGCTTTCTGCCTTCTGAACAAGACGCTTCCGACTGATCCCCGTCGGGGATTATCCATGTTATATCCAAAGCGCAAACGATCATGCCAGACGCAGTTGTTCGTTTCACTCCCTCTTTTGCCTGGACCGCCCTTTCGGGTTTTCAGTCCATCGGGATACCCTTTTTTGCCCAAGCCGCCCTTGTGGGGTTTTCGACTTGCCGGGTGTACAGCTTTTCCTTTTTTATCCCTAATTTTTGCCCGGACCTTTTTCATCATTTTTTTTTTCGGTTCGCCGGGATGCCCATTTTTGCCTGGACTATTTTATTCTTTCCGTCCAGCGGGTCTCTTTATACGAAGTATTTTTTAACTGCGTCCGCATTCACAGGGGATGGAAAATCCTCGCCATCCATGGTCGTCAGCAACAAGGCTCCGCCAGAGAAAACCTTCTTGACCACGAATGGACCTTCATAATTGGGTGTCCATTTGCCCCTACGATCGTTTTGAGGAGGAAGGATCCTTTTCAGCACCATATCACCTACGTGATACACCCGAGGTCGTACCTTTCGGTCAAAGGCACGCTTCATCCGCTGCTGATACAACTGCCCCAGGACGAATGGTTACCAGCCCTTTTTCCTTAATTAGGCTCAAACTCTTCATACCAAGTCCTTATCCACTCAGCCTTTTCCAATTTTCATCCATCAGGACTCTCAACGACGGAGTCTGGACCTCAACCGGTAACACGACTTCCATTCCATACACAGCGAGAAAGGCTTTGCCCTAGTAGGCGCACCGAGGTTCGATACCCAGGATACAAGCTTCGTTCTCAACCACCATTGTCGGTGCATTCAAATGTTATCCGGGCAACAAAAGGAACGTGGGATACCTTTGGCGTAACCAAAGCAGCACCAACTCCGCTTCCATTCATGTTAATGGCCCCATCAAACATCAAAATCCGTTTGGATTCAGGGTCAGGCCCCTCCTCCGGGATCGGTTCCTCACAATCTTTCGATTTGAGAACCTCGATGTCCTCATCAGGGAACTCAAACTTCCTCGGTTGATAATCCTCCACGGGTTGTTGGGCGAGGTAATCAGATAATACACTCCCCTTGGTTGCTTTCTGAGAGGTATACTGGATATCATATTCAGTCAAAATCACTTGCCACCTCGCAACCCGTCCGGTCAATGCTGGCTTCTCAAAAATGTACTTGATTGGATCCATCTTGGAAATCAACAAAGTGGTATGAACCAGCATATACTGCCTCAGTCGGCGAGCAGCCCAGACCAAAGCACAGCAAGTTTTCTCGAGCAGTGAATATCTTGTTTCACAGTCGGTAAACTTTTTGTTAAGGTAGTATATGGCATGCTCTTTTCGACCAGATTCGTCATGCTGCCCCAATACACACCCCATAGACCCCTCGAGGACCGTCAAGTACAGAATTAATGGTCGTCCCTCCACAGGAGGCATCAGAATCGGAGGCTCCTGCAAATACTCTTTTATCTTTTCAAATGCCGCTTGGCAATCATTATTCCACCTGACCATTTGATCTTTTCTTAACAACTTGAATATTGGTTCACACGTAACTGTTAGGTGAGATATGAACCATGAAATGCAGTTCAATCTACCTAAGAAACCACGAACCTCTTTTTTTGTTCTCGGTTCAGGCATTTCTTGCATCGCTTTCCTTTTTCTTTTTTTCTCTCTTTTTTTTTCCTTTTTTTTTTTTTGCAGGATCAACCTCGATTCCTCCTTTCCGCTCACAATAAGCCCCAACAACTTACCGGACCGCACTCTAATAGTGCACGTATTCGGATTCAACCTCAGTTTGAATTGTCTCAACTGGTCCACTCAGCTTGGCCAGATCTACCAGATGCCCCTTTTCCGTTTGGGACTTTGCTATCATGTCATCAACATAGCATTCGATTTCATGATGAATCATATCATGAAACAAAGTCATCCTGATGCGTGGCACCGACATTCTGCTTCACTAGAGGACAGTCTTCTCTCCATGGTAGCTTGTGCACAACGACATCGGTATCCGACCCTGGCATATCCTGACATGACCAGGCGAAGGTATCCACATTCTCTTTCAACAAGGCTACCATTCTGCTCTCGACTCGCCTCTGAAGCGGCCCCAATTTTCACTTTCTTTCTGACCTCGGCGGTGCCTGGAATAACAATTCTGAATCGCTCCTCGTGCGGTTAAATCACCTTCTCCTCTTATTTCAACAACCTGGCTAATTCCAGCAGATCACAATCTTCTTTGCCTTCTTCTTCGGCATGATAGATCGGATTGTCGAAGTCATACAGAGGTGTAACCAAATTGTTATCAATGAGATCCGGAGCATTATTTTTCGAAGTCGGAACGAGACAAATCAAAAAGGGGAAAAAATGAAAACAAACATTGCCATTTTTATTTATTTAAAAAACTGTAAAAATAAATGAAAAACAGGGAACACCGCTTTTAATGTGAAAAACATCCATTTATTAATGATACAAAATGTTGCAAAATGAAACATATGAGATGGCCCTTACAATGGACCATTACGTTTCGGGCAAAACGTATGACTTTCATGCAAACAGAATTGAAAAACAGAAATATTACTCTTCCGGATGAGTGACAGTGATGATCTTTGAGGCCTTCCAGTTCCCTGGTACGCACGATTTTATCCACGACTCAAGCTCGCGGTCACTGTCGATCTCTCCACCTACTGTACAGGCGTGACCTGGATCCAACATTCCAGCACTGACAAATGTGAACGGTGGACGACGTCCTCTGTTTTGTCTAGGCGACTCTTGATCTGGCTGATAGCCAACCCCGAACATATCCGCCTTCACCACAATGTCTATGATCTTTCCCCAGCCTAGGGCTTTCCCGTTCTTCACCACTTCCATGGCCTGTTTGTAAGAAGAAATGGACAGCTTCTTCTTTTTCTCAGCACAAATGGCATTTTCTACCTTGACGGTTGTTAGATACCCAAAAGTGCTTATTTGAGTTATCAATTAAGGGTATTTTTCACTCTATTTCCTTGCTCTTTTGTCAAAACCACCTTTGTTCTAACATGAAATGCAATACATTGATAAACGATCTTGGTACCTTTGATTTGTGTGTTATTGTGCAGGTAGAAGGCATGAAACAATAGAAAATGAAAGACACAAGAAGTTGGCAAATGAATCAAAGAGAATTTGCATTCATCAGCTTGCTCGCTAGGCGAGAGCTGAAGCGAAGGCCTCGCTAGGCGAGTTTCCAGCGAAAAGCTCCAGTAAAATGCCAATAAATTCGCCAGGCGAGATCCTAGCGAAGGTGGTAGCGAGTTCGTTCAGTTTTGGTGAAAAGCGCAGCCAGCACTCTCTCGCTAGGCGAGGCTCTAGCGAGTCCCCAGCAAGCATTCCAGTAGCAAAACCTCTCAACCTCGCTGGGGCGAAGGTTGGAGCGTGTCCTTCGCTAGGCGAAGGTTTGTTCGCTAGGCGAACATGACAGTTCAACAGACCCTGTTTCTCTGGGCACAGGTGCCTTGTGTGCCACAATTAGACCCTCGCTAGGCGAGCCTTTCTGCTCGCCTAGCGAGCATGACAGCCCAGTACTACTCTATAAGTAGCAGGTGCCACTTTTGAGTGCCATACCTAGTTTTTACCTCATTTTTCCACTTTTGTACTTTCTTAGAGATATTTTACAGCATTGTTCTTAGGATCTTTTATGCCCTAGATTTCATTTCTCTTCATCTTGTAACCATCTTCTACAAAAAGAAGGTGGATTCCCATCCAATATCGATTATCCGACTTGGATGTTGATCAACCTTCTTCCGAAACTTGCCGACCAAGCTACCATGAAAATGAGTAGCTAAGTCATCCATTTGTCAAGGTTAGATGTAGGTGATTACTAGCTTTGTGTGTAAATGTAAGGATCTTCATGTGTAAACTCTTTAATGGTGAATATATGATGAAAACTTTGTTTCTATTTAAAACTCTCTGTGTTGGTTTATGATCGAGAGATGTTTACCAACTCTTGACCTAGGTTTTCATCCAATCTTGTTTGTTAGCTAGAGATAGTAATGAATGATTTTGTTCACCATAAGGTTGAACCAAAAAGTTGTCATTTTGATAGATTGTGTTCGAGAGAAACAATGGATCAAAATGGGAAAACTCACAATGTGTGTTCGAGAGAAACATATTGGGAGGACTTTGTGAAATGATTTATCATCTAAAGGAGTTTATAAGATTGTTGACCGAACAAATACATGCAAAGTGATCATCGAACCCTAACTTTGGCAATATTTCTCATTTATTCAAACCAAAACTTTTACCGCAATTTATTACCTTTTTATGCAAGATAACGTGACAACAAACCAAAACCCTATTGTTACATTGAGCTAGAATTAATACAACCATCGAATGGCGGTGATATCTTACAATCCCTGTGGATACGATAACAAAAACCCGACACGTAAATTTACAACCAACAAAATGGCGCCGTTGCCGGGGATTGTAAATTGATATTGCGAGCATCGCAATGGTTGTTTAAGTTTTAGCTTGTGAATTTTTGACTTGTGCTTGTAATCTGTTTGGTTTAGTGTGCAGCTTACGTTTTATGCGAGGGCAAATCCCTGTGGACGAACTTCTTTTTGATCCTGAGATCGAGAGAACCGCAAGGAGGCTCAATACCAAAACGAGACGTATGAGGCAACGGGCTAGACAACGCCAAGAGCAAGGAGAAAGTTCTTCAACCACAAATCCACCACCATTCATACCAAACATGGAGCCACAACCACCACCACCTATTTCTACTCCATGCATAAATAGTCCAAGGAACACCGCTCAGTTTGCCAACCACACCGGAAGGCAAACTGAGATGAAAACGGGAACTCTAAATCTTTTATATGGAAGTCCATTCACCGGAATGGACCATGAAGACCCATTTGCTTTTCTCACAAAATTTTATGAGATAGCATTGGCTGCCGGAGTGGATCAGGCTCAGGAGCTTCCGTTGTTCAGACGATTATTTCCCCACGCTTTGCTCGGTAAAGCAAAGGATTGGTACCTAGATCAAACACCAGCCGTAATGACAGACTGGAACATGGTAGAAGAGAAATTCATCGAAAGATTTTTCTCCCATAACCGATTCATGGAATCCAAGACGGCCATCTCGGTGTTTTCACAAGGAACCAATGAATCATTAAATGAAGCGTGGGAAAGATTCAAGTCCATGCTTCGGAAATGTAAAGGGCATGGATTTGATGAATTGACTCAAATCCATATCTTCAAAAATGGACTTCAACCAAACTGCAAAACGTTGTTGGATGCTACCTCGGGTGGCTCTTTATTGTCAAAAAGTGCCGAAGAAGCCACGAACATCATAAATCGAATGGCTTTAAATGATCTTCAGAGTCAAAGTCGAGGAAACTCTTTGAAGAAGTCGGGAGTGCTTGAGCTAGGGACGAACGATGCCATCCTCGCCCAAAACAAGCTCATCTCACAACAAGTGAAACTCTTAACGCAACAAATCAAAGAGTTAAGAGAACCGTCAAAAGCTAAACAAATAGCTTGTTGTGAACTTTGTAAAGGTGAACATGACATCGGATTCTGTCCACCTCCCGGTTTTGACGAAGTAAACTACATGGCCAATCAACGGGACTATCAACCGAGACAACAACAACAACAACAACAACCTTATCAACCGCACCCTCAAAATCAACAACAATTCCAAGGGAACCAAGGGTTCCAACCTAGAAGTAACTATTACCAAAACCAAGGTTATGGAGGTGGTTCTTCTAACCGGCAAAACCCTCCCCAAAATCCTTATCAATCTCAACAACCGCCGGTCGTAACTTCTAAGTTGGAAGAGACATTGACGCAATTCATGCAAATGTCAATGGCTAACCAAAAGAGCAATGACGCGGCCATAAAAAATCTCGAGACTCAAGTTGGGAAACTTGCTAAGCAAATCGCGGAACAACAAACCGATCCTTCCTTTTCGGCAAACACGCAAACAAATCCTAAGGAGTATTGTAAGGCGATCACAACGAGAAGTGGGAGGGAGTTGATGAGTGAGAATAAAAAGAGTTGAGAGAGAAAATGAGGAGGAAATAGTTGAGGAAAATATTGATGGTGAACTGGGGGAGTGGAATGAGAAGGAAGAAGTTGAAAATAATGAAAAGAATGGTGAAGTTGAAAAGAAAAAAAGTGTGGAGATTGAGAAAAATACAAGTGATGAAGTAGTGGTGGAGCCAGTAAAAAAACCTAGATGGAGGAGTTCGAGAATTGCTAAAGGAAAGGAGGTAGTGAGCGCTACTCCAATCCAAAACCTTCCTTATCCTCATGCTCCGTCCAAAAGGGAGAATGAACGGCATTACGCCCGGTTCATGGGTATTTTTAAACAATTGCAAATCAACATTCCGTTTGCCGAAGCCTTGGAGCAAATGCCCAAGTATGCCAAATTCATGAAGGACATACTTACAAAAAAACGGAGGCACACGGAACCTGAGACAATCTTGCTTGATGCACGATGTAGTGCCATCATTCAAAAAACCCTCCCCAGGAAGGAATCCGATCCGGGACGAGTCGCTCTACCGGTAACCATCAAAGACACCTACATGGGTAATGGCTTGATTGATTTGGGATCTAGCATCAATTTAATTCCACTGTCCATTATCAAAAGATTGGGAAATGTTGATATCAAGCCTGCGAAGATGACTTTGCAACTTGCTGATAAATCTACCACTGCACCATATGGAGTGGCTCAAGACATGTTAGTCAAAGTTGATAAATTCTTCTTCCCGGTTGATTTTATTATTATTGATATGGAAGAGGATGATGATGCTCCGCTCATCCTGGGCCGACCATTCATGAAAACCGCGCGCATGATGATAGACGTAGATAACGGTTTGATGAAGGTAAGGGTCCAAAATGAAGAGGTAGCCTTCCATCTTTTTGAAGCCAAAAAGCATCTCAATGATAAACATGATTCTTTCCGAATCGATGCCACAGAGGAGAAGCTAGTGGAGGTCGCAAACCAGGTCCATATTTCTAATCCTTCCGAAAGACCTCTTATCGGAGTCTACCAACTTTCTACCAAAACTAAAGAAAAAAAGATGGAAGCATGGTTGAATGAATTAGAAGCTTGTGGAGAACTTGTCTATCATAAAGAGACAAGGGAAGGCGTGGATATGACAAATATAGTGGAGGAGCCGAAACTAGAGCCACATTTGAAATATGTGTACCTTGATGATAACTGTGCTAAACCCGTGATCATTAGCAATAATTTGTCCACAAACGAAGAGAATCAATTGATGCGGGTGCTAAAAAAGAAGGAGGTTGTCAAATTAGTGGAGGCCGGGATGAATTGTTCTATAGCCGACGGTGAATGGGTGAGCGTTGTGCAAATAGTTCCGAAAAAGGGTGGTATTAGATTTTACCGAAGGTTCATCAAGAACCTCTTGAAGACAACAAATCCCTTGAGGAGGTTGCACAATAAAATGGATCCCGGAAGCTCTACAAACAAAGTGGCCAGCGGAAGCTGCACAATACCGCTTGATGCTCCTCTGTGAGCATCGCACCGTCGAGCTTAGCCGACATTAAACAAGCGCTAGTTGGGAGGCACCCCAACATTGTAAGTATTTACTGTTTTTTGTGTTGTGTGTGTTGGGTTTCCTAGTGCTAACCATGCTGTATGAACATGAACTGCTGCCTTTGAAAAGGCATTTGCTGTCATGCTCGCCATATGCTCGCTAAGCGAGGCAGTAGCGAGCAAACTCGCTAGCTGCTCGCTAGGCGAAGCAGCAGCGAGCGCTGCATGACAGCACTTATTTAAAACCTCAGCAGGGCACTCAATTGGCCCAAACACAACTTTTCTGTTTTTGCAACTCTGCTGAGGCAATTTAACCGAGCACTCTCCACACTCTCTCATTTTCATCTCTCTCACAATAGCCTGTGGACAGGCCTGTGTTTGGTGAGGGGGCGGGCGCTGGTGCGTCTTCAGGTGCTGCAGCTGATGATGATGATGATGATGAGGCTACCGGTTCTGAAGCCGGTAGCGAGGAGGATTCTGAGCCCTTAGAGGGTTGAGTTTTGTATTTTTCATTTTTATGTTTATTTCTTTTGTAGTTTCGGATTCTGTATTTTGTACTGTTGGGGTGTTTTGTCCCCCATGAACAATTTAAATTTTCAGTAATGTTATTTATTTATGTTTTTAATTTTTTTTGTTTAATAAATTTTTGGTTGATTAAGTGGCAAACCTTCTAGATTGGTTGCTCCTCAAAGAAGTACCCAATGAAGGTGCATCCGAGCTTGGATGGCAATGATAAGAATAAACAAGTGAATGAGGCTAAGGTACATGGTTACCTTCGGCTAGAATGATAGAATGCATTAGGAACTTTACTCTTTTTGGTAAATTGAATATTGTCTTTTTGCAACATGATTGAATGAATGTTTCATCTAGAACTTTAAACCACAAATTGTGAGGAAACCTCCATTGTACATGTAAATGCTGGATTCTAATAAATTTTGTTGATTCATGTGATTCATGCTTTGTTTTTTATTATTGTGAAATTGTGGAAGCAATTAGAAATGATCAAGGCACTTGTTTTCTTTCGAGCACAACTACATCCAAAAACAACTTACCTGTGAGCAGAGAGAGTATTTGTTAACCCCTTTGAGCTTAAACAGTTGAATCTCGGCTTGAAATAAAGCGAGATCTCAAAAATCTTTTTTTTACAACCCGGAAAATCTTGATTATTGTTCTTTTGCCGTAAAAAGTTAAGAGCATTCACTTAGGGTGAGGAAGAAATAAGTTGGGGAGAACGAAAAAGAATCGGTAAGTACCACAACTCTTGAAAAAGAAAAGAAAAACCGAGCAAGCATAAAAAAATATATGTATATAGAAAATATATAAAAGAAACATCTGTTTTGTAAATATGATGTGAAAGAAAAGAACAAAAATAGAAAGAATGAAAATGAATGCTTGCTTGGAAGAAAAATAGTGGAAAAAAAAATTGAGTTGTGGAATATGAGTTGTGAAGGTTTCAAATAAGAAACAAATGAAACAAAGTCGAGATGTGGGAATAATACTGTGAATGTCTCTTTTGCATCGGCACTTTCGTTTCAATGGCCTTAGAAATGACCCTTGTTTGTTAACCTAACCAAGCTTCAACCGAAAAGCCCTTAGTGATCTTTATGCTTCCACAGTACCATTTTTAATTGTTAGACATTGTATGAATCTATTTGATTTCTTCATTGTTTGTTAGAGAGTGAGATTATTCCCGCGGATTGTGTTTCAGATATTTCACTGTCCATTTTTACCCCCTTGAGCGATGACAAGTGGCTGACAAAGATGTCCTCCTTCCCCCAATCAACTTTCTCAAATCGGAGACGTCCTTCATCCATCATTCTCTGAATCGTCTCCCTCAGCATTACACACCCATTTGTAGTGACGGTGCAGGCAGCACAACGATTATCACAACCAGGGAAAACTCCACTCTTCATCAGATGTCTCTTGACCACAGACATTGGAGTCCTCAACTGGTTCACATCCGTCACCTCTGTTTTTCTCTTATCCTCTGACATCACATTCACCCCCATAGGGCCATGCACCGGCACGAGGTTAGCGTTACCATCTGGCATCGGTGCAAAATTGATGGCTTTAGAATCCACCAAATCTTGAACGACATGCTTAAAAGCTTTACACTCCTCAATGTGATGTCCGGGTGCACCAGCATGGAACTCGCACCTGACATTCTCATCGTAACTTGCAAGCCTCTGATTCGGTCTCACGGAAACCAATGTCCTTGGCTGCACCAACCCAAGATCCTTCAACCTTTTAAGCAGAGAGGCATAAGTCACAGGCGGCTTATTAAAATGACGATCTGTCGTCCTTTTTCTCACTTGGCACCCAACTTTCTGTGTTCTCTATTGAGGTGACTGTCGTTGCTGTAGTACAAACGAATTACCAGCAGGAATAGTCAATGCAATAGCATACGGGTGGTAACGATCTTTACCCCTTTTGGTATGCACATCCCTTGCTTCAACCTCCTTCTTGTGCGGACTACTGCCAAAGGGCTTCTTTACTCCAGACGACAGAGCATCTCCCTGGATTTCCCCCATTCTCAGCCACTTTTCAATCCTCTCCACCTTCTCGGCAATTGCTTTCTGCCCCAAGGCGAGCCCTCGTACAACATGGAACAACTCCCTCATCATCTCTTTCAATTCGAGAAGGTCGGCGTTGGGGAGATTCATCATTCCTGTGTCAATCAAACATGTTAGAAACTGACACCTGCAAAACAGAAGACAAGTTATTATGATTCATACATGAATGCAATGTCTATCCATATGAGGAACACTCTGTCTTTCGATCCCGGTTTCATCGAGACAGATAATAATTCGGCGGCAATATTTTGACATCACATCTGGTTTCATCATACAGATCAGAGATATATGATTTAGCAAAGATATCACCCGACCATGTGTGTGTTGGGTGAGTGAAGCAAAGCAAATAAAGCTTGAAGATCAATCACTGAATGATAATAACCAATGGCATATCAAAAGTGCACAATAAGTGCGAGAGTCATACATCAAGCTGATACAAGTCAAATACAATTCTCCAGAATCAGAAAGAAAATACAAACAAGTGAATTTCGTCAACAGGCCTGACGATAATCCACACAAATGATAACAAGAGGCTACACTGAAGAAGGCCCCACAGAAGGCTCCGCATCATCTACCATCTTGGTGAACTTCACAGCAAACCTGAGCTCAGTGTTCTCCTGCTGTAATCTCCCTGTCTCCTTCTGGTGAATCTTCATCTGTCGGAAATAATGATCCCTCTCAGCAAGATAATGATCTTTCTCAACAATAATCTTTTCGTTTTCTGCTTCCTTAATCTTCAGCTTTGCCTCCCACTCGGCGATAAGAGTTCTGACTCTGTCCTCCCTCTGAGTCTTCACAAGAATTTGTCTCCTCTTCTCATCCTCAATGACCTTCGAAGCTCTAGCCAACTTCTCCTTGGTGATGTCATGCTCCTTTGTGGATGCCTCCAAAGCTTGGCTAACCTTGCCATAATAAGCGGTGTCTACCTCAAAGCGCTTCACCATAAGAGCATGTCTCTTATCCTGGTCTTCCATTTTCCCTTTGATTTCCTGATTAGCCATCTGAATTCGAGCAACACTCATCTCCAACTCAGTCTTCTCTGCTTGCAGTTGATCTCTGGCTTTCTTCATCTCAAGGAACTCTTCCATGCTGACAGAAGGACGTGGCCCCTCAATCAATGGACACCAAGGATCACCCCCAGGAAATGGTAGATGTGTGAGCTCAATCCTCTTCCTAAGCCAATCGTCAAATGGAGGAAAAGACCTGCTATTAACCTTACCAAAAGGAACCTTGCCCTTCCTCTGAATGTTACGCCATGCCCCAGACACTTGCCTCAACCGTATCAGATTACCCTCAGCCGGGAAATAGAAAGACTCCTGAATCTCGCACTCGAGAGGAGGAACCTCCATAGCAAACCCCATCTGTCTCCTAAGAAGCGTCGGGTTGTGATTAATGCAACCTTGAGCTCCTATGAGAGGCACATTGGGAAAACTCCCACAACTGTAGATGAAATCTCGTCCGACCATACCATTGTGAGTCCAAGCTATGTCCTTGGCCCGCAAACCCATCAGCATGAATGACCAATTAACCGTAGGATCAAGCGAAACAAAAGCACCTCTGGACGGCAGATACCCCATAAACCATTTGTACAGCAGCTGAGCACAACATCTGATCAATCCCCCTCGCCTCTTCTCGTTCCGATTATGGACCGAGTAGTACACATCCCCCACCAGAGTAGGAATAGGATTCCTCTGCATAAACAACCTGATGGCATTAATATCCACAAAATTCTTTTGATTAGGAAATAGGATGGTCCCATAGACGCTCACAGCAATCAAAGCACAAACGGTCCTCCAATTACCCACAACGGCGTGCTCCTTGGCTTTAGCCTCCAAGAAACTCAGATGAAAACCGGGTAACTTTCCTTTCTCCTTCAAACCCCCCCTGGTCACTTCCGGGCTCAAATAAAGAGCACGAGAAATCTCAGCAACATCAGGTTCCCCCTTAGTGGCAAAGAAAGGAATCTGATCTCGGATCTGAATACCCAGGATGCTGGCATAGTCCTCCATCAAGGGCCCCAATAGGTAATCTGGGAAAACAAAGCACCTCAAACCAGGATCATAAAACTGGAGAAGAGTATGGATGGCGCTCCTATCACTGTCTGTGAGCCTGAAAACCAACTTCAGAATACCACCATAATGCTCACGGAACAATGCCATATGGTCAGGTGTAATCAATGCTACCATATCTCTCAGCACATCAATCTCTGGGTCGAAGAAACTGTAGACGACGTCATCTTTCAAGCCGGTCCTCATGTCTGGAACAAAGAAGTCTCTCAACCAGGATCTCGATCAAGAATGTCCCCTACATATGGATAAACATGAGTTAGATGCAGATAAATGCAAAATGTGAATGATGCTGATGCATGAATGCAATGCACTGGGCCATCCTCCAAGTCATCTGAACAACCACTGCACTGAGTCACGGTCTCTGAACTGATCACAACCATCTAAGGTACTGAGCAACCACAAATCCGACTTGGGGTTCCGAAATAAATGGAACGGAATGATACATCACCATCATCACCAGAAAGTCCTCTGAACAGATAACCACAAGACCCTCTGAACCAGCCCAGGAAATCCTGAAATAACCGGATCCCCACTGATAAATACCACGGACGGAACTCCGGCGTCTCGGAAATAAATCCATAAATCCGACTTATAAATAGGACTCTGATCAACAGCTGAACCATTAGTCACCATCAAAGTCACCATCAGGACATGCATCTGCAAGAATCAACCCTCCCCTCATAGGTGAATTCTAATCAGGTCATCCTAAGGCGGATAATGGTCTCGACAATCGGGCAAAGATACTCAACGGGTTTTCCCTTTCGGGTGTGCCGTTGTAGCTCTCTTAAGATCGTCTAAACCAAAGATCCGGGAAAGCACGGTCACCGAAGTCAACAGCTCTAAAGAGATAACTCAACCAAAGTGGAATACTCCACCCGGAAGAGCTCACTCAGAAGAACCTCGTCCGGCTTGTGATATGTCACGTCGCAACAACATGCTGATAAAGCAAGTGAGGAAACGTGAGACCACACTAATCCTAGGTGTATACTCGGGCCTGGGTTTTAGCCCCACTCAGAACACCCACCCCAAAACAGAGAAACCACCTGTACAGAAGACAGCACAATGATAATATGATGCATGCAAACATTTATGCAAATATATATACAACATAATAATCATAAATGCAATAAATGGAGCAACACAAGCAACCTAAACTATCCTAGAGAGCGCTAGGAGAGACTCGCTTAGGGAAGATGGACCAGCAAGAGGTCAACTTGTTATCCCCAGCAGAGTCGCCAGCTGTCGCATCCGCGAAAAACAACCGACGGGCAAAACAAAACAAACAGAGCCGCCACCGTGCGTTATTTATCCCAAAAAGGGAAAGGAAACGCTCGAAGTAAACCTGGAAAAGACATGGTCTCGCGACCAAAGAGAGATGGGATCGGGAGTCGGTTATGCGAAGGGAAGGTATTAGCATCCCTACGCATCCGTCGTACTCGACGGGATCCACGCTCAGAAAGATAGAAGAAAGGTTGCTAAACACTGCTCAAAAGAATGCACACACACACTGGAAACAACACAGGTGGAAGAAGAGGGGAAAGGGCTCGCTAGGATATCGCATCCTATGCCTACGTATCTCATCTGGAATGAGAATCAGAGCTATCGTAGTTCGGCTCACGCACGCCGAAACAAAACACACATAAACATGCAAACATGGAAACCGAATGCCAATCGCTGGACTTACATCAGACTCCGAACCAACAAACACACACAGGAAACCAACTGCCAATCGCTGGACTTACGTCAGACTCCACACAAACAAACACCAATAGGATACGGAATGCCAATCGCTAGTCTTACATCCATATCCTAACACGCACAAGAAGGTTAACCAACAAACAAGTTAAAAGGGAGTCTGGCACTCGAGCCTAATAACTGTCAAGCAAACACACACAAAAAAAGAAAAAGGGTGCCCAGAGAGATCTCGTACAACCTCCTGCCTACGTACCTCATCTGGTATGAGGATCAGGGCAACGTAGTTCCCCTTAACAGGGGAGAAACTTTCTCCTAACCAGAGACTGGGAAATGACAAACTAAAAGGGAGACTGACTCGAGCCTAATAGTTATCATGCAATCCACAATGGTCCTAGGTTGAGGTTTCTATCTAACTTGCACAGGCAACAAGTTATCCTAAACATCACAGTCAAAGTCATACAAGCATAAAAAGTAAGCACACACACTATATGCACACAATTGGGCTCATACAAGGTTAGGCTGTGAAACACAAGCCAACTGGAATCGGGTGTAGTTAGCTCTTAACCCTAACATTGAGAGTTAGGGTGAAGCAGATGAAATGGGAAGTGAGGATAAGACCTCACAGCTCTTATCCCTGGCCTGGGAGAGCTTCAGACAAATGAAAGTGGGAGTTCAGAAAGTTGGAACTCTTCTCCACATATGACTGACACAACAAAGATCTTGGGTTAATATCCACAATGCATCAACACATGGTGTGTGAGCAAAGTGGATGACACACTGAATAGCAGGAGATGGACTACACATCTCTTTTATCTGCCAATTGCCTTATCAAAGGACTTTTCCTGCTTGGCACAAAAATAAACATTCACAAGCATTGCCTCTTAAGGAGGGCTTCAGACAGGTGCCTGCCCAAGTAACAGGACAGGTCTTCCAGACTACATGAAGTCAGAGAGTTATACCTATGTGGTTAAGCAACCAAGCAAAAGCAAGTTCAAATTGAACTTAAGCAACTTATGTACCTGTGGAAACATCACACAAATCAGTTCAACTGTACAGACAAACAGACAATCATGAATATCAAACAGTCAAACCCAATGAGCAAAGGCATAAGCCAACAAGTCAAACTCAAATGAGTTAACAACCCTACAAAACAAACAAAGTTAGTAGCCAAAAGAAAGCATCAAATGCTCAAGTGAGGTAGCATCATGAACCATATAACCTGGATGTTCAACCTGAAATCAAAGCTCAAAGATGAGACAAACCACTAGGTCAAGGCCTAGGGTCAAAGAGGGAGAAAAAATTCAAAACAGAACATGAAAATTGACACGAATCAACTTCAATCAATTAAGAACATCATCCAAAAGGTCTCATCCCAATATCAATCACCAAATTCATTTCATGAAACAAATATGGCAAGGTATGCACATTGTAACCACATTGTGACAACAGAATAAACAAATGCACATTAAATCAAAAATGGTTCAAATAATTTTGGCAAAATTCATGAGTAAACAGAACACACAACATGATCATCACATAAAAAATTAGAGCATTTGGACAACATTAGGCATGGTAATCAAATTGCATAAGTCAAGGTAAGCATAATCAAGCACATGTGTGACACCAAATATCACACCAACTTAGCATAGGCCTAAAACAGAAATGAAACATGGTAAAAACCTCAAACCAAAGCCAAAACACCATTCAATATGTCTAGAAGTAGTGTGAAAAATTTAACATCCATTGGATAATCCACAAGCATTTCACAAACAAATGAAAATCAATGCCATTCAAAAGTTCACAAATGATCATCCAGAATGAAAAATCTCAATCAAATCAGAAATCAATCCAAAAATTCCAAGAAAATTCATACACATTCACAACATTCATATCACGCACCATACAGAAAATCAGAACATTTGGAGATGATTTGGTAAGGCAAATTCATCAATCATGTTGAACATCTCAAGGTGTGACACAAATTGTCACACCTAACTTAGAAAAATCATAAATCAGCAATGGCAATTGATAAAAATGCAAACTCAACACCAAAATGTCCAGCAAGATGTCTAGTTTCAACATGCAAAAATTCATGAGCATTGGATTAAAATTGAGCATTTCACAAATGAAGAAGCAAGGCAAGGTCAAGAATGGACAAAAAATAAACCAGCCAGGCACAATTTGCAAAATAATATTCATAAAAAACTAGACAAAAAATGTGACATAATGCAAAAAACCACATAATTTTTGGATGATTATTTAATTTGTTTTGATTTTTTAAAGTTGAAGAAAAAATAAAAAAATGCATGTGGAGCATATATGAACATGTGGAGAGAAAATTGAATGAAGCACATGAAAATCTACACAGCCAGGATTCGAACCCGACACGACTTTGAAATCAAAATTGGCGCGCTGCATGGCAATCACATGCAGCCAATGAGCGTCCAGCCCTAGCGAACATCTAAGGCCACGCTTCGGAACCACAAAAACCGTTGCCAAAACCTCTGAATCATCTTCCTCAACAGAACGCGCCATGAACAGTGTAACTTCACCATCATCAAGAACAAATGTTCCAGTTTTCGAAATTGAACACATGTACATGAAGATCTTTCAATGTACAACAACAATCAACCAACATTTCATCAATAAACACACAAACAAACACGAATCGAAGGGAATAAGTTTCATCACCAAAACT
The DNA here is from genome assembly GCF_024323335.1 of Lathyrus oleraceus. Classification (NCBI taxonomy): domain Eukaryota; kingdom Viridiplantae; phylum Streptophyta; class Magnoliopsida; order Fabales; family Fabaceae; genus Lathyrus; species Lathyrus oleraceus. The sequence continues at coordinate 443,187,283 of NC_066584.1, read as the reverse complement.
TTAAACGCATGGATCTCACTCAATTATGCACGAAATCGCTCGATTCAAAGTGCAGAATCATCACCATTAAGAGATCTACAAGAATATATCAACAATTTAGAGAATTAAGGAAGTCGAAAAAGTGACCTCTTGAAGTGCAGCTTTGCAATTTCGCGTTTTCCAGGCCGTGCAATGCTTCAATCTTCCTCTAGCAAGCTTGTACAAGTGAATGGATGAATGCTTGAAGTCCAAGTGCTCACGATTCAACAGAATTTTGATGTCACCATTGATGAACTCAAGCTTTGAATATGCTTCAAACTGCACGAAATCTCTTGAATCTACCTTCAATCTTGTTCCATGATGATTCCAGATGATGAATTAGGCAATGAATTGTGGTTTGATTTGAAGAAATTGAGAAAAAAATTGAGAGAAAAAAGTGTGAAAAATTTGAGATCTGAAAATTATGAAGTGTTCTTGTGAAATTCTGTTAGGGTTTCATGTTATATACTCCCTCTTAATCATGCTTAATTAAGATTAACCAATGTGCTAATGAAAATTAGGGAAGTTTGGAGGTGTTTTGTCAAATTGGGATTTCACCCTTATGCATGGACATGGCATGTGAACAGTACGAATTTGGGATTGAAATGCACTCAAAATATCATTTTAAAGCCAATGGAAGTGGTACTATGTTCAAATAATGCACACATTTTGAATTTCATTTTTCCCTCCAAAAATCAATTGAATTTCCAAATATTTATGTGAATGTAATGCATGCCATGTAATGCCAAATTTGGAAACTAGAGGTTAAAACAAGGACAATGCAAGAAGAGCCACTTGATTTGGAGTTTTGGTGAAGAAGTTATGCTCATTTGAAGTTCAATGTTCACTTGGCCAAGTTTGATCCATATCTCCTTAACCACACATGAGAAATTGATGATCTTGGACTTTTTGGAAATGGGAGAGAAAGATATACAACTTTCATATTCAAAAAAATTTCATTTGAAGCTTCCTTGATGATGTAATCTTGAGTTGAAAACCTTTCCATTTTTGGCAATTTCAAATTACAAGTCACTTTCTATTTTTGGAAAGTTTTGTCCTGACTTTATTTTCTTCAGAGTTGATGTTTGAAATGTCAAATGAGACTTGTTTGAACATGAATGAAGTATTTCCAATCACTTCCCACCTCTAAATCCAACAGTTGACCTGACAGTTGACTTTTGTGGTTGACAGATGACTTGGTCATGCACAGATGAACTTGAGCCTCAACCTCTTGATGAAATGGCTCCAAGATGACACCCTAGCTTATACAAGCTCAACAAAACCATATAATGGTCTCCACATCAATGAAAACCTCATCTCCTTGAAAAACCCTGATTGGCATAATGCAACTGATTAGGGTTGACCAGAGGTCAAAACCCTAATCCCAAGGAGTCTGATCAGGAATAATGAACCATGATGATGATGAGACCATGATGATGGTGATGTACCATTGCAACAAAGATAATACCCAATCTCCTTGAGGAACCAAGAACCCTAATTGAAGCACAAACCTCAGATGATTAGTGATCAATTCATGAAACCCTCAAGCTTGAATCTTTTAACCTCTTTATCTTCTGAACAAGACTTAGAAGGATGACTTGCTTATTGTTTCCACATGATATGCAAAGATGTAATGACTACTGTCCTAAAAGATGAGATGCAATATGCTAAGCTAGTCCCAAGAGAGGAGGGCAAATTTTGAGGTGTTACAAGGGGAAGCAAACACCGATACGGTACCGAGATTCTGCTTCAAGGAAAGAGACCATGGATCTGGCGTCGAGATCATCGATCTGGCATCGAACCCTGAGGAGCAGCCGCTTCTGCTGGGAAGATACAATCTGGCACTGTTAACTCCGCTGGGGATATATAGTCTGGCACTGTCAACTCTACTGGGGAGTGTATATTCTGAAACAACCGCTTGGGGGAGGTACATTAGTGAGAGCCTGCTGGGGATCGAAGAATCCAATGCTCTGATCAGCTCTGCAGGGATAAGATACCAACTTCGACTGTTGGGGGAAAACATTCGTGATCATCGGCTGGGAACCTTAAGGAAATGCCCCGAGGGTACCTGTTCTGAATAGACGATCTAAAGCACTTAACATTTACAGCAATTTTAAATGTTTATTAAGCATGTACCTGTAAAGCTCTTATGTTTCATGAAGCAATGTTTATCAAAAATTCGGACGTCATTTTTGCAAACAAAACAGTAAAATGAAAATGAAAACAGTGATGTACTGAATAACATGATTTTATTGATTGATTGGCCTCTGAATGGGCATTTATATCAGGAAGCAATCCCTGGAAAGAGGTAATCGCACAAAAGATAAAAAAACAGAAATTAATCTAATGGCAATGTGAAATGGATTCCTATTGGGTTCCAATTCTGCTATGACTTGCTCGTCTTCAAGATCCTCCAGATGATCAGCTTTCTGAAAAGAGTGATTGGACTGTTTCCTATCCTTCAAAAGTTTCCAGTCATTGACACGAGATGAGATTCAGAACTACTCAGAATGCAGTCATTCGTTTAATCCCTAACTTTTGCCTGGATCGCCCTTTTCGGGTTTTCAATCCACCGGGATACCCATTTTTGCCTAAGTTGCCTTTTCAGGTTTTCAACTTACCGGGTGTACGATCTTTTCATTTTTAATCCCTAATTTTTTCCCGAACCTTTTCATTTTCTTGGTTCGTCGGGACGCCCATTTTCGCCTGGACTATTCTTTTTACTGTCCAGCGGGTCTATTTTATGCGAAGTATTTTTTAACTGCGTCTGAGTTCACAGGGGAAGTGAAGTTTTCACCATCCATTGTTGCAAGCATTAAGGCCCCACCATCAAAAACCTTGGTGACAATATATGGTCCATCATAGTTAGGAGTCCACTTGCCCCTGTGATCTGTCTGAGGAGGAAGGATCCTTTTCAACACTAAATCTCCAACTTGGAAACATCGAGGACGCACTTTCCGATCAAAGTCTCTCTTCATCCGAATCTGATACAACTGCCCATGACAAATGGATGCCATTCGCTTCTCTTCGATAAGACTCAACTAATTGAACCTTGTTCGAATCCATTCAGTTTCGTCTAACTTGACATCCAACAGGACTCTTAGAGAAGGAATCTCCACTTCAACAGGTAGGACTGCTTCCATACCATACACAAGGGAGTAAGGGGTTGCCCTGGTCGATGTACGTACTGAAGTACGGTACCCATGCAAGGCGAAGGGTAACATCTCATGCCAATCTCTGTACGTAACGACCATCTTCTGCACAATCTTCTTTATGTTCTTATTTGCTGCCTCAACATCACCGTTCATCTTAGGGCGGTAAGGGGAAGAATTGTGATGCTGAATGTTGAAGTTCTGGCACAACTCCTTCATCATTTTGTTGTTGAGATTAGAACCATTATCAGTAATGATTCTTTCGGGAATCCCATAGCGACAAATGATTTCTTTCTTGATGAAACGGGCAACCACATGTCTCGTGACATTCGCGAACGATGCTGCTTCGACCCACTTGGTGAAATAGTCTATGGCAACAAGGATGAAGCGATGCCCATTGGAGGCGGTCGGCTCAATCTTTCCAATCATATCGATGCCCCACATAGCAAAAGGCCACGGCGAAGACATCACATTCAAAGGATTTGGTGGGACATGTACCTTATCAGCATAAATCTGGCATTTATGACACTTCCGAGCATATTTGAAACAATCAGATTCCATGGTCATCCAGTAATATCCCGCTCTCAACAATTTCTTAGCCATTGCATGTCCGCCGGCATGAGTACCGAAGGAGCCTTCATGAACTTCCTGCATTAACATGTCTGCTTCATGTCTATCCACGCATCTAAGCAGAACCATATCGAAGTTCCTCTTATACAACACATCGTCTTTGTTCAAGAAGAAACTGTCTGCCAATCTTCTCAAAGTCTTTCTATCATTGTTGGATGCTCCTGCAGGGTACTCTTGATTCTTAAGAAAGCGCTTGATGTCGTGATACCAGGGCTTGTCGTCAACTACCAGTTCAGCAGCAAACACATACGCGGCCCTGTCGAGGCGCATCACATCGATCCTAGGAGCGTGGTTCCACCGAATCACGTTGATCATGGAGGATAGAGTGGCAAGAGCATCTGCCATCTGGTTCTCATCACGAGGTATGTGATACAACTTTACTGTTGTGAAGAAAGTCAATAGTCTTCTCGTGTAATCTCTGTAAGGGACCAGATTGGGCTGGAGAGTGTTCCAATCACCATTCACTTGATTGATCACCAGAGCTGAATCTCCGAAGATGTTCAGAGTTTTGATTCTCAAATCAATGGCTTGCTCAATACCCAAGATACAGGCTTCATACTCAGCTTCATTATTGGTGCACTCAAAAGTCAGACGAGCGGTGAAAGGCATGTGGGCACCTTTCGGAGTAGTAATGACAGCGCCAATTCCACTTCCTCTGGAATTGATAGCCTCATCAAACAACAAAGTCCACTTTTCGTCTGGATCAGGTCCCTCCTCAACAACTGGCTCTTCGCAGTCTTTCATCTTGAGGAACATGATGTCTTCATCTGGAAAATCAAACTTCATCGGCTCGTAATCTTCAATCGGCTGTTGAGCAAGATAGTTTGACAGAATACTCCCCTTGATGGCTTTCTGGGATGTATACTGGATATCGTACTCTGTCAGTACCATTTGCCAACGAGCAACCCTTCCGGTGAGAGTTGGCTTCTCAAATATATACTTGACTAGATCCATCTTGGAGATCAGTAAGGTTGTGTGAGACAGCATGTATTATCTCAAACGCTTAGCAGCCCATGCAAGTGCACAACATGTCTTTTCAAGCATCGAGTATCACGACTCGCAATCTGTGAATTTCTTACTCAGGTAGTAGATGGCATGCTCTTTCCTACCTGTCTCGTCATGTTGACCGAGAACACAACCCATGGAATTGTCTAGTACTGTCAAATACATAATCAGCGGTCTCCTTGGGACCGGAGGCATAAGGATAGGAGGATTCTGCAAATACTCTTTTATCTTCTCGAAAGCCCTTTGGCAATCATCATTCCACCTGATGGCCTGATCTTTTCTCAACAATTTGAAAATTGGCTCACACGTGGCTGTTAGGTGAGAGATGAACCTTGCAATGTAGTTCAACCTTCCTAAGAAACCACTGACTTGTTTCTCTGTTCTTGGCTCAGGCATTTCCTGTATCGCTTTCACTTTGGCCGGATCCACCTCAATCCCTTTTTCACTAACAATAAAACCCAGTAGTTTTCCAGATCTCACCCCAAAAGTACACTTGTTCGGATTAAGCCTCGGCTTGAATTTTCTCAAACGCTCAAACAATTTCTGCAAATTCACCAAATGTTCTTCTTCCGTCTGAGATTTGGCAATCATATCATCAACATAAACCTCGATTTCATGATGAATCATATCATGGAAAAGAGTCACCATCGCTCGTTGATATGTTGCTCCGGCATTTTCAGACCAAACGGCATCACCTTGTAGCAGAAGGTGCCCCATGGGGCTATGAATGTTGTCTTCTCCATGTCTTCTGGTGCCATCTTAATTTGATTATAGCCAGAAAAGCCATCCATGAAGGAGAATACCGAGAACTGAGCTGTGTTATCCACCAAAACGTCGATGTGAGGTAATGAGAAATCATCTTTAGGGCTAGCTCTGTTCAGATCCCGGTAGTCAACACACATCCGTACCTTTCCATCCTCCTTAGGTACTGGAACGATGTTCGCAACCCATGGCGGATAATTTGACACCGCTAGAAACCCTGCGTCCAACTGTTTTTGCACTTCTTCCTTTATCTTGACAACCATCACCGGTCTTGTTCTTTTGAGCTTCTGCTTGACCGGAGGACAACCTTCTTTGAGAGGCAAACGGTGTACCACAATGTTTGTGTCAAGCCCAGGCATGTCTTGATAAGACCAAGCAAAGATGTCGTCATACTCTTGCAGCAATTCAATCAACCCCTTCTTCACATTATCTTCCAAAACAGCCCCTATCTTGATTTCTCTCTTGGCGTCCTCGGTGCCGAGATTAATCACTTCAACAGACTCTTGATGCGGTTGAATGACCCTTTCCTCCTGTTTTAATAACCTGGTAAGTTCTTCAGGGAGTTCACAGTCTTCATCACCCTCTTCTTCAGCTTGAAAGATTGGATTTTCAAAGTCGAAGCGAGCCATAGCAGAACCGTTATCAATAGGATTCGGTGATGTGCCTCTGCATGAGTGATGGTATGTGCTTATGAGTGTGAACAAAAAAGTAAAAACTAAACAAAACATTGCCGAATATTTTTTGATTTTTGAAAACTGCAAAAATTGAAGGACAGTGAGCAAAACATTTGAATGCAAAAAGACGTCATTTATTTATGATAAAAATTGCAAGTATCCACATAGATGAGCCCTACAATGAGTCATTACGCCCTGGGCGGAACGTAAGACTTGGATATGCATGAATAAACAAAGAAAATTACTCCTCCAAAAAAGTGGCTTGGACAATCTCCTCAGAAGACCAATTGTTGATGACTTCACCCGGGATCCTCGGACGCACCCAGTTATCGATGTCGCAATCACTATCCCCATCTTCATCGTTGACCGCAGAGACCAATTTGACTTCTCCTTCAACCATGTTAACGTTGGCTCCACCATGCTGGGGCATGGGATTGTTGACGATATTAGGAGCCGGTGCAAGGTCGATGGCCTTTGAATCTATGAGGTCCCGAACTACGTGCTTAAAAGCTTTGCAGTTCTCAATATTGTAGCCAGGTGCCCCAGAGTGGAAGCTACACCTAGCGTTGGCGTCGTAACCTGCCGGAAGCCTACCAACAGGAGGAGCCAGAGTGCGTAACTGCACAAGTTGTAGTTGTTGAAGACTAGCAAACAACTGAGCGTACGACATTGGAAGAGTGTCGAAACGCCGGTCCATCATCCTTTGCCTTGGTTGATAGGCGGGCCTGTTACCCGGTTGTTGTTTTTGTAGTGGTGCTGCAACTGGAATGGTCACGGCCGCAACATACGGTTGTTGATGATAGCTCTGAAAGTCATTCCTCCGGTTACCCCTGTTGACCAGAGGTGACATGTAGGATCGGGGTAGGCCCCGGTCCACTGGGTCCGTTAACCTCTCCAGCTGGAGGATCAGTCAACGTCTCTGGTTGAGTAGTGGCGGGATTCCTCTACATCATCTGCCTGAGCTCTTGCTGTCCTTGAGCCACCCCTTGAACTACATCCATAAACTGGTTCATGCGGATTTTCATCTCGGCGAACTCTGCTTGTAGGCTTTCCATTGCTCTCTGGTGGTTTCTGCGGGTACCGTACCGGTGAATGCCTGAGTTAGCTATCCTACTAGTGGAACACCAAACAATTGAGAACACTGTAGCGGTACCTGTTATGCAAGACATGCTAATGAATATGCAAATGCAATGACATGTTTATCAGTTCCAAAGGTATTCTACCCCCTTGATTCCAGTCTCTCATCAGATAAAATATCCCTTTTAAAAAGTACCAGAAAAACCCCGACTAGAATCAAGAAGAAGATATAAACCCCACAGAAATGGATAAACATGTGTGAATGATATGAATGCGAATGATGTGATGCAATGCAGTGACATGCAAATCAAGGTTGCTGTATCTGCTTGAATATCTGTTGGGTTGCACTGTCTGAAGAGAAACCCACTGAAGAATGTAATACGAGATCAAAACTCTGCTCCAGAAAACCGGGTTGGTTGTATATCACAAGGCACAGGATCAGAACTTCAGCATGAATTCGGAACCGGGAACCATAGAACATAATCATCAATTTAGAACCCACACTTCAGAACCAACGGTCACCAACAAGGACCAAACAAAAGTCACTATCAGGACACGGTCACCAACAGAACAAGTCACCATCAGTACCTGTAAATGATTCATTCCCGCCCCACTCACGGGTGTAATCTAGGCCAGGGTAAGGTCAAGAGAAATGCAGGATAAACAATCCTTTCAAGAATATCATCATATGCACACCAGGTGTATGCAACGATAATACCCCATCAGAATCTGAACTGCTCGTGATACCATGTTCCACTAAGTGGCGCCATACCACCCGCTTCCCATGAATCACTCTATTCCTAGGTGTCCTAAAGTTCACTCATAGCCTATGTATTGAGCCTTTTACCTCTTGTGACTCCCACCTAACAGCGAAACAGATACACAGCCAGCACAATATGCATGAGACAGTAAAGCGCACATAGGATGCAATGCAAGCAGATAACTATGCAAAGCAATAAACAAATAACATACAATAGACAATAAACAAACAAACGCTAGGAAAGGCCCACTAGGGAAAAGAAGTCCCCAGCAGAGTCGCCAGCTGTCGCAACCTGAAAAAAGAATGCGAAAAAACAACCGGCGAGAAAGAAATGACAGAAGAGTCGCCACTGTGCGTTATTTATCCCAAATGAGGGAAAGGAAACGCTCGAAGTAAACCTGGGAGAAAGGAAAGGAAAAGACAAGGTCTCGCAACCAAATCTTGGGTTCGGGAGCCGATTATGCGAAGGGAAGGTATTAGCACCCCTACGCATCCGTAGTACTCTACGGGATCCACTTTTGTTGTTCTTGTCTAAAGGGTGCGTGTATATCTAATGTACTACTTACTAAAAGGGGGGTCAAAAGAAAATGACTCGCACGGATGTCGCATCCACTGCATACGTATCTCATCTGAGTATGAGAATCAGAGTCTTTGTAGCTCGGCTACCTAGGGGTTAATGAGGAGTGTGCTCGCTAAGACATCGAGTCTTATGCCTACGTATCTCATCTGGAATGAGAATCAGAGCAAACCGTAGTTCGGCTAACTACGGGTTAAGGGTTGTGTTTTTGGGTGAACGACGTTACTACGCAATCTACCGGATGCTCGACCTTTGGAGACTTACTTTCTTGTAGTAGAAGGAGTTAACGTGTTCATAGGTGAAGAAAAATAAATGAGTTGGTTTGTGTTTTAGGAATGCTCATGCAAAAAAGGAAGTCCTAGACGAAGGAACAGTGCTACCTTAATTGACATGCAAACGAGAGACTGTACGAAGCCTAGAAATCTTATGGGGAAACGATCACACCACACAAAACATGTATCTTAAAGTAAACGCGCCAACAGGGGGGCTCAAACATACATGGGTAGGGCTTTAGTCAAGAGGGGTCATATCAACCTCGACAAACAAGCCATGGAAAGGTAATCAAATGGGCTCTTAACCACTGACATTGAACGTCAGGGTGAGCAGATCAAAAGGATAACGAGGATAAGACCTCATAGCTCTTAACCTTGGACAGGGTGAGCTCATGACAAAAAGTGGGGATTCAGAAAGGTGGAACCCTCTCCACTGACTGACCGGACAAAAGATCTTGGACTTTTGTTTTGAAGCATCGACACGTAGTGCGGGCATAAAGAGCGACACACTGAATAACGGGGGATTGATTACTAATCCCTTTTATCCGTCAATTGCCTCTGCATGGAGGTCTTTGGGCACAAAAGTAAACAAACAAAAGAAAACATTGCCTCCTATTGAGGTCTTCCAGCTAAGAAAGAGGTAAAATGCGGGAAAGATGTAAAAGTACCACATGGATAAAGATCCGAAGTAATAGCAACTAACGACACAAGAAACCCAGAGATCTCTCAAGCTGGCACCACCAAAGAAAGCAAGTCAGCACAGGTAATCGGAATAAACCTCCAGGTGGTATCACACAAATAAAGTGGAATGCCAAGCAAACTATCCTTTCAGGAGTCATGTGAGCCCTCACAAAAAACTCAACAAACAGGTTAGAGTGACAAGATGGGGCGCAATCAAGAGTTGCCCCAAATCAAAATGTAACCACATGAATCATGCCATTAAAATTCACAAAAAGAGCTCACAAAAAGCAACCAAGTGTATGAGGCCTAAACCTCTTGTCAAACACATGCATCAAAAGGGTATCAAAATTCAAAGTCAGGGGCAAGGATCCACACATCAAGACATGACATACATACTAAAACATGTGCCCACATGCAAAACCTAACGATAATACCTCATACATTCAGAGCATTCAAATTGAAAGCATAGAGTAATGGAAATAAGGCAAACCTGATTGGAGAGATTGAATGAAATTGAATTGCCCGGTTGGGTTTGCAAAGCAATCTGAGGGTTTATATGAGATGGAATTGGCTCTTTGGAGATGAGTTCCTTTCAGTCTCTGGAGGTTGCTCTGAAATCTGTTAGCTCTTCTCTCACTATCTTTTTCCCAGGGTTTTTTGGGAGATGGAAGTCTAGAATTTATAACCTGATTTTTGTGACTTTGTGGGCTCAAAAGAGAGAGGTCCAAGTCCAAGATTTTTCTGTTATATTTTATTTATTTATTATTATTTATTATTATTTATTATTTATTTATTTATTTATTTCGTTTTTTTTTTCGTTTTTTTTTCGAAACGCGTGGGCTTCGCCTAGCGAGCATGACAGTTCATGAACAAACTTTTGCTCCTTCAAGATTAACGTTTTGACTGATGAATAGACCCCATTTGAACATGTTGGAAGTATCTCAAGGCATTCCCTTGTGTTGACTGATCACCCAGATAGGACCCACAAAGTGTCTTGGATGATATTCAAGTTTCTTGGATCTAATTTCGATTGACATGATGAAATGCAATATGAAATGTTAAATGACCTAAAAATGAATGCATGCATGAGGGGGGCAAATTTTGAGGTATTACACCTATAAACCATCATCCACTCCTGTTGACACCAAGCACAAACTCAACACCTCCTCCGACATTTCTTATGAGGAATCTTCCTTGTATCAAAGTCTTGCAGGGCCCCTACAGTATCTCACCTTCACTTGACCTGATATATCATATGTTGTTCAACAATTTTGTCTTCACATGCATGCCCCTCGCACGGAACACATGCTTGCTCTTAAGCGTATTTTGCGCTATGTTCAGGGCACCTTACATTTTGGACTACATTTATCCATATCTCTCATTACAAAGCTTATCTCCTACACTGACGCTGATTGGGGTGGTTGTCCTGACACCAGACGTTCTACATCTGGGTCCTGTGTTTTTCTAGGTGACAACCTTATTTCTTGGTCTTCCAAAAGGCAACCAACTCTCTTCCGTTCCAGTGCTGAAGCCGAATATAGGGGGGTTGCAAATGTTGTCTCTGAATCGTGTTGGATTCGCAATCTTCTCCTGAAACTCTATTTTCCTATTCCTCAGGTCACTTTGGTGTATTGTGACAATGTTAATGCCATCTATCTATCCGGTAATCCTGTGCAGCATCAGCGCACTAAGCATATTGAGATGGACATTCATTTTGTTCGGGAAAAGGTAGCTCATGGTCAGGCTCGCGTCCTTCATGTTCCCTCAA